>NC_062546.1:77271052-77594233 GCF_016906955.1 Phacochoerus africanus
AAAGCAATCCTGAGAAACCAAAACCAAGCAGGAGGCATAACTCTCCCAGACTTCAAGAAATACTACAAAGCCACAGTCATCAAAATAGTGTGGGTACTGGTATCAAAACAGACAGACAGACGAATGGAACAGAACAGAGAATCCAGAAATAAACCCTGACACCTATGGTCAATTAATCTTTGACAAAGGGGGCAAGAACGTCAAATGGGAAAAAGGCAGTCTTTTCAGCAAGCACTGCTGGGAAACCTGGACAGCTGCATGCAAAGCAATGAGACTAGAACACACCCTCACACCATGCACAAAAATAAACTCCAAATGGCTGAAAGACTTAAATATACGACAGGACACCATCAAACTCCTGGAAGAAAACATAGGCAAAACACTCTCTGACATCAACATCATGAATATTTTCTCAGGTCAGTCTCCCAAAGCAATAGAAATTAGAGCAAAAATAAACCCATGGGACCTCATCAAACTGAAAAGCTTTTGCACAGCAAAGGAAACCAAAAAGAAACCAAAAAGACAACTTACAGAATGGGAGAAAATAGTTTCAAATGATGCAACTAACAAGGGCTTAATCTCTAGAATATATAAACAACTTATACAACCCAACAGCAAAAAAGCCAATCAATCAATGGGGAAATGGGCAAAAGACCTGAACAGACATTTCTCCAAAGAAGATATATAGATGGCCAACAAACACATGAAAAAATGCTCAACATCGCTGGTTATAAGAGAAATGCAAATCAAAACTACCATGAGATACCACCTCACACCAGTCAGAATGGCCATCATTAATAAATCCACAAATAACAAGCGCTGGAGGGGCTGTGGAGAAAAGGGAACCCTCCTGCACTGCTGGTGGGAATGTAAACTGGTACAGCCACTATGGAGAACAGTTTGGAGATACCTTAGAAATCTATACATAGAACTTCCATATGACTCCACAATCCCACTCTTGGGCATCTATCCAGACAAAACTCTACTTAAAAGAGACACATGCACCCGCATGTTCATTGCAGCACTATTCACAATAGCCAGGACATGGAAACAACCCAAATGTCCATCGACAGAGGATTGGATTCGGAAGAGGTGGTATATATACACAATGGAATACTACTCAGCCATACAAAAGAATGACATGATGCCATTTGCAGCAACATGGATGGAGCTAGAGAATCTCATCCTGAGTGAAATGAGCCAGAAAGACAAAGACAAATACCATATGATATCACTTATAACTGGAATCTAATATGCAGCGTAAATGAACCTTTCCACAGAAAGAAAATCATGGACTTGGAGAAGAGACTTGTGGCTGCCTGATGGGAGGGGGAGGGAGTGGGAGGGATCGGGAGCTTGGGCTTATCAGACACAACTTAGAATAGATTTACAAGGAGATCCTGCTGAATAGCATTGAGAACTTTGTCTAGATACTCATGTTGCAACAGAACAAAGGGTGGGGGAAAAAATATAATTGTAATGTATACATGTAAGGATAACCTGACCCCCTTGCTGTACAGTGGGAAAATAAAAAAAAAATATATTAAAAAAAAAGAGAGAAAGAGAAAAAAAAGAGAGAGAGAGAGAGAGAGAGAGAAATTAATTAATTAATTAATGACATTACTAAAAAAAAAAAGAAAAAATTGTGGAGGCAAGATATGGAAAACAGATTGAAAGAATATTCTCAAGGCTCAAGGTATTACTTTCCTTTATATCATGTTTTAAAAACCAAAATAAATTGATTATTTTTCCTGTCACAAAATGACTGTGGAAGGAATATTTTCTTTCACTTAGTTTGAATAAAAAATTACAGACACAAGACTGGCTGAAGCCCACTGGTTACCATTGACTATACCCCAATAAGAATCCTTTCTAATCTCTTCATTTCAAAGGATGGCTGGGGGCATCAAGACTGCTGCATTGGTCAAAGGCCCAATCTGAGAAGAGGAAGGCAAGTGACATGATGCAGGCTGACTCTTAGAACTGAGATTCAGATAAAGAGAAGCAAGTAAACTAGTTAAGAAAGGAGTCATCTGTAAGTATGGCTCCCCATTGAGCAATCAAATGCAGCTGCAGCTCTTTCCCCTTGTAGAACATGCACAGAAAAAAGGCTGGTTTTTTTCTGCCCTTTTTCCTCCCACTGGCCACTGAAGAGTGGAAATAGGCCTTGAAATTAATTGCTAAATGACACTAGAAGGATCTCAATAATATTTTAAGTCTCCATTATGGCAGATATATTCTTAAGTTTGACTATAAGGAAAACTTTTTCTATAGGTTTCTTTAGGCCAAACACAGTGTTAACTGACAGAAATCCAAAATTGAAAAAAGACAAAATGCCACTTTCATTATACTTTAATCTCCGAGTAAAAAATTTTATTAGTTCTTTCACTGTAAAAATACCTCCAAACTTGGTAGAGAAAACCATTATGCATATGTATAGACAAATGCATTTTTATAAATAATTATAATTGATTTAAAATTGTTAATTCTGTACAGTTGAACCAATTCTGGTATGTTTAAACCTGTAGTTTTAAAAATATATTTGAATATCAAAACTAGTTTAGTGTACATTTTATCTTCTGAAAAACTCAAGGTCCATTGATTTCTCTTTCTTTATATTAGATATATGTGAATAAATTCAGTAAACTTAAATAGTTAAGTATGAAGTAACTACAGTGAAAGCCTACTTCTACTTGGTCAGATTTTATTTTCCTTAAAATAGTCTGTGGGAAGGAATATTCCTTTCCATGGGTTTACTTTGAAATCAATCAATAGGAATATAAAATGTAATGCTCTACACAAAGAACAATATTACTACTGCCAGTTGGGCTGTATTTTACCAAAGTTTTTTTTTTTTTTTAAACAAACAATATAGATTTGGTGGTGTTTGTCTCTTGCAACTTGGGAAATCAGTCTTGAGTCCAGGAATTCTCTCTAAATACCCACTGCTAGCAACGATAGTTCTAGCAGCTTAGGAAAAGACATTAAAGCATGACATTTTTTATTACTTTTAATGTCCTTCACTGTTTACTGGACTTCCTTTTTCAGTCTGAGTTCTTTTTTTTAGGAACATTCTTTGATGCATAATAATAGTCCTCACTCAAAGACCACATATTTAACCTGTCTTCTACTTCTTTGACATTTAGTATTTTTATACCTCAACTTTCATTTCTTTATATCTCTTTCCTCTACTAGACCATCATCTTGAATTTATTTTTCATCCCCTCTAGCACACAGTAGGTACTTGTTGTGCTTCCTAGTAGTCCTTTTATTTCGGGAAGCACTAACTGAGAAAGAAGTGGGAGAGGTAAGGCAAAGCATAGCTAACAGAGTACACAGATACAAGCATAGGTTAATTTACTCATTCAAGCGATATTTACTAAACATAACTTTTTTAAGATTGCCAGACATTGTTCAAAGCATAGGAAATATGCCAAGAAACAAAACAACTGTCTTGGAGATGGGATTAAGATGGCAAAATAGAAGGACTAGAGCTCAACTTCTCTCCTAAAAACAACAAAATTTACAATGAAATGCTGAGCAATCTTCAACCAAATGGACCAGAAACCTTAAAAAAGATATCCTACTCCAGAAGACAAAGAGAAGGCCACGTCAAGAGGTAGGAGGGGCAATTTCATGATATAAAAAATCCCATACCTCCCTGGTGGGAAGCCCTACAGACTGGAAACTAACTGATTCACAGAGACTCACCTACAGGAGTGAGAGTTCTGAGCCACACATCAAACTCCCACATGTGCGGATCTGGCACTGGGAGAAAGAGCCCCTGCAGCATCTGGCATTGAAGCCCAGTGGGACTTGTGTGCAAGAGCTCCACAGGACTGGGGAAAACAGAGACCCCATTCTTAAAAGGCGCACACAGACTTTCATGTGCACTGGGTCCCAGGGCAAAGCAAAGTCTCCATAGGAATCTGGGTTGAGCCTGACTGCAATTCTTGGGGGATCTCCTGGGAAAGTGGGGATGAATGTGGCTTGTTGCAAGGGAAGGACATTGGAAGCAATGCTCTTGGGAATATTTAGCAACATGCCTTTCTCTGGAGGTGGCGATTTTGGGAAAATCTGGCCCCACCCATCAGCCTTGAGGAGCCCCAGGCCAAACAACAGTAAACAGGCTGCCTAAAGATGCCCCAGGCACATAGTCACATCTAATCCCATCAAGAGACAAAGTCCCACCCACCAGAGGAACAGGAATCAGCTCCACCTACCAGTGGGCAGGCATCAGCCCCTTCCATCAGGAAGCCTACAGCAAGCAACCTCCACACCCCATACCAACTTCAGCCACAAGGGAGGCAGACACCAGAAGTAAGAGAGACTACAACTCTATTATCTGTAAAATGCCACCACACCAAAAACCTATAAAAATGCAAAGACAGAGAACTCTAACTCAGATAAGTGAGAAAGAAAAACTCCCAGAAAATCAGCTAAGTGATCAAGAGATTCTCAGACTCCGGGAAAAAGACTTTAGAATGGCGATGCTGAAGATGATGCAAGACATTGGAAATAAACTGGAGGGAAAGATGGATGACTTACAAGAAACACTGAGCAAAGAGATACAAGATATAAAACTTAAACAAGAAGAGAAGCAAAATACAACTGAAATAAAAAATTCACTAGAAGCAGCTAACAGCAGAATACAGGAGGCAGAAGACCAAATCTGGAGGACAGATTAGTGGAAATTATGGATGTGGAACAGAAAAGAGAAAAAAAGATTGAAAACAAATGAAAAGAGTCTCAGAGAACTCTGGGACAACGTTAAATGCACCAGCATCCATATTATAGTGGTGCCAGAAGGAGAAGAGAGAGAGAAGGGGAAAGAAAAAATATTTGAAGAGATAATAGCTGAAAACTTCCCTAACATGGGAAAGGAACCACTCACTCAAATCCAGGAAGTTCAATGAGTACCTTACTATATAAAATAAACCCAAGGAGGAACACCCTGAGACACATATTAATCAAACTGACCAAAATCGAAGGCAAAGAGAAAATCTTGAAAGCAGCTAGGGAAAAGAAACAAATAACATACTGGGGAACCCAATAAGGTTATCAGCAGATTTTTCAGCAGAAACTCTACAGGCCAGAAGGGAGTGGCATGATATACTTAATATGATGAAAGAATAAAACCTCCAACAAGACTACTTGACCCAGCAAGGCTCTCATTCAGATTTAAAGGAGAAGTCAAAAGCTTCACAGACAAGCAAAAGAATTCAGCAACACTAAAGCAGATTTACAACAAATACTAAAGGAACTTCTCTAGGCACAAAAGAAAAGGCAGCAACAGGAAACAAAAAAACCACAAATGACAAGGCTCACCAGTAAAGGTATATATACAGTAAAGATGAAAAATCATACCCCCACAATTATGCCACAAAAATCAGAAATCATGAGAGGAGCCGGGTACAAATGCAGGACACTGGAGATGCACTTGCAATTAAGAGAACAATAACTTAAAACAATTTCATATATATAGAGACTCTTATACCAAAACTTCAGAATAACTGCAAACTAAAAATCTACATTTGATACACAAACAAGAAAAATCAACTCAAATACAACACTAAACATAGTATCAAACCACAAGAGGAGAGAACAGGAGAAGAAGGGAAGAAAAATGTGCAACAAAAACAAATCCAAAGCAATTAAAAATGGCAATAAGAACATGCATATAAAAAAATTACCTTAAATGTTAATGGACTAAACGCCCCAACCAAAATACATAAACTGGCTGAATGGATACAAAAACAAGACCCATATGTATGCTGTCCTCAAGAGACCCACTTCACTTCTAGGGACACATACAAATTGAAAGCGAGAGGATGAAAGATAATATTCCATGCAAATGGGAATCAAAAGAAAGCTGGAGTAGCAAAACTCATATCAGACAAAATAGACTTTAAAATGAAGAATATTTTAAGAGACAAGGAAGGTCACTACCTAATGATCAAAGAATCAATCCAAGAAGAAGATATAACAATTTTAAATATCTGTGCACCAAACATAGGTTCGACATGATATATAAGGCAACTGCTAACAATCTTAAAAGGACAAGTCAACGATAACAAAATAATAGTGGGGGACTTTAACACCCTACTTACAGCAATGGACAGATCATCCAGACAGAAAATTAATAAGGAAACGCAGGCTCTGAATGAAGCATTAGATCAGATGGACTTAATAGACATTTATAGGACATTCCATTCAAAAGCAACAGACTACATTATTTTTCTCAAGTGCACAGGGAACATTCTCTAAGACTGATCACATCCTGGGCTGCAAATCCAAACTCAGTAACTTTAAAAAAATTGAAACTGTGATTAAAAAACTTCCAACACACAAAAGTCCAGGACCAGATGGCTTCAGAGGCAAATTCTATCAAACATTCAGAGAAAAGCTGACACCTATCCTTCTGAAACTATTTCAAAAAATTGCAGAGGAAGGGATACTCCCAAACTCATTCTATGAGGCCACCATCACCCTCGTACCAAAACCAGACAGACACCACAAAAAAAGAAAACTACAGGCCAATTTCACTGATGAACATAGACGCAAAAATCCTCAACAAAATACTAGCAAACCACATTCAACAATACATTAAAAGGATTGTACATGATGATCAAGTGGGATTTATCCCAGGGATGCAAGGTTTCTTCAATATCCACAAATCCATCAGTGTGATACACCACATTAACAAACTAAAGAATAAAAACCATATGATTCTCTCAATAGATGCGGAAAAAGCCTTTGACAAAATCCAACACCCATTTCTGATAAAACCCCTTCAGAAAGTGGGAATAGAGGGAACCTACCTCAACATAATAAAGGCCATATATGACAAACCCACAGCAAACATCATTCTCAATGGTGAAAAGCTGAAAGAATTCCTGCTGAGATCAGGAACAAGACAAGGATGTCTGCTCTCACCACTATTCTTCAACATAGTTTTGGATGTCCTAGCCATGGCAATCAGAGAAGTAAAAGAGACAAAAGGAATCCAAATTGGAAAGGAAGAAGTAAAACTATCACTCTTTGAAGATGACATAATACTATACCTAGAAAATCCTAAAGACTCTACCAGAGCTCTTCCATGAATTTGGCAAAGTCGCAGGATACAATATTAATACACAGAAATTGATGGCATTTCTATACACTAACAATGAAAGAGCAGAAAGAGAAACAATGGAAGCAATCCTGTTTACCATTGCATCCAAAAGAATAAACTACCTAGGAGCAAACCTACCCAAAGAGACAAAAGACCTGTACTCAGAAAACTATAAGACCCTGATGAAAGAAATCAAAGATGACACAAATAGATGGAAAGACATACCATGCTCATGGATTGGAAGAGTTAATATTATCAACGTGACTATACTACCTAAGGCAATCTACAGATTCATTGCAATCCCTATCAAACTAACAAGGACATTTTTCACAGAACTTGAACAAAATATTTTCAAGTTTATTTGGAAGCACAAAAGACCCAGAAGAGCCAAAGACATCCTGAAAAAGAAAAACGGAGCTGGAGGAATCAGACTCCTGGACTTCAGACTATACTACAAAGCAACAATCATCAAAACTGTATGGTACTGGCACAAAGATAGACATATACATCAATGGAACAGGATAGAAAGCCCAGAACTAAACCCACGCACCTACAGCCAACTTGTCTATGACAAAGGAGGCAAGAATATACAATGGAGAAAGGACAGCCTGTTCAATAAGTGGTGCTGGGAAAACTGGACAGCCACATGGAAAAGAATGAAATTAGAACACTCCCTAACACCATACACAAAAACAAACTCAAAGTGGATTAAAAACCTAGATATAAGATAGTATAAAATGTACAGATACTATAAAACTCTTAGAGGAAAACATAGGCCAAACACTCTCTGACGTAAACAACAGCAACATCTTCTCAGATCCACCTCTTAGAGTAATGACAACAAAACAAAAATAAACAAATGGGACCTAATCAAACTTAAAAGTTTCTGCACAGCAAAGGAAACCCTAAGCAAAACGAAAAGACAACTGGCAGAATGGGAGAAAATCTTTGCAAATGAAATGACTGATAAGGGATTAATCTCTAAAATGTATAAACAACCTTCTGCACCTCAATACCAAAAAAATGAACAACCCCATCAAAAAATGGACAGAAGATCTAAACAGACAGTTCTCCAAAGAAGACATACAGATGGCCAAAAAACACATGAAAAGATGTTCAACATCGCTTATCATTAGAGAAATGCAAATCAGAACCACTATCAGGTACCACCTTACACCAGCCAGAATGGCCATCATCAAAAAGTCTACAAACAATAAGTGCTGGAGAGGGGGTGGAGAAAAAGGAACCCTAGTACAAGGTTGGTGGGATTGTAAACTGGTGCAACCACTGTGGAAAACAGTATGGAGATGCCTCAGAAAACTAAACATAGAACTACCATTTGATCTAGCAATCCCACTCCTGGGCATCTATCCAGAGAAAACCATGACTCGCAAAGACACATGTACTCCATGTTCATTGCAGCACTATTTGCAATAGCCAAGACATGCAAACAACCTAAATGTCCATTGACAGAGGAGTGGATCAAGAAGATGTGGTACATATACACAATGGAACATTATTCAGCCATTAAAAAGAATGAAATACAGGAATTTTTAGCAACATGGATGGACATAGAAATTATCATGCTAAGTGAAATCAGTCAGACAATGAGACACCAACATCAAATGCTTTCACTGACATGTGGAAACTGAAAACAGAACAGAATGAACTTCTTTGCAGAACAGATACTGACTCACAGACTTTGAAAAACTTATGGTCTCCAAAGGAGACAGTTCGGGGGTGGGGGGATGTGCTGGGGTTATGAGATGGAAATCCTATAAATTGGATCGTGATGATCATTGTACAACTATAAATGTAATAAATTCATTGAGTAATAAAAAAATAGTCTTGTTCTCATTAGATTAAATGTTAGTGGATAAAGAGAGGCTATAAAATATATATTTACATATTTATGTACACACACATTTTCAGGTGCTGATAAGTGCTAGGAAGAGACCTATGAGATAAAATATTGTCAGTGGTGGCTTTTTATATAGGGCACATGGTGATTAGACTGAAAGGGGCAAGAGGAGGAGATGGAAGACCATTTAAGTGGTTGCCATCTCAGGAGGCTATCATGCAGTGAAATGGGTCAGACTAGAGAACTGTAGGTGATAAGGAGGGATCATATTCGGCATGCATTTTGAGAATAAATCCAATAGAATATTCTTACTGGATATGGGATATGAGAATAAAAGAGAAGTCAGGATTGAATCTAGGGTTTTTGGCCTGAGCAGTTAAAGGGATGAAATCACATTTATTATGACAGTGAAGCTTAGGAAATGAACTCTTTGGTTGAAGAAAATTTAAGAATTCTTGTGTTAAGAGGGTATGGCCAAGATGGTTGAGTAGGAAGACCCCGAGTTCATCTCCTCCAATGAGCACTAGAATTATGACAATTTACAGAACTATCAATGAGAATGACCTGAAGACTAGCAGAAAAGATTTTCCACAAGTAAAGATACAAAGAAGGAACCACAACAAGATGAGTAGGAGAGCAGAGACATGATTCAGACAAGACCCACACCTTTGGTAGGTGACCCACAATCAGGAGGATAATCACAATTGTAGAGGTTCCTGCCAAAGAGAAAGCAGTATAAGCCCCAAATTGTGTTCCCCAAGCCAGGGGTCATGCACTGGAAAGATGAGGCTCTAGAATACCTGGCTTTGAGGGCCAGTAAGGCTTGTGTACAGGAAAGCTGGTAGGCTGTAGGAAAAAAAGTCTCAAAGGGTGCATGCAAAATCTCACACACTCCAAGTTCCAGCAATGAGAGAGTAATTCAAAAAGAGCCTGGGTCAGACCCACTTGCTGATATTGAAGCCCCAGAGGACCAGGAGCAACCTTGCTGTAAACACATACACTTGTGGCAGCAATTTTGATGAGTGCCTACTACCATGAGGACATCAGGGCTAATAAGAATCACAGTTAGCCTATTAGAACCAGAACTTACCCATCTACAGTGGGCCAGCACCAGCCCTGGGTCTCCTGGACCTCAAAACCAGGAACCCCAAGACATGGCCCCATCCATCAGCAGGCCAGAAGGCTCCACAACATATGGCCTAGCAGACAACAAGGACATATGGCCTAGTAGACAACAAGTGTGCCCACAGAAGCTGGCCTCACCAAAGCAGAAGGGCCCATTCAGTCCACATAGGGCATTCCTAGACCATATAGCTCTGGTTCAGAAGGGAGTGTGCTGCTAGGCCACCTAGGAAATCTCCTACAGAAGTCCACTTCTCCAAGATCAAGAAAATAACCATCCTACCTAACACATAGAAATAAAAACAGAGGATTAGCGCAGTGGGGCCACAAAAGAATATATTACAAATGAAGGAACAGAATAGAACCACAGAAGTAGAACTAAACAAAATAGACACAAACAATCTATCTGATAAAGAGTTCAAAGTAATGATCACGAAGATGCTCAAAAAACTTGGAAGAAGAATGGATGAACACAGTGAGATGTTTAACATAAACTTAGAAAACGAAGACGACTCAATAGAACTGAACAATACAGTCACTGAAATAAAAAATACACTAGAAGGAATGAATAGTAGATTAGATGATACAGAGAAATGAATTAGTGAACTGAAAGACAGAGAAGAGGAAATCATGCAAGCTGAATTTAAAAAAAAGAATTTTAAAAAATGAGGACAGTTTAAGAGACAGATAGTACCTAGACTTTTCCTGATGATCATTTTGTACTATATAGAAATACTAAATTACTATGTTGTGCTCCTGAAACTAACATAGTTTTCTAGGGCAATTATACTTCAATGAATAAATAAATAAGAATTCTGGTTTTATGAACTGAATTGTGCCCCCTCCAAAATTCATGTGTTGAAGCCCTAAACCCCAGTACATTAGATTGTGACTGTATTTGGAAATAAGGACTTTTAAGAGGCAATTAATGTTAACTAGAGATAATTACAATTACCATAATGGTGAGAACCTAATCTAAACAGACTTGTGTCCTTATAAGAGGAAGAGACACACTTAGAGAAGAGGTCATGTGAGGACATAGCAAGGAGGTGGCTATCTCTAAGCCAGGGAGAGAGTCCAAACTTGCTAACACCTTGATCTCGGACTTCAAGTCTTTAGAACTGTGAGAAAATAAATTCCTATTGCTTAAGCCTAGGAATTTTGTTTTGACAGTCCTAGCAGGCTAATATGTCTAGATATATTGAATACAATTACTATTCACAGTCATTTAGAAGCTAAGTGAATTCTGATGTTTCCATATTTGTTCGCTCTCCCATTACTTGGTCACATGTACTTGCCTAAATTCCGACAGGGCCACCCCCATCTATGACATGCTAAAGGGAGAACACACAGACAGAAGCTTCATCCTGTTAAGGTATCTCCCTCATCAGATAACTTGTATTTTCCCTTTTCATTTTGATAGACTTGGTTTTGATTTCTTGATCCTTAAGTTGGTAATCACTTTCCTTTTTCTTCACAGGGTATAGTTTTACAAGAGCATCATCTATTTTTTTTCTCATTGCATTCTTTCAGAGAGGTTTCAGGCAAAGTCTTAATACTAGGTTCTGGACATAAGACTAACACTTGGTAAACTTTTAAATCCCTGCTTAAATACAAAGGGTATTGCTTGCCTGCTGCCTCCTTCCATTATCTCCAGGTAAACACGCACACATTTGCTTCAATTCTTCTCTTGTGTCCCTCATATCACAATCTGAACTCCTATTGCCCCCAATATTTCTGACCTTGCAGAGGAGTATAAATTTTACTGTCAGTTGAAGATCAAGATCGAATGAGGCAGGAGAAGGAGGAGAGTATTAATTTTTCTACCAAGGCAATTCAATTCTCCACCTCACTTAACTGGTGCAGACCTGGCTTAAAGAGTGAACTTGGTTTTCAGCAGCCTTGTCAAGGCATTCGTAGAAATTGGAGCATTTTCTAACCAAGAAGTAATGGCTTCACCTCATGTGCCTCTTTCAGCATTGCATTTCAGAGCATGCATGCATAATTGCTTTGGTGAAATATTGCAAATGATTTCATACTGCGATTAAAATATTTTCACAACTGTCATCAGGGGAACAGTGGAAATAGATTTTTTTTTAGTGTGATCAACTAGATAACTCTGAAACTTAATGATGTGTCCCTGACTTAAAGCAGGTTAGCATGAAATTTAATTTGCGGTAATCTCCCTCAGACCAGTGGAGGACAAACTAACCTCTAGCTGGAATTTACCCAGCTCCAAGCACACAATAACTCAAGGGTGGCAGCTCCTAGAATGATGCCTCCTCTGCAAGGGGGCAGGAGGGGTTATGTCTCCAGTAAGAAATAACTCACCAAACCCTGTCATTTCTTCCTTTGTTATAACTCTCCCATTCACAACTTCTCTTTTCCACTGCCATCACCCTCCTAGAGGCCCTTGTCACTTCTATTCTGGATGAGGAAAGAACATGCATATGGATTCACCCACCTCTCTCCACAGTTCCATCTATACTGCCTATTACTACCAGATGAATCTCCTTAAGTTTGTATTTTATCATGATATTTCCTACTGAAAAATATCCAGTGGCTTCTTTAACCTAGCATTTGAAAACAATGACCTATCTAGACTTAGCCTCCATAAGCCATGTTTTTAACTCTTCCACTCTAAGTGTTATATTCACAGTCTATCCAAAACACAAGGGTTTTAACTATTTCAGTGGTCTTTTTCTTGGTCTTATACTTTCCTCTGATGTTCTTTTCTTACCTTCTCTTCCTAACCATCCTTCAGGACAGTTCAAATTGAAGCTTAAAGCCTTTCTAATCCTAGCCTTGGCCAAAAGTAAATTCATTCTGGACCATGTAATTCCACTGTGTAACTATTCAGATCACAATAAGGCCTTTCTTCTACTATCTTCAACCTTATAATATAGATATATTTTAAGAGATTGGTCTTCATAACCCTAGTAGAATACTATAAATTTCTTATATGGAATGGATGAAATAGACAATAAAGGTCAAAGATGCTACGTTGAAGCCAGAGATTTAACTAATGTTGTAGAAATAAAATATGAAACATTTTGGTGGGAACCACCAGGGGCCAGCATTTATCTTCCACATAGGCAACTGAAGAATTGTCTTTGGGAAATCTCACCAGCCTAGGAGGAAAAAAAATGTCTAAATAATTGATTTGAAGATACTTTAATGAAACATTCTAGTTAAAACAATCTACAGCAAAGACCATAGTCAAAATGGCCCATCCATTGACGCAAAACCCTGAACTTTCTATGATCCTCTCTTAAGTATGATCAGACAGAGGCCTAGAATTCCAGGAGAGCTCAAATATTAGAGACAGAGCCTAAATGAAGAAGGGAAAACCTGTAGGAAGTTCTTAATATGAAAATGGAAGAGTTGCATAAAACAACTCTTATCATTGTCCTCAGAGATAAAAAGGTGTTGCAATTATAAGGGAAGAGAATACCATAAAAACAAATATTCAGAGAGCAGAATGGCTATTTCAGAAACTAAAAACTAAGAAGAAATTAAAAACTCAGGAGAATGTTTCAGAGATAAATTTGAGGAATTATCCCAAAAAGTACAAAAGAAGGAAAGGGGAAGTGAGGAAGGGAAGGAGAAAGGGAAGGAAGGAAAAAATAAGCGAAATAGATTATCATCCCTTAAGACCCAATATATGAATCACAGGAATTCTAGAAACAAAGAATAAAAACAGAAGGAATACATTTAATGCAAAAAATAACTAAATCAATTTTTGGGAACAAGAGTCCACCATTAAGATGTTCCAATATGATGCACACAGCACAAGAAATGAAAATAGACACACACACACACAACAGCATGTCATTATAAAATTTTATAACCTAGAAGCAAAGAAAAGATCTTCAAAATTTCCAGAGAGAAACATGCATATTTTATACAAATGGAGGAGCAATGTCTTCAAAATTCCAAGAGAAAATAATTTCTAACTTAGAATTCGACATTTAGCAAAACTATTAATTCAATTCGAAGGTGATTTTTAAAAGATGGCTTTGGATGTGCAAAGTCTCAAAATTTACCTGCCAGGCATTATTTTTCAGGACAGAACTGCATGAGAAATCCAAGAAACAGGAACACAAGAGACTCAGACAATGGGGAATCCAATAAGGAAAGAGAAGACTCCAGGATGACATAAAGGAATTCCCAGAACTTAGAGCCTTAGAAAAGGTCAGCAGGTTGGAGCAGGAAGGGAGGCTCGGGAAGCAAGTTGTTAGAAAAAGAAAATGAAAGAATATGCATTGTGACTGAATGCACTGAGTTGCTCTTATACATCTGGGAAAGAATTTGGGTGTAAATCACTCTTTATAAATAAAAAAAAATGCAAGAAAACTGGTACTCTGAGATACAAAGTTGATCAAGACGAGACATCACAACCAACCACAGAGCTCAGCTAGTAATCATATTGACATAGTCATAATAATGTAAATCTTGCGTATTAGTGTAATTCCAATTACAACTGGAATTTACGAGAGATCATGGAAGGCAGGGCTGTGGGTATGTGGTTGGTGTGTGTGTGATTATGTTACAGATGTGAGAGTGATTATGTCACAGATGTGAGAAAATGTGTTAAATCCTCTTTAGTAATGGGAAGCCAACAGGTAATTTTTCTGCAACAGAAAAATTAAGAAGCTGATTATTTAGAAAGGAAGATATTATTTAGAGATATAGATAAAAATTTTTTAAGTGTTTCAAGAGTGGGGAATATAGAGGATGTTTTGAGTTTGCCATCAAAAAAAATGTTCTGTAAAACAAATCATGCTCATGTATAACTTGGATAAAAGTTAAAAGTTTAGAAACTCAATTACCCAAACACACATGAACACACACACATGAACACACACACACACACACACACACACGAATGCAGAGCTTCTGCAGGCAAACTGGATTAAATTCCTAGCATGATAGCAGCTTTTCCCTACCCCTACCGTTACATCACAGCCATATCACTTTGAATTTGGCCAAGTCCCACAGACATGCCTGCCCTGATTCTAGGACAGAAACTATTGCTACCTGCAGCTCCTGGGCTGCCCTCCAACATGGGCAGACTATCTCAACCTCAGGGTCACAGCACACTGTTGTGGAAGGTCAATTAATCTGTGTGACCTAGAGAACTTGTGAATAAAATCCATTAATTTGCAAATAATATTTTTTCTAAATAAGGACAGATGCAAGCTTATTTCTATAGTGTAAATTTTCTCAGTCTTTTATTTGATTATATTTTCTTGGATGGCAAAAGAAAATGTGTAATTACAGTAGTAATAGAAAATTGGCTTACACTGAACCTTACCTAATTAATGTTGCTACTTATGATATGAGTCATGCAAAAAATCCCTATCATGTGTATGTTTTATCAGTTTATTTAAATATAAGTCCCTTTGATAGAATTAGATGCATCAGTGCATAAGCATAAACTTTATGTGTTGCAAACAGAAACTCTACTGAAATTAAAGAGGGAAAAAAGTGTCATAACCATGAAGTCTGAAAGTCAAAGGGTGATGCCTTCAGGTTTATCTGGATCTAGGTGTACAAACTGTGTCATCATGACTCTTTATATCTACCAATGCCAATTCCAGTGTTGGCCATTTTCTTTTCTAAAAGAGACATGCTTCTTCCATGTAGCTAGGATTGATGGCAGTCAGATAATTCAGGCTTTTCTGCTTTTAATTTGGCAACACTAATAAGAAAAAAAAGAGCTTTTTTCCTTCATGTGCTCGTGGATGAGTTTAGGGAAGGACTAATTGATATGCATGGGTTATAGTCCTACCACTTAGTCCAACCATTCTTTCATAGGAGACAAGATTCAGTGGTTGACCAAGCCTAGATTAATGTCCATTCCTATTATCTGCAATGATTGACAGTACCACCAAAATCACATGGCATAGGAGTAAATTATTTCTTTAAGGGAATGGATTTTACTGCACCTCCAATCCTGTCATTCACTCTTCCACTGGAATATGCCTATCATCACATCATTAGAACTAAGACTTTTTTAAGGTTTTGATCTCTTTTAAAATAAAAATGTCACCAAGATAGAAACCAGCTTAAGATATTAGCCATATAAACCCTCTGTTCTAATAAGGTACTGAGAGCACATTTGATGGGTTGAAGAAGGGGCAATGGATCTCTTCCACAGTCAGATTCCATAACAGAGGATATACTATGCCAAATCACTAGGAGTGAATACTAAGTATTTTACTATGTATGTGTCACATCTTCTTTATCCATTCTTCTGTCGATGGGCACTTAAGTTGCTCACATGTCTTGGCTATTATAAATAGTACTGCAATGAACACCAGGGTGCATGTATCTTTTCAAATATAATGGAATATTACTCAGCCATAAAAAAGAATGAAGTAATACCATTAGCAGCAATGTGGATGGACCGAGATATTATCCATATTGTGAAAATGAAGTCGGACAGTGAAAGACAAACATCACATGATATCACTTATATGTGAAATCTTAAAAAAGGTTAAAAATGAACTTATTTTAAGAACAGAAACAGACTCATAGACTTTGAAAAACTTATGGTTACCAAAGGGAACAGGTTGGGGGTGGGGGGCATTGACTGGGGTTTGGGATTGGCATATGCATACTGTGGTATACAGAATGATTGCAAGTGGGGACCTGCTGTATAGTACAGAGAACTCTACCCAATATTCTGCAATAATCTACATGTAAAAAGAATCTGAAAGAGAATGGATGTGTGCACATGTATACATTAATCACTTTGCTATACAGCAGACATTATCACAACCTTGTGAATAAGCTATACTTCAATAAAACTTGAAAAATGAAAAAATAAATATTTTATAGATTGCTTTGATTTCTGTTCTGCTTTAAATGACAGTAATTTTTTAATGGCCCTAAACCTCAGGGATTTAAATGACAATAGTTTCCTTTTATCTTTCAATGTTGCAAGTATCAGGTGGAAGAATTCTCACTTGGAAGTGATCATTGGAAGACACTTGGATGGTAGTTGTAGCTGAAATCATCTGAAGCTCCTTCACTCGCATATCTAGTGCCTGGAAGACTTGCTGTCAGGGCAGCTTCCCTTTCTCTATGTAACCTCTCCTGCCCATCACTCATGGGCTTCTCCACAGTGTGCACAGTCAGTCAGGGTACATGGCTGCTGGCTTCTACCAAAGATATGTCCCAAGAGAGCCAGGAAGACCCACCATTCCTCTGAGAGGACAGACTCCAAACTTGTTTGGCATCACTTCTGTTATACTGGTCAAAGTAGTCACAGGCCAGTTATATTTGAAATGATTAAGGAATAGATTCTGCCCCTTGAGAGGAGAACTGTAAACACACAGGGATGGAAGGAACTGGCAGTGATTTTTCAGACAAGCTACTACAACTATGATGTGCTGGGAGATTTTCTAGAAACAGTAAGAAACTTTCTTGGTACCCTCCCTCAAAGTATCTAAGACCACTAAGGTTTTATTTTTTGCCCATTCTTCAGTGCTTCCTTTCACTGTCTACTACATAAAGTATTCAAAACCAAAAGACTGAGTTGCTTAAGGCTACACGAAAAAGCTGAATTTCACTATTCACAGTAGCCAAGACATGGAAACAACATAAATGTCCATCAACAGATGAATGGATTAAGAAGATGTGGCATAGATACACAACAGAATATTATTCAGCCATAAAAAAGAACAAAATAATGCTATTTGCAGCAACATGGATGGAACTAGAGACTCTCATACTAAGTGTAGTAAGTCGGAAAGAGAAAGACAAATATCATATGATATCACTTATATCTGGAATTGAATATACAGCACAAATAAACCTTTCCATAGAAAAGAAAATCGTGGACATGAAGAACAGACTTATGGCTGCCAGGGGGGAGGGAGAGGGGGAGGGAATGGGATAGACTGGGAATTTGGGGTTAATAGATGCAAACTATTACCTTTGGAGTGGATAAGCAATGAGATCCTGCTGTATAGCACTGGGAACTGTATCTAGTCACTTATGGCAGAGCATGATAATATGAGAAATGGGAATGTATATGTTTATGTGTGACTGGGTCACCCTACTGTACAGTAGAAAATTGACAGAACACTGTAAACCAGCTGTAATGGAAAAAAATAAAAATTTTAAAAAGCAGCATTTGTTGTAAAATTTTAATAATGCAATTTTTATGAGATTTTGAGGATTTTTGTTATCTTATTTATTTTCCACCTACAAAATTTGGAAAAATTAAAAAGCATATTCAGAATTAAAACTGTGACATGAAGGCTATATTTTCATATGTTATAGTTGGAGATATAATATCAGCAATACAGCAGTATTTTGAGTATAAAAAATATAAATGAATAATACTCTTTGTCATAATAATTCCCATTTGGAGATAACTATCCTTATTTAACTAGCTACTTGACATATGTGGAGAAGAAAAAATAAATAAATAAATAAATAAATAAATAAGTATATTGTTGCATAATTATTTATAATGGCAACATTTGGAATAACCTAAGTGCCCAACAGTGGTAATATGGAAAATAATCTTAGTACACTAATCTAATGGATTTTATGTAATCACATAAAAAGATATTTATAAATAATTTATAATGTGGAAATGTTTTTGCTTCAATAACAAATGAGAAAACAGGATATAAAATCATAATGAACATAATCACAAGTACACAATACAGATGAAAATTTATGCTGGGAAAAAAAGACTAGGAAAAAAAGTCACCAAAACATCAACAATATTTAGATAGCTAAATGATCAAACTATGAGTAAATCATTTTTCTGGCTTTTCCCTATTTCCAAATGTCTGTAATGACAAAAAGCGTTCTTTAAAGAATGAATACAGTATTTCTCACCTTACCTTCTTGACTATTATATAATCAAACAGCCTCCAAGAAGACATCATCTTGGCAAATGAAAGGAAATCATTCTCTCTAATCGCTTCAGCAGGGAGAAAAAAAAACCCAAATGAAGAAGTCAGGGCTCTTAACCCAGAGGGAAGTAGAGTCTCCGCTTCTATGTTGGGTGCAACCTAAAAAGTGGCCTTTTAATACTGAAGTATGAAGCCATTCTTCATACTTCAGAAACTCCAGGCATTTGTTAAAAGTTCAAAGGCCCTAAGGAGTAGGAGACAGATGGGCTTTAAATCATCAAAACACTATTTCATAGGCTGATAGCAAATCATAAATGATTCTGGAGTCTGAAATTTTTGCGGCTTTATAGACCCTGGCTGTAATTTGAGCAGAACTTAGATGAGTTTCTCCTGAAAGTTCAGAGTCTAAAATGTTTATGAACATATTCCGATTCAATTCAAGGAGCATTTATGAGATAGCATGAAAGCATTCTGTAAACCTGGCATGCTAGAAAGAGGAGGGGAATATATTACACACCCCCACTGTGGGCACAGCTCTGCCCAAGCAACCAGGGCAGGCCAGGGTCATCCAGAGATACGAGATGTCTCTGCTCAGCATCGTGTCACCATAATTCAATGTACCAAGAGATGGCAGTGGGGTGTTTTTTCCCCCTCTGAGAAAGGGGAATACAGATAGCATAAGCTTAACATGTTATGCTTTCAATGTAAAAAGCAATGCATTTGGCCATATCCCAAAAGATGGTGATATTTTCTGCTTAAAGAAATCCCTGTTTAATCCTTGACAATAAGGATTAAAGCTTTATTTGTTTCCTTAGGCACCTTAAAATGAAGTTTTAGCCTTCTTACAATTTGCTGTCTCATTTTTCTGATGAAAAATTATGGGCTAAATTATAAAACAGACCCTCTTGGCACAAGATGTAGAGTAGACATTTAATTGCTCCAGCTATCAATGTTGGAGTATGTTGGGAGTGGTTGTGGCTCTGGTGGCCATTGTCCATGGGGAGAGAGTGTCATTCATTCTCACAGAGCAGAGTTGATGCTATACATACTACACTCAAGACCCTATATCATTTGTGGGCCCCAGTATGAAATAAAAACTTGGGGCCCCTTGTTTTAAAAAATATTAAGAATGTCAAGATGGGTGAAAGAATTTCAAGATGGCAAGAAGAGCATCAAACCAAGCCTGGGCCTTTCTGAGCATGAAGCCCTTCTCAGGGTGAGGCCCTTTGAGTCACTGCCCCATGTGCATACAGGTCACATGCCCATGAAGTTAGACCTGATAATACCTATCCTTCTAGACTTGCATCCTATAATTCTTCTCTGAATCCTCTAATAAAACTCTCAATCTATAACCACACCCTAGGCTGGTCCTTGGCATATTTATAACTAGTGCCTTCTGTTTACAGCACCTTTCTCCTGATTCCTTTTGCCCTGCTTTCCCTGACTCCCAGCCTCTGGCTATGCTTTATTGCTCAGAATCTTCTTTCATGATATCCCACACAGGCCAGACTCTGCAGGAAAGATCCCTACTTGGACAGTATAACCTCTTACCTTTAAAACTTGGCCAAATTGAACTCCATTTTTTTCACACTTGGAAAAGAAAAAAAAAAGTTGACCATGCAAATGAAAATATCTCCCAGGACATACACATTTTAGTTCACAGAACCTACAAAACTTAATGTGAGTAGACTAAGATGGCAGAATTGCCAGGTCAACTGGGAGGATTCTTAGGAATAAAGGGTTTTGCACCAAATAGCACCCCCCTGTCTCTACCCACAAATAATCACATCTAATCATGCCATTGGGGTTTTTTTCATCTTAAATGGTCTTCTGTCTTATGCACAAACAGGGAGATCAACGGAGAGACACTATACTTGTCACCATGTAACAAAATGAAGAACCACTTTATTGTAAAGATAATTTATTCCAAGAGAATGCAATTGTGTAAATGGTCATCATTCACTGAGCATCTATTTTTCACACTACTCATTACAGGATTCTATTCAGCCCAAATATTAGGTAAGTACAGTTTCTCACACCAGTTATCTCAGGTTAGGTTCCTTGAGAAGCAGACTCTGAGATGGAGTTTAATAGACACGGCATTCAGTAAGAAAAGCCCTTGAGATCACACCCGTGGAATTAAGGGAAAGTAAGCAGGGTTGGACAGAGGGAGAAATAAAGCTGCAATACAGATTAAATGACAACATTGACCAATCCTGCTGGTGTCTCTAGAAATAGAACACGCACTCAGAGTGATTCCAAGTAGGAGTAAAAAAGGTTGGACATGTGAACCCCAACACCCCTTAGTCACTGAGTAAGAGCAATCCCAGAAAGGCATGGCTCTTTTCAACCAAGGCAATCCCTGAAGAGGCCCACAGGTGCATCGCCACACTAAATATTTCAGTTAAAATGCTGAGATACTCTTAATGTATTTAGTATAATCATCCATGGCTCTGCTGCTCAGGTCACCCCAGCTTCTTTGGACCTCCCCAAATGATCTAACTATGACTGTGATCAATGCCCATGCTATGATTCTTGTTAAGTACTTTGAATATCACTTATAGACCAATAAGAATATCAGCAAACATGGAAGAGTAAGGCCATGATAAAAAAAAAGCTGAGATCTGTATGTAGCGCCAGTTGACACAGCCCTAAGAAAGTTAACATTTGGTCTGATTGCCTACAGGGATCTGAAAGGAATTCTATGTAAAAATACAGTTAACTAAATGTAAACTTTCTTGGAAATTGCTATTCTGGATAAATTAGAGAAGAGAATCTTAGAGACAAATGAGAAGTACAAAATAAGGAAGAAGCTGAGTAGCTCTGAAAAAGTTTTTAAAACACTTAAATCCAAAATATGTTAAGTTCAAATTGTAAGGAATCTAAGTTTGCCGGTTCAGTTTTAGAGATGGATTCCAAATTATCACTTTCAGTTACAGTTCACTGATTATATGAAGTGCTCTGCCTTTCTGTCTTAATTAGAAAGGTAGCTTAATTTAATTTGGGCCTACTGACCAAAAGACTCCCGAATGATATTTAAACTCACAATGCACAGTGAAACCAGGTTAGGGGAACTTTCTCTAGAGTATTACAGGATGTATTCAATAAAGAGCATTCAAAACATGTCATTAAACAAGAATTTCTGAATCAAAACTAATTTTGGAATTTACATAAAATGTCTCCGAAGATCTGCAAGCTCACATTTACATTTCATAATTAACTCTAGAGCAGAGGTTGGAAAGCAGGTATCACTATGAGGCCTTATTCCTGTGAAATAAATATTGAGAAAGAAGTCCAGGCCTGAAATGAGCCCAGAACAAAAAGCCTTAAACAATTTGTTATCTCATTGGCTGACCCTGTCACCCTTAACTGTACTCTCAATTTATTTTTTTGCTTTGGGCTGCACTAGCAGCATATGTAGGTTTCCAGGCTAAGGGTCGAATCACAGCCACAGGCACAGCAACATGGTATCTGAGCCTCATCTGCAACCTACACCACAGCTCACGGCAATGCTGTATTCCCCAACCGGCGAGCCATGGATTGAACCCACATCCTCATGGATACTAGTCATATTCATTTCTGCCGCACCACAATGGGAACTCCCTCTCTGTTTATTCTTATATCCAAGGTAATGGAGAAACATGAAGTCTGGGACACCTTAAGGCATTCTTTTCAAATGATGCTCTAGTGACCATTAGGAAGCATGTGATATGCCCAGGGTAGTTACAGAGGCACTAGAGGTACCAACGGAGAAAGTTCCAAGCCCCTAGCTCCTATTTCAAAGAGACCTGCTTTCCTTGTATTTAATTTTTGTATCAACACCTTCAGTAAATATTTATCTAAAATAAAATGAATTCCATGGTTTCAAAAAAGTTTGTGTACTACTATGATTAAAATGGCACAAATTATACTTAGAAAAAAAAATAAAAGATTATATCATTTTAAGAACCTAAATATAAGCAGGATGAATTGAGAATTCATAAATTGATAATTTATGATAATTTAGACCCAAATCATGATCACACTGATGTTTTCACCATGTGTGGGGGGAAAAAAAAAACAGGTCAGCAAGGTTCAGTTTAATCTGAATTAGTTATACTTAAGCATGGACTAAATTACGTATTAGAAAAATATATATTTATTCTTAGAGAATGATTTCAATTCCTTAAAAATAAGAATTATTAGGGAGTTCCCGTCATGGCTCAGTAGTTAACAAATCCGACTAAGAATCATGAGGTTGCGGGTTTGATCCCTGGCCTTGATCAGTGGGTTAAGGATCTGCCATGAGTTGTGGTATAGGTTGCAGACACGGCTCATATCCCACGTTGCTATGGCTCTGGCGTAGGCCAGCAGCTATAGCTCCGATTAGACCCCTAGCCTGGGAACCTCTGCATGCCGTGGAGTGGCTCTAGAAAAGTCAAAAAGACAAAAAAAAAAAGAATTATTAAATTTGAACTTAAATCTGATCATGCCTTCAGTTCCAACAGCCAGCTTTCAATATAAACAGTCCAGAAAGAAACATGAGCAAAATGCAGACTATGGGAAATGCTGTTAAACCTGCACTTTTCAGCAAATAAACTGCATGGAAAAACAAAGAGGGAGGGACCCTATAGGTTAAAAGAGATTTAAGAAACACAGCAGTAAATTACAATGTACATTTCTCATTTGGATCCTCATTCAAAAACCTGGACATTTAGAAAACGGGGAAATTAAATATAGATTGCGTGAACATCTTTAAATGTCAGAGATATATGCTAAAATACTTGTGAAAAATGGTAAGATTTCATAAATTTGCTTCAAAATAATCTTGGTTTAAAGAATGGATATTGCTGGAGTTCCTGTCGTGGTGCAGTGGTTAACAAATCCAACTAGGAACCAGGAGGTTGCAGGTTCGATCCCTGGCCTTGCTCAGTGGGTTAAGGATCTGGCATTGCCCTGAGCTGTGGTGTAGGTTGCAGATGCGGCTCTGATCCCGCGTTGCTGTGGCTCTGGTGTAGGCCAGCGGCTACAGCTCCAATTAGACCCCTAGCCTGGGAACCTCTGTATGCTGTGGGAGTAGCCCTAGAAAAGGCAAAAAGACAAAAAAAAAAAAAAGAATGGATATTGCTATGCATGAAATAAAATTGTCCGTGAGTTAATTATTGCTCCTGAGTGGTAAACACATAGGAGTATATTATGTTCTTTTTTTTTTTTTTCTTTTTAAGGCCTCACCTGCAGCATATGGAAGTTCCCAGGATAGAGACTGAATCTGAGCTACAGCTGCAGGCCTATACCACAGCCATGGCAATATCAGATCCTAGCCACATCTGTGACCACAATGCAGCTAGGGGCAACACTGGATCCTAAACCCACTCATCAAGGCCAGGGATCACATCCTCATAGACAATATGTTGGCTTCTCAACCTGCTGGGCCATAACAGAAACTCCTATTAGGCTATCTCTTTAGTTTTCTGTTTATCTGAAATTTTCCATAACAAAAGTTAAAAATAAAATTAAATAACAAAGCAAATATTATTCGTCTATGTAAAAATAAAGTGATTGAAGTTTGTATGTAATGGAAGGTTTTGCATATTTTATAACCAATCTTACTGTCTTGATTTCCACTGGCTAACTATGTATCAGCTTCAAATCCTGTGACATGTAAAAGTAAGTGGGGCATGGGGAACTGTCATCAGATCTGGATCTTCTTCAATACAGTCAGTAGTTGAATGTATGGTGTAAATAAACACACAGTGTTTCTGAGATTTCTCTGAACTGGCCTGCCAAGGAGCCCTAGTACCTACATTAGTATCTCCAAACTCATCCATGATGTGGCTCACTTTTTTCTCTTGTCCAAGCTCAGTCCCTTCCAAGTCATTCGGATTCCCTGTGGATAGGTGTCCAGCCCAACAAATGTTAGAATGTGGTTGGGAACATAAGCCCAAATGACACCAAAAAAAGTACACTTAAAGGCCATAATATCAGGAATGGCAGAATATGCTTCCCCAATATCTATTTCTTACTCTCTTCCTTCCCAACTGAATTTCAAAGTACCCAATTTAAAGTTCTCACCTTTCCAGACTCTCTCACAAGATGGTTAGCCATATGACATAGTCCTGGCCATGGAAATTAAGTGAAAGATTTTGAAAGAGGATTCTGAGAATACTCTCTCAAAAATGACATATTCATGTCATTCTTTCTATTCCAGTTTTCCTATATGGACTGCAGCAGGGTAATGATACCAAGTGCTGCAACTGCCATATTGAAAGCATGGGAACAAAAGCTACATGCCAAAGATGACAGAGCAGGGACAGAAAAGAAGCCTTGTTCACTAAACAGCTAACCAGCCATGAAGCGCCTAACCTCCAGTCTTTACAACATGGCAAAAATAGACTCCCTATTTTATTAAGCTACTGCCTTGAGATTTCTGCTATAAAGAGCTAAAAGCAATTTCTTACTGATGACCATGGCTATTCAATGTCCAAAATATGAAAAATATGACCCTTATTAATAAATTCACAGGGAAAAACTCAAGGTCCGAAAATTAATCTACATCATTTTGCACATTTAAGTCAAAGTTAGTAAAGTGAAAATATTATCCTCAAAATTCCTTACATTGCATGACCTTGATTAGAAAGTCTGCAACCAAGTGCCTGGGCATTACAGATATCTCTTCTACCATTCATAGTCTATGTGCCTGTGACTCAATTTAACAATCTCTAATTGAGAACATGCTACATTCCTACCTATTATTTGTGCTGGATGAAGAAACAGATGTGTAATATAAGTCTCTAATATGAAAAACTTTCATTTTCATTGCAGATAGAAACATACAAATGTCCCAATTTAAGATCGATATATTGTAGCATCCTGTTATCCACAGTATAAGTACTATAAAAGGCCAGAATAAAAATCTTCCTACTACCTAATATGTATCACATGAATATAAAATATAACATACAAAATATGGGATTTAACAAGCACCCCTAGAGGTATGCAGTGTACAGCCTACACAGGGATCTGCCCAACCTGGAAAAAGAATAAATCACTGAGGGCTCAAGAAGCAAGAGATGTCACATCTGGAAATGGTTTTGAATTAAGCTCTCAATATATTCATTAGGCAAAATTGAGTAAGAGTCAAATTTTGTGTTTCATGAATTTTGGATTATGTCTTCCTCATTTTAAGACAGAGTATCTACCCACAGAAACCTGTAAAAGATACTGCCAATCTGGATCCCAGCAACCTGCAAAGTCTGCAAAGGAAAGAACTTTTTAATATTGCTATTGGAAATCCACAGATTCCTAATCTCCCATGCTATAAAAGAACTCACTCACAGAGTGACAGTCAACCAAATTTCAGAAGAGATTTTTATGATCTGGAGAATCACACATTTGTGGAGGAATGAACATATGTAAAGGGAAGCAGAGCAGTGATTACACAGCCGGTGACACTCCACGTGCAGCTGTGAGGATCAGTGCTGCCACAGTGAGTCTGAGGCTCACTTGGCTGAGATACCCAAGCTAGGGGGGTTATTTAAGAAAAAAAAAAAAGAGAGAGAGAACATAGCTTTTAACCCCCTCCTGAACAAGACTATAACAAAGCAGAGGGTCTTGATTTCATGACACTTTCTAAGTAAAATGCTCACTTGCCAGCTCTGGAAAGTGACTTTCTGAATACCTCCATGGTTCCTTTCAGATTAAAAGGGGGAATGATCTCACTTTTGGGTAGAATCAGGTGGAAATTCATTTCTAGGTAGCTGAAATGTGTACTCAGCTTGATAAGGCATCCGGTCACCTGAGATTTTTTTTTTTTTTTTTTTTTTGCTTTTTAGGGCCGCACCCATGGCATATGGAGGTTCCCAGACTAGGAGTCTAATCAGATCTATCGCTGCCAGCCTACACCACAGCCACAGCAATACCCAGATCCAAGCCACATCTGCAACCTACACCACAGCTCACAGCAGTGGCAGATACTTAACTCGCTGAGTGAGGTCAGGGATCGAACCTGAAATCTAGTCAGGTTCCTAGTCAGATTCATTTCTGCTGCACCACGATGGGAAATCCCTAAGAATTTCTCAAACAAAAGATTCTTGGAGTTCTCACTGTGGCTCTGCAGATTAAGAAGTCAACATAGTCTCCATGAGGATGTGGCCTCACTCCATGAGTTAAGAATTTGGCATTGCCATAAGCCATCATGTAGCTCACAGATGCGGCTCAGATCTGGTGTTACCGTGGCTATGGCATAGGCCTGAAGCTGCAGCTCCAATTTGACCCCTAGCCCGGGAACTTCCAGGTGCTACAGGGGCAGACATAATAAGAAAAAAAAAATTTAATAAAAGGGAATTCTCAGCTCACTTTTCATCTCTAAATGGAACAAATAATCTATAATTTTTAATAAATTCCCTCACATGATTCAGATGTTAGTCAGTGCCACAGTGAACTGACAAAATAACTTTTTAGAAAAGTAAACCACATAATTATCCTGGTTCACATCTATTTTTCTGCAGGGCAATGTTTCCCAATCTTTCTTCGCTCATGTCACTCATTGAAAATAGATGTATTTATAAAGCACACAGGGTAAATGGATGAGATGTTCAAAGCCACTGGCAAAAGTTCTGGGGTTCTTGACCCTGTAATCTCTGACCAGCCCCCTGAAGGCTGAGGAAATCAGAACTCTGACTTACCTATAACCCATTCAAGGAAGAGGAGGAAATCTCATGACAGGTATTTGTAACTCAGAGAAATAAAGGAGTCAAGACATTGCAGTCTGATTATTTTTCCTTTCCTCCTCGATCTCCAAAATAGCTTTATTCTCTCTTAAGCAGCAAGAAAAAAATTTCTACCTAATATTGCTCTGCCTACACTATGATGTCTAGAAAATATCTAAGTTCCTTTCCCTCTGGCTTGGCTTCTAGTATATCCACCCCAGTTCCCAATGAAACTTGGCTACTGAAAATCAAAAGCATGAATTTTAGACTATTATCTAGCTATGGACTTTAAAACTTTAAAAACTCTTAGCTTTGAAGCTCAAATACAAAGGAAACTGCTTTGTTCTCGGGGAATCTGCCTTCCACTTCCCTGGACAATACAATTCAGCTTCAAGGCAAATACCTTAACATAGAATACAGCGGGGAAATTTATTATATATTGTATTATTCACTTACTAGGTAAAGAGGTATTATTTTAGTAGGAGAGAAAGACAAACACAATGAACCTTGTTTCAAAACAGAAAGTTAACATATATTTGAGAAGAATATGTAAGGGTCCTACAAGGTCTTTAATTAATGTGATTCTCCTAAGAAAAAAGTCAAGAAATATTTGTGGAGATGTTAACCTGATATTTACCTGAAAATATTTCTTGTAAGCACATTCTTTTTCATTTCAGGAACTGGTTTTATACACACAGGATGCAGAAATACTTGGTTAATTTAATCACTGTCAGTGAACAAGCCTTCTGGGATATGAATTTTCCAGATAACTGTGGTCTACCTCCTAAAGCCCTAATTCTAATTTTCTGCCTTATTATTTAACTTAAAATTTTCTTCCACCAAGTATGAAAGCAAGACATACTTCTGAGGAGGGGGATTAAATAACAGTAAAAAGAAGAAAAATAGATAAAATCTCATTACCTAAGTGTATTACTAACACTTTAGATATATCACCTTTTTTACCCACATGGATGTCAATGCACAGAGTAATAAAATTTTAAAGTATTATTTAACATTAATGATGTTTGGTAACCTGCTTTTTATGTTAAATGTTATATAATGGATACTTAAAGATAGATTTTGAAAGGTTTCCTTAACTTATCTAATATTATTGATTGTAGGTTAGTTTTTAGCTTCTTCTGTTACAAATAATCTGTCTAGGAGCATGTGTGCATTTAGGGTTTTGCACATGCCTTCAGGTATTCCTATAGAATTCAGATTCCTATAAGCAGGATATCTGGAGCAAAGTGTGTATATTTAATAATTTGATATATATTACCTGAATGACTCCTAGACAGCATCTGTCACCACATGAATGAGAACAAAATGACCATATCCTAAAAGTACCACCAACCCAACTTTTTACATTTTGCCAGTCTATAAAATATTTTGATTTGATTTCAAGTGAACTTGGATATTATTTTTATGCTTAACAAAGTACCTCTATTTAGTCTTTTAAAAAATTCCTGTTGATATGTATATCTTTTTCTTGTTAATTAGAGAAGGCTTTTACAGATTACTGATATAATCCTTTGTTATATGTGTGACAAACTTTGTTTTCTATCTTTTGTTTCTGACTTAAATTATGTAGTAACATCTACAAAGATTCTCCTTGTCTTACTATTTATGCCATGCTTAGAAAGTTCTCCCAAAGCCAAAGTTTAAAAAAATTTTGTATAACATATGATAAAAATCAATAAACACAAAAACCTTTTTTTTTATTTTAAACCATCTTTTTTATGGATGAGTAATATTCTTTTGTAAAGATGTTTAAATTTAGGAACAACATGGATGAATCTAGAAATTATCATACCAAGTGAAGTCAGAGAATGACAAATATGAGATCACTAATATATGGAATCTAACAAAAATGATACGAAAGAACTTAAAAAACAAACAGACTCAAAGATTTTGAAACCAAATTCATGGTTACCAAAGGGGAAATGTGAGACGGAAGGGGTAAATTACAGGTTGGGATTGACATATACACACAGTATACTATATGTAAAACAGGTACGTAACAAGGACCTACTGTATAACACAGGGTAATCTACTCATTATTGTGTAATAACCTATATGGGAAAAGAGACTGAAAATGAAAGGATATAAACATATTTACAACTGATTTACTTTGCTGTACACCTGAAACTAACACAACGTTCTAAGTCAAATATACTCCAATAAAATTTATTTTTTAAAAAATTTAAACCATCTTCATTCATTTACGTAAGCATGCAAGAGAGAATTTTTTTTCTCTCTGAAAACAACAAATGTTTCGTCAGTTGTCTCAATTCCATCTAAGGACAAAATCAGTCTTTCTCCACTGATTTGAAAGACCTCTTCTGTCCTACACTAACTTCCATATATTCCTTAGCAGTGTTCCATATATATGCATATATACATGCACACACATATATGTGTGTATATGAATACTCATTTGATTTATATTTACATATGTTTTTATACATTTAATTTACATTTATAAGTAGCTTTCTTTTCCTGAATTTAAGTTGGGATTTTGATTTATATGGTAGAAATTCATTTGTAGAAAATTAATATTCACATTATTTATTCTTTCAATCCAAAACCATAAAATGTATGATGCTCAGTAGTTCTCACATATAGTTCCCATAAATACCATATTTATTATATCAATACACATGTTATATGTTTTCTAACTGGTTATTTTAAATGTATCGAAAAGTTCTTGATTTTAGTAGAGTTCACTTGCATCAACCACTTTATCAGAGTCTCATTTATTTATAATGTGTTTCAATAGATTCTCCTGCATTTTCTAGGTCAAGGATCAAAGCTCTAAAAATAAGAGTAATTTTGCCTCCAACTTTTTTTTTTTTTTTGGCCATGCCTGCAGCCTGTGAAAGTTCTTGGGCCCGGAATCCAGCCCACACCAACAGCCATGACCCTAGCCATACCTCAATCCTTAATCATTAGGCTACCAAGGAACTCTGATTCTTGCCTCCAACTTTATAAAATTTTGCCTCATGAATTTTTTTCTCTATATTGTTGAAATTAGTCAACTCTTAACCAGTTTTATTAAGATTGGGTACAAGTTAATCTCGGAAGAATAATTCTATGTTTACAATTTGTCACATTTTTTGAGGGTCATATTGATGAATAAATGAGGATATATGTGGAGTGTGTGCTTAATTTAACTTCCAACCTGATTCAATTTTTCTAATGAAGTTTTTTACTAAGTCCAGTCTGCTATCCAACAGCTTTTAATTTTGGATATTATGTTTTTCATTTATAGACTGTTCTGTTTGGCTCTTTTTTTCCAAATTTGCCTTGAAAATGTTAAAGCTCAGCCATTTTTCTGGTGCACTGAGTTGTAAAAACTCTGTATATGATAATTCCAACATTTGAATTATACATCATGCATTTTCTAACACCTGTTGCTTCTGCTGGTTCTCTTCTTTCCAGCTTTATTGAAATGTAATTGACACATAGAATTGTGTAAATTTAAGATATACAATGCGATGATTTGATACATGTATATATTGAGGAAATGTTTACCACAATAAGGTTAACATATTCCTCCCCTCACATAATTACTATTTTTTTTTTTTTGCTGTTGTTATGGTGAGAACATTTGAACTCTGCTCTCAGAGGAACTTTCAAGTATACAATATTGTTAACTAGTTACCATAATGTATATTAGATCCCTGAAACTTACTGATCTTTTATCAAAAGTCCATACCCTTTAACCAACATCTATTTCTCCCACCTCTCAGTTCCTAGCAAACACCACCCTACTTTCTATTTTCTAGGAGTTCAATGTTTTAGATTCCACATATAAGATCATATAGTATTTCTCTTTCTCTGACTGACTTATTTCACTTAGCATAATGTCCTCAAGGTCCATCAATGTTGTAAATATCAGGATTTCCATCATTTCTATGGCTGAATAATATTAAATTGTGTATATAATACAACATTTTTTAATCTGTTCATCAATTGATGGACAATTACATTATCTTCAAGTCTTGGCTATTGTGAATAATGTTGCAGTGCACATGAGAGTATATCTCTTCAAAGCAGTGATTTCATTTCCATTGGATAGACATGCAAAAGACTGGCTTTATCTTGAGGGGGCCATTTTGGGAAAATCTGGCCCCACCCATCAGCCTTGAGGAGCCCCAGGCCAAACAATCCAGGTGGGATCAAAGACCTGCCCATCAGTAAACAGGCTGCCTAAAGATGCCCCAGGCACACAGTCACCTCTAATCCCATCAAGAGACAAAGTCCCACCCACCAGAGGAACAGGAATCAGCTCCACCTACCAGTGGGCAGGCATTAGCCCCTTCCATCAGGAAGCCTACAGCAAGCAACCTCCACACCCCATACCAACTTCAGCCACAAGGGAGGCAGACACCAGAAGTAAGAGAGACTACAACTCTATTATCTGTAAAAAGGTCACCACACCAAAAACCTATAAAAATGAAAAGACAGAGAACTATAACTAAGATGAGGGAGAAAGGGAAAAAAAAAAAACAGAAAATCAGCTAAGTAATCAAGAGATTCTCAGACTCCAGGAAAAAGACTTTAGCAATGGTGATGCTGAAGATGATGCAAGACATTGGAAATAAACTGGAGGGAAAGATGGATGACTTACAAGAAACACTGAGCAAAGAGATACAAGATTTTAAACTTTCAAGAAGAGATGAAAAATACAATAACTAAAATAAAAAATTCACTAGAAGCAGCTAACAGCAGAATACAGGAGGCAGAAAAATGAATAAGCGAGGTGGAGGACAAATTGTGGAAATTATGGATGTGGATCAGAAAAGAGAAAAAAGATTGAAAAGAAATGAAGAGGGTCTCAGAGAATTCTGGGACAACATTAAATGCACCAGCATTCATATTATAGTGGTATCAGAAGGAGAAAAGAGAGGGGACAGAAAAATTATTTGAAGATATGAGAGCTGAAAACTTCCCTAACATAGCAAAGGAACCACACGCTCAAATCCAGGAAGCGCAATGAATACCACATAAAAAACCCAAGGATTTGCAGATATTGAAGAACCCAAGCCACTGATGAAAGAAATCAAAGATGACACAAATAGATGGAAAGACATACCATGCTCATGGATTGGAAGGGTTAATATTATCAACGTGACTATACTACCTAAGGCAATCTACAGATTCATTGCAATCCCTATCAAACTAACAAGGACATTTTTCACAGAACTTGAACAAAATATTTTCAAGTTTATTTGGAAGCACAAAAGACCCAGAAGAGCCAAAGACATCCTGAAAAAGAAAAACGGAGCTGGAGGAATCAGACTCCTGGACTTCAGACTATACTACAAAGCAACAATCATCAAAACTGTATGGTACTGGCACAAAGATAGACATATACATCAATGGAACAGGATAGAAAGCCCAGAACTAAACCCACGCACCTACAGCCAACTTGTCTATGACAAAGGAGGCAAGAATATACAATGGAGAAAGGACAGCTTGTTCAATAAGTGGTGCTGGGAAAACTGGACAGCCACATGGAAAAGAATGAAATTAGAACACTCCCTAACACCATACACAAAAACAAACTCAAAGTGGATTAAAAACCTAGATATAAGATAGTATAAAATGTACAGATACTATAAAACTCTTAGAGGAAAACATAGGCCAAACACTCTCTGACGTAAACAACAGCAACATCTTCTCAGATCCACCTCTTAGAGTAATGACAACAAAAACAAAAATAAACAAATGGGACCTAATCAAACTTAAAAGTTTCTGCACAGCAAAGGAAACCCTAAGCAAAACGAAAAGACAACTGGCAGAATGGGAGAAAATCTTTGCAAATGAAATGACTGATAAGGGATTAATCTCTAAAATGTATAAACACCTTCTGCACCTCAATACCAAAAAAATGAACAACCCCATCAAAAAATGGACAGAAGATCTAAACAGACAGTTCTCCAAAGAAGACATACAGATGGCCAAAAAACACATGAAAAGATGTTCAACATCGCTTATCATTAGAGAAATGCAAATCAGAACCACTATCAGGTACCACCTTACACCAGCCAGAATGGCCATCATCAAAAAGTCTACAAACAATAAGTGCTGGAGAGGGGGTGGAGAAAAAGGAACCCTAGTACAAGGTTGGTGGGATTGTAAACTGGTGCAACCACTGTGGAAAACAGTATGGAGATGCCTCAGAAAACTAAACATAGAACTACCATTTGATCTAGCAATCCCACTCCTGGGCATCTATCCAGAGAAAACCATGACTCGCAAAGACACATGTACTCCATGTTCATTGCAGCACTATTTGCAATAGCCAAGACGTGGAAACAACCTAAATGTCCATTGACAGAGGAGTGGATCAAGAAGATGTGGTACATATACACAATGTAACATTATTCAGCCATTAAAAAGAATGAAATACAGGAATTTTTAGCAACATGGATGGACATAGAAATTATCATGCTAAGTGAAATCAGTCAGACAATGAGACACCAACATCAAATGCTTTCACTGACATGTGGAAACTGAAAAAAGAACAGAATGAACTTCTTTGCAGAACAGATACTGACTCACAGACTTTGAAAAACTTATGGTCTCCAAAGGAGACAGTTCGGGGGTGGGGGGATGTGCTGGGGTTATGAGATGGAAATCCTATAAATTGGATCGTGATGATCATTGTACAACTATAAATGTAATAAATTCATTGAGTAATAAAAAAAATCATTGCCTAGGTTGATGTCATGAGCTTCTGCCCATGTTTTCTTCTAGGAGTTTTATCACTTTCAGGTCTATGTTTAAGTCCTTAGTCTACTTTATGTTAATTTTTGTGAGCGGTATAGGAAAGAGGTCCAATTTCATTCTTTTGTATGAGAATATCCAGCTTCCCCAACACCATTTATTGAAAAGATTATCCTTCCTCCATTGTATATTCTTGGCTCTCTTGTTAAGTATTAGTTTCAGTATATATGATAGTTTACTTTGGGGCACTCAATTCTGTTCTTTTGGTGTACATGATGGTTTTTATACTAGTACTATACTGTTTTGATTATTATAGCTTTGAAGTATAGTTTTAAACAGGAAGTATAATTCCTCCAGCTTCATTCTTTCCCAAGATTACTTTGACTATGCTGAATACTTTGTGTTTCCATACAAATTTTAGGATTTTTTTTTCTATTTCTATGAAAATGCAACTGGAATTTTGGTAGTGATTCCAATGAATCTACAGCTTTGGATAATATAGACATTTTAACAATATTAACTCCTTCTACCCATGAACAAATTATTATAACTATGGCTATTTGGTAATATTTTTTTGCCCTTACCTTTATACTAGAGGTAAGTAGTTAACACACTACCATATCATAGAGTAGCCTGCATCTGACCCTATATTTACCTTTACCACTGTGTTGTATATTTTCATATGTGTTTAATTTACTAATTAGCATCCTTTCATTTCAGTCTGAAGAATTTCCAATTTTCTTGAAAGGCAAGTCTAGTGGTAAACTCCTTCACCTTTTTTTTGTCTGGAAAAGCCTTTATCTCTTGTACACTTCTGATGGAAAACTTATCTGGGTAAAGTATTCAAGTTGGTTTTTTTTTCTTTTAGTTCTTTGAATACACCATCCCACTCACATACAACCTGCAAGGTTTTGGCTGAAAACCCACTGAAGGCATTGTGGTGTGTCCTTTGTATGGGAGAATTTTTCTTGCTGCTTTTACATTTCTTTCCTTACATTTGATTTTAAAGTGTTTTATTATAACGCATATTGGAGAAGTTTATTTTGGACTAAAATTGTGAGATAACCTATTAGCTTCATGAACTTGGATTTCCAAGTCCTTCTCCAGGTTTGGGAAGTTCTTGGTCATGTTATCTTTAAATAATTTCCCTCTCTTCTTCTGGGATTAAAATGATATATAGCTTGTTTTATTAATAGTGTCCCAAAGATCCCATAAGCTTTTTTTCCTTTTCATTCTTTTTTCTTTTTACTCTTCTGAATGTATAATTTTAAATGATATGTTTTTAAGCTCACTGATTCTTTCTTCTGTTTGGTCCAGTCTGATATTGAAACTATTAAATTCTTCAATTCAGTCATTGTATTCAGCTCCAAACTTCTGTGTGGTCTTATGTTCTCTATTTCTTTGTTGAACTTCTCATTTTATTCTTGTATGTTTTCCTGATTTCACTAAATTATCTGTATCTCTTGTAACTCTCTGAGCATCTTTAAAATATTTTTAATTCTTTGTTGGGAAGTTCTTGAATCTCCATTCCTTTGAGGTCAGTTGCTGGAAATGTACTCTGTTCCTTTGGTAGTGTCACATTTCCTTGATTCTTTGTGATCCCTATAGCTTTGCATAGGTGTCTGCACATTTGAAGAAGCTGTCACCCCCTTCCCAAATTTATGGATTGACTTCAGCAGAAAAGATCTTCACCTTAATGTGGGATATACTGGATTATGTTGTGACCCAGAGTCTAGTGGTGAAAGACACTAAGATCGGGGGTGTGTGGTGGCTCCAGGTAGGGGGCAGAGGGTGATATCTCATCAGTGCAATCTTCTGGAATCCACAGCATCAACAATTATGTGATCCTTGGTAGCACTGTAGGGAGGATCCACAGCAGCTGCAAGGGCTATTGGGGTTCTCACCAGCAAGTTCAGATCCAGAGGTTAGGGTTCAGGGCAGACAGCAGTGTTGGCTGGAGCAAGTGGTTTACACATACCAGGTGTGGATGCTAGTTGCAGGTGGCAGTGTGGTGACAGGAGCCAGCTGAAGACACCTACATAGTGGTGGGGACCAGAATCAACAAGTAGGGCCAGGGCCAAATGCTGCAATACTGGCAGCTGCAAGACCCTGGCTAAAGGTGTGCACTCCTTGTCTGAAGGATCTTCTCATATGTGCTGGCATGGCAGTAGTGGCAGTGAAGGGAATCAGATCAAGGATGTGCAAATAAAAAGCTGGAGAAGCTAGCTGCAGGTCAGCCCAATGGTACAGGTCAATGACTGGAAGTAGGACCAAACCTGACCCACAAGCAACTGTGAGGGCTTTACCTGTCATCGTATATTTCCATGGCTTCACAATCTCAACATTGGCAGGCACACAGCCATAGAGGCCACTGATGGGAATCAGGCCAGCATTGTGCAGGCGCACAGCTAGAATGGCTAGCCCCAAGTCCACACACAGCGATTGGGTCAGCCACAGGGGTCTAAGCTGGCTTCCTGCACTCATGCAGCTGCAGAGGCCTGGACTGGCTGCCTGTGCAGATCCCAGAGGGTGTGTAGGTGAGATGATGGAGTAGAGGGATTCAGCTATCTGATGTCTGTGAATGCAAATACCTGGGGAATGAATACTGTTGAAATCTTCAGGGAGTCCAGAGAGGTTGTGCTGAACATTTGTTTATTTGGTACCAAAAGCTGCCAGGGTCCTGTGCAGAGCAAGTGACCAGAAAGCATAGTTCCTTCTGCTTTATGGCTCATACTACTAGCCCCTGTTCTTCTTCCTTGTTCCCAGCTATCTCTATGTATCTCAGCTTTGTGCTGGTTTCTGGGAGGAATGAAACAGGTCTGTCTTGAGGTGCCCTAAAAGGCTGAAGAAGCTGGTCATACACCCTACTGTCCATTTCCAGGCAAGGGGAATTCCTTTTAGTTGGACAGTTCCTTCCTGGTGCCAGCCTGGGTTATGGGATAATGCAGGCAAAATTAAGCTATTCTTCATTCCCTTGGTATGCGGTTATTCTCAAGTTTTTTGTTCTGCTGTATTGCTGAAGTTTCCTAATTGGAATCCAGAGCGGTCTAATTATTGATCTTTGTAGGGGGATGGAGGCTGGGGTTTCCTACTCCACCATCTTAGTGGTCTCACTCCTTTTTCTGCTATTTATTGTCCATGTTGCCTTGTTTTCTTGTATTCCTGGTTATCTTGATAGCTTGCTGATTATTGCTCTTGAACAATATTTGTGAGGGTCTTTTGGGACCAGGATTTACTTTGTCCTCTCCCAAAGAGATACTGTGCCAGCTTCTGCCAGTTGCCCTGGACCACTACCAGAAGTTGCTTTCTCTAAGTTCATGGTGCAAATTCCTTGACCAACTCCAGCCATGTAACCCATGGCCACAAAGTCCTAGAGGTGATTTTCTTTTGTTTGCCTTCTGCTCTACCCAAAGCAGGTAGCTTTATTTGAATTCAAGGTTTGGGTCATTTTCCAGATTTACCATTCATAAGTAAAGGATCCAGTTGCATTTGAATTTCACATTAACAACAGATCATTTTTTTAGTACAAGTTCATCCCAGATATTACAAGGAACAAAATTATAGCAAAAAAAACTTTTCATTGTTTAGCTAGAATTAAAATTTAACTGGATTCACTGTGTTCTGACAGTCCTAACAACAGGTTTAGTTCTTGTCCATACTTGTCTTGATGATTCCCCCCTTGGGAAATCCTCAGGCCTGCTTCCCCACAAGGCTGCAGACAAAACCTGAGCATCCAGCATGGACAGATGCCTCCAAGACAAATGGCTTTGGTGCTTGGATGTTCTGTTTACATACCTGATTCAGGTTATCTTTCCAAAACTTCCCTGGAAGCTAGCCACTACCTTTTTTGCTTTTCAGTATTGTCTAAAGCAATGGGGTTTGGATAGAAACAGACTCATAGACATAAATAATAGACGTATGGTTGCCAAGGGGGGAAGGGGTAGGAAGTAGGATGGATGGGTAGTTTGACATTGGTAGATATAAACTATTACATTTAGAATGGATAAGAAATGAAGTCCTACTGTACAGCACAGGGAACTCTATCCAATGTCTTAAGATAAAACATGATGGAAGATAGTATGAGAAAAAGAATGTGTGTGTATATATATATATATATATATGTGTGTGTGTGTGTGTGTGTGTGTGTGTGTGAAAGAGAGAGAGAAAGACTGGGTCACCATGCTGCACAGTACCAATTGCCACAACACTGTAAATCAAGTATACTTTAATAAAAAAATAATATTTTTAATTTCTAAAAAATAAATGTTTTGTTTTGTGGTAGTGGCTTTAACCCAGCATTTCGTTTTTATTAAACAGGAAGCATGACTTGAACAACCTAGTCTGGATTGCCCAGGAAGCTGGAGGAACCATTTCCAGTCACCAACAACTCAAGACTGTATATTCTCAACAACATGCAGCACAACTGCATATTAAGTGTATGAAAGGGGAACAATTCTGCAAAAGGCATATCTTTATCTGGCAGATATTTTCTCCTACTGTAAGCCCTAGTCAATTGAACATGTAAAACCGGCACTTTCATCCCAGCTGGAATTAATTACTCCTTCCTCCAGGCTCTCAAAACAATCTGTAACTCTAATATGGCACTAAACCTTCCCTCAGATTATGGATTTGTATATACACATCTGCATGTCTCTTTCAAGTGAAAGCATCTTGATGGTGTGGTTTTGCATTCTCACCATCAGAGCTCAAACAGCCCTCAGGATGGTGATGGCTGATATGCCTTCAGCATTCAAAAGATTTGTGTTAAATTATACTGAATGAAAAGGAAACTGGTAGAGATTTCATCCAAAATCAAAAGTAATGTGCTTCCTAATATTAAAAAAAAAATAGAGATGCAAACAGGCAAAGCCAGGTTGAAGACAGTCTTATATATGTTATCTGGGAAGGGCATCAGAGCTGTTACATGCGATTAACACCTCATTTGAATCCATTTTTTCAGTGCCCCAGCTGTGTACAGGACCCTGGAGGAAACAGAGCACATATATATGCTAATGAGGACAGAGTAAGGGTATATCTGGAGCCTGTAGACCTCATGGCCTCTGGGTGTTTCTATGAGGGCCTATGGGGGCAGCACAGTGTGAGAACATGAAAGCCATGGACTGCAAGAGGAATGAATTAGGAAGCAGGACAGAGTGACATCCATGAGTGTACAGAATTGGAAACAGGGACTCAAGTGAAAAACTGTTTCTACTTTCAATTGCCTCTCAATTATTTAACCATCCTCCAGCCAACTGACTATAATGCTGGCTGAGTAAAAGCAGGAGTGGAGAAGGTAAGAAGGGCAGGAGTGCTGGGAAGCTGGATCCAAACATCCTTCTGCTTATGGTCTCATGAGAAGAAATGTGGGCCCTGGGGGGCTATATGATAAGACATCTGTAAATCCCTCCATGCTCACAGCTGCCTTTGTCTTCATCCTGCATCCCTCTCCTGATCAGGGGAAGTGGGATGTAAGCTCCCACTCCAGGGCTCAGAGACACATAGAATGACAAAGTGAAAGGAAGGATTAGTGTCATTAAAAGACATTATGGGCAGTGCCCAGAGCAGAGCAACCGATCAAAATCTGATTTATCCTTCTACACAGGGCAGGGAAGGCAGGACATCATATGAGCTCAGACAGAAGAGAGGAGGTAATACTGGCTGAAGGGTATCCTTCTGGAAAATGTATGAACACACCGTTTTTTGGTTGTTGTGTTTGGCCAGTGTTCTAGATACTGTCAGATGACCAGGGGACTCTTCTGCCTTTGAAGGTATGATGACTGACTTTATGTGTTGACTTAGCTGAGCCAAGGGGTGCCAAGGTATTTGAGCAAACATTGCTCTGGGTGTTTCTATGAGGTCATTCCTGGACGAGATCCGTATTTAAATCAGTGGACTTTAAGGAAAGGCAACTGCCTGCTACAGTGTGGGTGGGCCTCATCCTATCAGTTGAAGACTTGAACAGAACAAAAAGATCAGCTTCCCTGGAGCAAAAGGGAATTCTCCAGCAGATGGCCTTCAGATTTCACTTGTCTCATGGTCTCCAGAGCAGATTGTCTTCAGACTCAAACTGGAAGGTCGGCTTTCCTGGTTTTCTAGTCTGTCATCCTACTCTGCAGATTCTCGACTTGCCAATTCCCGTAACTGAACATAAGGAATGACCCAGTTCCTTAAAATAAATCTGTCTTTGTAGATGTATACATCTTGTTGTTTCTGTTTCTCTGAAGAACCGTAACAGAGAAGAGGTGCTTACAGAGGATAGGGAGATGCCTGTTGAGCAAAGAGAATAAAACTGGCTCTAATTGTACCCAAAGAATAGCCTCATATAATATTCTAAAATAACTTTTATGCCCAATTTCCCTATTTCCTTCTAGCTGTGGTCCCTAAGTCCTCGCAAAATATCTATTTTGTTCCCATTGATAGGCACGAATGCGTGAGTTCATTGAACACATAATGTCTATTTCAAGGGATTCCAGTCTCCTGTTACGATTGGACTCTAAGAGATTTTCGTAAACTTTTTGTAAACATCACCATCCAGAAACACTGCCAAGTTTTATCACTAGAGGAGGCAAACAGTTTTAAAAATATATTACCCTTTGACTACTCTCTCTATGTGACTTACAGTCGTTAAAAAAAAAACCCACTATTTTCAAAAATTTTACTCAAATGGAATGGTTTGTTCCCCACCCTCATTACCAGCCGTGGCCAAGTCTGTAAGAAACAGGAAGTGAGGGGGATGTAAAAATGATTGGGAGGGGCTAGCTCATCCTTTGCTAAGCCTCACACAGAGACCTTGAGGTTCAAACCTCAAGGATCCCTAAATTTAAACGTTGTATATATTAGTAAGAGAAAAAGAGTCTTTCTTTGCTTATCTTACCTACACCAAAGTTAATGAAGGGCTCCCCCTGAACTTCAAATCTGTACATAAGTAAACCACATGAACATGGAAAGAACAAAAGAAAGTCAAAATATAGAAACTGGTTCATGCAAAGACATTGCCTACTAAAGACACGGGAGTAACAAGAGGTAGGTGGCTACTGTAGAGGCATTATTTCATGTCTAGTTCTATGGAGATATATACATATGTGTTTGTGTCTATCTAAATATCTATATCCAAATAGATAGACAGATTATAATTCCAGTTATTTACTCCACCGCTTTGGGAATAATGACCATTCTGATTCTGGATGAATTGGGAATTCCAGGACCCATTTGTTCAGTACACACATGTAGCAGTTAGGAACACAGGCTCTGGTATTGCACCACTGGGACTGAATCTTGAATCTGCCCCTTGCTGGGTATCTATAGGTAAGTTACTTATCCTAAACCTCAGTTTCCTGTTTTGAGAAGAAAGAATAATAAAAACATACCTCATAGGATTGCTGTAAGAATGAAACAAAAAAACTCATTTAAAAGTGCTTAGGACTTAGAAAACACTCCTTGAATGCTATTCATTCTTAAAATTATTACTATTCACAGGGAGTTCATGTAAATCAATAGTCTTTGAGCAAAAGCTTTGTACTGACAACAAACCAAGGAAGTAAGAACCCTGCATGAAGTGATTGTGAGATGAAAAGAAAGACTTGCCTAACAGTTTGTGCCAAAAAAAAAAAAAAAAATCACCCTTGTAAATTGCTTTGTGATTCGTTACCATATAGAACCTGGTCCGTAAGTGGATAGCTACAGGCTTTGCTTCAATGTGGAGAAACTTCAGGGGTCATTCAAATCCTGAGTGCTGCTGGCTTCAACTTTAAACAAGTCAATAAAAAAACTCCTGACCAAAGAGGAACCAGCTCTGGCTGGGAATGTTCTGTAAATTGATTTATCAAAGCTTGTCTGAATCATTGCTTCAGAGCTTCCTTATAGAACTTTTTACAACTATAAAAATCTTTCCTTATTACAACTTATATATATATTAATGTATCAGTTACTTCTAAATAATTATTTTTCTGAACTTTAAACTGGTAGTGCCTTTTTGCAAATGAATCCTTACACGCCCATGTGCTGATGCAAATAACGAAAAACAAAAGTGGTATAAAGTAGGCTTGATTTTTACCATCTGAAAGAATTGAGTTACCATAGTTTTTGAAAGGCTTCCCCTACCTGGAATAAAGCTTCAGTGAGAGGTAACACCCTGAGTTTCAGTGTGTCCTGGATTTACTTTTTCTGCTTTGTTGGATTTCTAGGACACTCTTCTGTTCCCTATCTTCATTCATCACTGAGGGAAAATAAAATTAATCTGATATTTTATCGTTCTTTTCCAGATTGTGTTTTCTGCCTGCCAGCAAATGAATAAATAAGTTTGAATTTCCCAATGTACAAGAGAAAGGATTTTGAAAAAAGATTCCATTCTAGAATTGCCTGTGTACCACTGAAAGTAAACTACCTCTCTGCTATTTATGGTGTATACAAATCATTACTTGGAAATTATTGCTATTTGTAGCAACAAAGACTCTCGGCATGCCAGGGTCGAGATCAGCTATGAAAATCTGCTGAAGGCATCTCAATATATGAAGGTTGTTCACTATTTCCTCACCTTCCTGAGGAAGAGACTCAGCCTTCAGCCTGAACTTGGCCTGAAAGGAGGAAACCACAGAAAGGGAGTCTCTCGTTCCTGACTCTGAAGAGGGAAAATGTCTTGGAGGCATATGTGTGTTAAAGAATGTTAAGATGGCAATCTTCGTGAAGAAGTATTCTGAAGTTAAGAAAGAATAAATCGGAGTTCCTGTCATGGTACAGCGCAAAAGAATCCAACTAGGAATCATGAGGTTGCAGGTTCGATCCCTGGCCTCGCTCAGTGGGTTAAAGATCTGGCATTGCTATAAGCTGTCATGTAGTTTGCAGATGCAGCTCAGATCTGATGTTGCTCTGGTGTAGGCCTGCAGCTGTAGCTCCAATTAGACCCCTAGCCTGGGAACCTCCATGCACCACGAGTATGGCCCTGAAAAGCTCAAAGAAAGAAAGAAAGAAAAAAACAAGGAAAGGTGTCCTGAAAAATGTCCAGTCCTTTTTTAGAGATGTTGTGTTGACTTCATTATAGTTTTTCTAGGTATTTCATGAGACTTTCTAAAAAGTTCCAGCCAAGCTCAACTTTCAAAGGCAAAATAGAAGGGAGAACATTTTACCTGTGAGTGACGAAGAAAGATCAATGCGTCTTGGGATCCAAAGCAACTGGTGAAGGTGGTTGTGTTGATAGCAGTGGAGGTAATGGTGGTGATGGTTTTATTTAAAGTGAAGCTTCCAATCTTGGGAGAAAAAAATCTGCTGAGGTGTTTCAGAAGTCCTCCCAATCAAGAGGATCTCTTTCAGTCTATTTTACGGGCTTTTTTTTTTTTTTTTTTTGGTTTTGGTTTCACATTTTTTTTATATGCAGAACTGTTAATCACTTAAATTGGGACCATATATCCTTTATTTTATATTCTTTTCCTGATTATAGAGCTATAATTGACATATATCACTATAGAAGTTTAGGGTGATAACACCATACCGATTTGATTTACATATATAATGAAATGATTAGCACAATGTTTCATTGACATGCATTATCTCATATGGATACAAAAAAGAAAAAAAAATATTTTTCTCCTTTACATGCTTATCTCTTAAAACACTTAGAAATATGATACCTATTTATGAAATGTTTAATTGTGTATTTTCATTCTAAAATACTGCATTCATGAGCACTCAAAATGAAATAGAAGTACAAACCACAAACAGAATAAAAACAGGTTTTTTCAGAAAAACCTATGCCTAACATTATATTTAATGATGAAATACCAAATGCTTTTCCCCCAATATCAGGAATTTAGAAAAACAAAGGGGGAGTTCCTGTCACGGAGCAGCAGAAACAAATCCAACTGGGAACCATGAGTTTGAGAGTTCCATCCCTGGCCTTGCTCAGTGGGTTAAGGAACCGGTGTTGCCGTGAGCTGCGGTGTAGGTCATAGACGTGGCTTGGATCTGGCGTCACCGTGGCTCTGGCTTAGGCTGGGAGCTACAGCTCCAGTTATACCCCTAGCCTGGGAACCTCCATGTGCCATGGGTGCGGCCCCAAAAAGACAAAAAAAAAGGGGGGGGGGACAAGTGGGGAAGGATGGAAATATTCTAAAATCAGTTTCTGATGATGGTTGTACAGCTGTAAATATAATAAAATTAATTGTATTTTTTAAAAAAGAATGCTTGCTCTCACTTCTTCTATTCAACATTTTACTAGAGATTCTCGCCAGTGTAATAAAAGAATTAAAAGAAGGAAAAGATTAAGACTGGAAAGAAAGAAGTAAAACTATCTTTAGTTATGATGATAATATGACAGTGAATAAAAATATGATAAAATAATAAAAATAATATGATAATAATATGATAGTGAAGAAAAACATTCTAAGAAATTTTCAAAAGCTACCAGACCTAATAAGTGAGTTTAGTAAGGTTGCAAGGAAAAAGATCAATAAACAAAGATATACATATACATAGCATATACAAATTGCTTTTGTATACACTACAACATATGAAAACCTTATAATTAAAATTAAATCAATAATTCAATTTATAGTGGCATCCAGAAACATGAAAACATGAGGGATAAATTCAACGAATATGTGAAAACTACTGAAATTACACAGCATGTTTTTAAAAGTTTTAAAATCTAAATAAATAGAGCAGTATACCATTTTCATGGATTGTATAAGTCCATATTGCTAAGATATCAATGCAATCCCAAATAAAATCCTATCAGATATGTTTGTACAAATGGACAAGTCAATTCTAAAATGTAATTGAAAGTGCAAAGAACCTAGAATATACAAAAAAAAATGTTTTAGAAGGAAGAACAAAGTTGAAGGATTTTCACTTCTAATTTCAAGGACTACATTAATGCTACAGTAAACAAGACAGAGTTACACTGATGTAGGATTCGACATATGGAAAAGAATCTAGACTCCAGAAATAGGTCTACCAAAGTATTTTTCACAAACTACCAATGGAAAAAGGAATGTCTTTTCCATAACTGATGTTGGAACAACTTAAAAATAATTAACCTCAATTTTTACCTCACTCCACACAAAATTAGTTCTACCCAATAATTAATTCTAGATCTACATGTAACAATTAAGATTATAACAATTCCAGATGAAAATGTTGTAATCTTGAGGTAGGCACAAAAAAACTCAAAGCATGTTAGAAAAACTATATATTGGGTTTGATCAAAATTAGAAACATTTGCTCTTCAGAAAATACCATAAAAAATACGTCATGGACTTGAAAAAATATTTATAGCACATATATGAGAAAGAACTTGTGACTAAAATACATGAAGAAATCTTCTATTTCTATTAGCAGACAACTTACTTAAAAGCAAAAAAAGATTGCAAATGATAATTCACAAAGAAATTTGAGTAGCCAATAATGACATGAAAAGATGCTCATTGTTCAGCATGAAAATGCAAAATTTATCTATAATAAGCTCTCACTTTATACCCATAACTAAAATTAGAAAGACTGACTAAACCAAATGTTGATAGAGATGTGAACCAACTGGAACTCATGAGGAATGTGAAATGATCCAACCACTGTGAAAAATAGTTTGTCAGCCTTTAGCGGTTATACATATACTTCCCATATGATCCAGTCTTTCCACTTCTAGCTATTTACCCAAGAGAAACTATATGTCCACATACAGACTTGCACACCAATGTTCATAGCAGCTTTGCTCATAATATCCCCAGACTGGATACAACCCAAGAATCTATCAGCAGGTAAACAGATCAACAATTATGACATGTGTACACAATGGTATAATACTCAGCAACAAGAAAGGTCAAACTACAAATACATGCAACATGAATAAATCTCAAAAATCATTATACAGAGTGAAAGGAAAAAGGCTCAAAAGAGCCTATACTGCTACATGTACTTGAAACTCTAGCAAAGACAAATCTAACTATAATGATTGAAGCCAGGTCAGTGGCTGCTTAGCAGGTGCAGTGTGAAGGATGTTGACTGGGAAGGGCAAAGGGAATCTTTTGTGGTCATCAAAACAGTCTGTATTTGATTGCAGTGGTGTTTTTATGAGCATATACCTTTATCAAAACTCATTCAACCATATACTTTATTTTTTTTTGTCTTTTGTTGTTGTTGTTATTGTTGTTGTTGTTGCTATTTCTTGGGCCGCTCCCACGGCATATGGAGGTTCCCAGGCTAGGGGTTGAATCGGAGCTGTAGCCACCGGCCTACGCCAGAGCCACAGCAACGTGGGATCCGAGCCGCGTCTGCAACCTACACCCCAGCTCAGGGCAACGCCGGATCGTTAACTCACTGAGCAAGGGCAGGGACCGAACCCGCAACCTCATGGTCCCTAGTCGGATTCGTTAACCACTGCGCCACGACGGGAACTCCAACTATATACTTTAAATGAGTGCTTCAGATTTTATCTAAATCATAACCCCATAGAATAATAAACACCACTGAAACATAAATGTCAAAGGTTAGCCCTCAAAATATTTCTGCTTTATTTTCCCATTATCATTTTCCCTCCTCCCAGGCAGTCTATCCACAACACCAACAAACAGGAGTCCAGAGGCATCCTGGTACTAGAGTCAATGAGGGCTGTATACAGAAAACTAATAAGTTCCATAAAAAGTGAAAAAAATATTAATCTATCATGAAAATAATTTAAATTTTTGGATTAGAGTTGATCATCATAAGCATTTTTTTTCCTTTTAAGGCTACAGCTATGGCATAGGGAAATTCCCCAGCTAAGGGTCAAATCGGAGCTGCAGCTGCTGGCCTTCACCACAGGCTTAGCAACACCGGATTGTACCACAGCTTGCAGCAATGCCAGATTATTAACCCACTGAGCAAGGCCAGGGATTGAACTCAAATGTTCACAGACACTATGGCAGTTCTTAACCCAATGAGCCACAATGGGAACTCCCATAAGTATTATTTAAAAATTTAACTTTATTTTCTTTCTTCTTATTTGATTGTAGAAATACATCTTCAGAGCTTCTCCATCCATAAAAATATCCTTATCAACCAAAAAATAAAAGAGCAAAAAATAAGCTGCAAACAGATTTTTAATTTTTGTTTTAAGAAAATTCAACTGCTTGAGTGCTCTCAAAGATGGTCCTTTTTCATAAATGCTGGGAATAAATACACAGAGAGACAGGCCAGCCTGTTGGACTAACATGAGCTCTGTCACACAATTCTTGTGCCTCTCAAGAATTCTAGTCACAAAGAGGATAACGAGCCTCCCTATAGCCCTGCCCTCCCCTGTCCACGACTCACAAATCAAGTGTGGCCCTTAGCATTGTTTTGTGCTTTCAACCCAGCATGGGCAGAAGCTCAGAATGATGCATTTGAACCTCACTTGAGATTAAAAAAAAAAAAAAAAAACACTAAGCAAATATGCTGCTATTTCTTCTGATTCCCAGCCTGGGGCTCAGATAGTACATCAAGACACAGATACTGGGAAGAAGGTCAGTGGAAATGTTTGTTAGGACAGAGTTTAAGGACCACTGCTAAGGTTCCTACAGCCTGGGAGATCAAACTTTATGTCCAATAAAATGGAAGAAGCAAAAATATTAAATGATAATTTTTAAATGCTATATCTATGATACTAGATATAGAAAATCCTAAGGACTCAACCCAAAAACTACTTGAACTGATCAACAAATTCAGCAAAGTAGCAGGATATAAGGTTAACACTTAGAAATCAGTCACATTTCTGTATACTAACAATGAAATATTAGAAAAGGAATACACCCCAAAAAATCAAATTGCAATTTAAAATTGCACCCCAAAAATCAAATACCTGGGAATAAACCTGACCAAGGAGGTAAAGGACTTATAGGCTGAGAACTATAAAACATTAATCAAGGAAATTAAAGAGGATTCAAAGAAATGGAAAGATATTCCCTGCTCCTGAGTTGGAAAAATTAACATTGTAAAAATTGCCATCTACCCAAAGCAATCTACAAACTCCATGCAATCCCTATCAAATTACCCATGACATTTTTCACAGAACTAGAACAAACAATCCAAACATTTATATGGAACCACAAAAGAACAAGAATTGCCAAAGCAATTCTGAGGAACAAAAACCAAGCAGGAGGCATAACTCCCCCATACTTCAGGCAATATTACAAAGCCACAGTCATCAAGACTGTGTAGTATTTACTGATACCAAAACAGACAGACAGACCAATGGAACAGAAGAGAGAATTCAGAAATAAACCCTGACACCTATGGTCAATTAATCTTTGACAAAGGAGGCAAGAACATCAAATGGGAAAAAGACAATCTTTTCAGCAAGCATTGCTGGGAAACCTAGACAGTTGCATGCAAATCAATGAAACGAGAACACACCCTCACACCATGCATAAAAATAAACTCAAAATGGCTGAAAGACTTAAATGTAAGACAAGACACCATTAAACTCCTGGAAGAGAACATAGGCAAAACATTCTCTGATATCAACTTTACAAATGTTTTCTAAGGTCAGACTTCCAAAGCAACAGAAATAAAAGCAAAAATAAACCAATGGGACCTAATCAAACTGACAAGTTTTTGCACAGAAAAGGAGGCCATTAAAAAAAAAAAGACAACTTACAGAATGGGAGAAAATAGTTTCAAATGATGCAACTGACAAGGGTTTACTCTCTAAAATACACAAACAACTTATACAACTCAACAGCAAAAAAGCCAACAATCCAATGGAAAAATGGGCAAAAGACCTGAATAGACATTTCTCCAAAGAAGATGTACAGATGGCCAACAAGCACATGAAAAAATGCTCAACATTCCTGATTATTAGAGAAATGCAAATCAAAACTACTATGAGGTACCACCTCACACCAATCAGAATGGCTATCATTAATAAGTCCACAAATAACAAATGCTAGAGAGGGGATGGAGAAAAGGGAACCCTCCTGAACTCTTGGTGGGAATGTAAGCTGGTACAACCACTATGAAGAACAGTATGGAGGTACCTTAGAAAACTATACATAGAACTTCCATATGACCCCCTAGTCCCACTCTTGGGCATTTATCTGGACAAAACTTGCCTTGAAAAAGACACATGCACCTGCATGTTTATTGCAGCACTATTCACAAGAGCCAAGACATGGAAACAATCTAAATGTCCATTGACAGATGATTGGATTAAGAAGATGTGGTATATATACACAATGGAATACTACTCAGCCATAAAAAAGAACAAAAACAAAACAACAAAATCATGCTATTTGCGGCAATATGGATGGAACTAGAGACTCTCATACTGAGTGAAGTCACTTATATCTGGAGAACAGACTTGTGGTTGCCAAGGGGAGGGGGAAGGAGTGGGATGTATTGGGAATTTGGGGTTGGTTAATAGATGCAAATTGTTGCCTTTGGAATGGATGAGCAATGAGTTCTTGCTGAATAGCAGTGGGAACTATGTCTTGTCACTTATGATGGAGTACAATAATGTGAGAAAAAAATGTATACATGTATGTGTAACTGGGTCACCTTGCTATACAGTAAAAAATTGATAGAACACTATAAGCCAGCTTTAATGGAAAAATTAAAATCATTATAAGAAAATAAATAAAATGCTGTATCTTTCCTCTCACTTTTGGCAGAAGTACGTATCATCTAGAAAATTATGGGTTAAATGCTCTTGTCCATTCAGTTAGGTCCCCTCGTCTTAACTTGCTAGCACATGGAAAATACTGTTACTGGTGTGGTTAAGGATCACAAAGGTAGAAAAGTTGGAAACCAAGAAAGATCTACAAAAGCTGTTGCAAATAAGGAGAAAATATATTCAGTGGTAATATGACCAACTTTTGAAAATGATCCCTTGCACTCCTATTTGGCCACTAAGCCAAGAATGCCCTGGGCTCTCCTTTGTGACCAATGCTGTGAGCTTGTTCACATTGCTGCTCCTCTGATCCTCCACGTGTACAAACACACACACACATGCACACACCAGGTGATGCTTGTGCCCTTATTCTCACTAACCTGAAGACCAAAAGCAACAACCTGCACAAGCACATTCAGAATTCTGTGTCTGCCAGTGCATAGTTACCTAGGGAAAATCATCCCCCAAGTGAATCACCATTATATTCATTTATTTAACATATTTTTAAGGATCTGTTAGATTCTTTACTGTCCTTGTTGCCAAATATTTTTCAGCATGTCAAGAACGCTTTCAAGCCCTTGATTATATGAGGTCCAAGGATGTTCCAAATTAATGGATTTATGAATTTCAGCATGAATAAAATCTACTCTAAGGGTGAAGGAATGGGAAAAGAGGGAGGAAGGAAAAAACAGGCATTATCCATTTCCCAAATTCAGTATTTGGGTAACATGTAAGCAAGGAGTTCTTTCTGAAATGTTTCCCTGGGTAGCGCCATCAAACCCCAAAACAGAGCATGACTTTGTTTTGAATGATCTTTCCCTTCTCACTCTCCCCTCTTCCTCTCTTTCCTCTTTTATCCTTTGAAAATATAAATGTGTGAATTCATTTACATCTATAAAATGTTTATTTTGCACATATTTATATATTTCTTTACAATGTTTTTCTGCCATTTTGCTCACCACAGGGTTTTTCTCCCCACCTCTTATAAATACTTGAAGACAGAGTCGACAAATTCTTTTTGACAATCTCTTCCCATTTCTACCTGTTTCATAGTCCATTTTACAAACATGCATAGAACCTTGCTAATGATGCTGCTCAGGACTGGTTCTCAGTAAATTCTTATTCTCTAAGTGAAGGGTATTAAATAAAGTAGAATTAAACTTATGTAGATGTGTGAATGTATTTAGATGATTGTGTTTAAAAAGAAAAAATCAGTTTAAGTGACATCAAATTGTCTCAACATAGATTTCCATGTATCATGTTTTCCAAAGTTGACTCTACAGAGTCTTTCTAATCCTGAATAATAACTAAATACTCACAGGATTCATTTAGTGGATTCAGTGTATGGCATAAGCCATTAAATGATATCCACTTGATAAACACATCACTCGATCATATTAAAATCCCGAGACCAAATTTGAATTACCTGTAATTTTGAGAACTTCAAAAATATTCATGTATTCTGCACTTGAAGCTTTCGAGTTCTGAGAAGATCAAAGAGATTTGTTCAACTGTGGAAACCTTCTTAAGAGGTTTCTAAGACTCTACGTATCATACACATTTCACATATAAGACAAGATTTAGGAGAATTTAGGCCACAGTGGCATAAATGTCAGATTCATTTGCTTATAATATAGATAATGCAAATATTCTCTACAGCAGCCACAATCAAATTCTGATTTTTGAGGAAATGTAGAAGCAAATGGCCCAGTCAGGGTGATTAAAGCTAAGTAAAGCATTTTAAGATGACTCATCTAGGGGGAGAAGGAAAGAAGGAAGATAGAATTTTGAGAGGGAGGTAGGGCTAAGGTTCCACTTAAATAAGATAATTACAATGGCTGGTGAGGATCTGAGAAGTTACTTTTTCAGGGGAAACTGAGGCCCAGAATTTAGAAGTAGCCTGCCACTTTCCTTATTGTTTCTGCTTTCTATTAGAACATCACCTGCTAAAATAGGCTCAAAAACAACCTGTCATCTCCTAGATTTAAAGAAAAATTTAAAAAAAAACAATAAAGAAAAAGAAGATTCTCTTCATCTTACTGGAATCCCAAGTTAAAGTACTTCTATCCTTGCAAAAAAAAAAATAAACAAACCTGATATACTTAATAAATAAGGTAAAATGTGCCTAGAATCAATCTCTAGATCTCTCATAAACCTAAAAGTGGGAAACTAGTTATACTTACCCAAATAAATTAAATGGGAAGGATGTAGACACACCAAATGCTTCCTTACACAGGAATTCAAGGGGTTCAAGGTGAAATAGTGGACAATAGATAAATTTTGGATTAAAAAATAATAATAGCTGAGTTTAGATTCCTCATTTAATCCCTAAAATGGTTATGTGCTATAGAGCAAGGAATATAACTAACTTGACCTCAGTTTCTCTCATCCTTAAAATGAGTAATAATAATAATATCCATGTTATGTAGTTGTAGAAGATTAACGCATTTTAAAAGATAATGCCATTTGCAGCAACATGGGTGTAACTAGAAATTCTCATACTAAGTGAAGTAAGTCAGAAAGACGAATACCATATGATGACATTTATATGTGGAATCTAAAATATGGCACAAATGAACCTATCTACAAAATAGAAACAGACTCACAGACATGGAGAACAGATTTGTGGTTGCTGTGGGGGGAGCATGGAATGAACTGGGAGTTTGGGGTTAGTAGACGCAAACTATTACATTTAGAATGGATAAGCAATGAGGTCCTACTGTACAGCACAGGGAACTATATATAGTCTCTTGGGATAGAACATGATGAAATATAATAAAAGGAATGTACATATATGTATGACTGGGTCATACATACATATATGTATGACTTCGCTGTACAGCAGAAATTGGCACAACATTGTAAATCAAGTGTTATTTTTTTTAATGTTAAAAAAAAAGACAGGAGTTCCCACTGTGGCTCAGTGAGTGGTTAGAGAAACCGACCAGCATCCATGAGGACATGGATTTGATCCCTGGCCTCACTCAGTGGGTTAAGGATCCAGCGCTGCCATGAGCTGTGGTGTAGGTTGCAGACATGGCTTTAATCCTGTGTTGCTGTGGCTGTGGCATAGGTCGGCAGCTACAGTTCCAATTCAACCCCTAGCCTGGGAAACTCCACATGCTGTGAATGTGGCCCTAAACAACAAAAAGAAAAAGAAAAAAAAAAGGCAGTATACAGTTGTGTACATAAAAGTCCTCAATGAATTCTAATTATTATTCCTTTTAGTATTACCATCTTTTTGGTATCATTGTTAATCACAACATTACTGATTCACCAGAAAAATCACCTAGTTCATGGCCTGATCCTCATCTCTGCAGGAGATGCTAAGGCTTATTTGTTTCACACTATCCAAATGAACAAGTGACTTATTTAAATGTTAGAAGGTTAACCTTTTAAAGTGGAAAATTGGCTATATAGAGAGGGCGTCACTATATTTAAGAGACCAAAATATGTATCAAGGTATGTTTGATAGCCAGTGCAAAAGGAGCTGAAAAACAGTAATAGCAAATACCAATTGGATAGGTATTGTGTAAGGAGGAGCTTTTCATATAGTCTCATTGGATCCAATATAAACCCTATGAACTAGGTACTACCATTATCTCCATTACACAGATGAGATAAACTGAGGCACACAAGAGGATTTAGTACCTTGCTTAAGTGTATAGATCCAGCAAATGATGGAACCAGAATTGAATGTCTTCCTTGCACCATTAACCTTCATTACAATCCTACCTTCCTAGACCCTAGTCTCTATTTCCAGTATGAAAAGAGACCCAGATAAAATATGGTGGGTCTTTAAAATTATTTTTCTCAGTCATGTAAAAGTCCAGGTAGGTGGTCCAAGGCTGATATGTCAGCACCATAACCATCAGGAATACAGACCACTACTCTCTTGCTGCTATTTGTACACCTTTTGTATGTAAAAGTATATACACCTTTCTCTACATGTTCCCATCAGGTAATAGTACAAGATGACTGCCCCAGCTCCTATCCTCACAACTGCATTCCTGCATATTCTCTTAGTTTATGTATGTCTCTGTGTGTGTATCGTGTGTTTATGGTACGTGTATGTGTATAGTGACAGAAATTGAGATTTATTATAAGGAACTGGCTCACAAATTAAGGAGACTGACAAGTCCCATAATTTGCTGTCTGCAGGCAGAAGATTCAGGAGAGCCCACATGTATGTCCCATCCAAGCCCAAAGGCTTGAGAACCAGAAGAGCTGATGGTACAAGTTCCAGTCTGAGTGCAGGAGACCAGTGACCCAACTCAAAATTGGTAAAAGTGAATTCTCCCTCACTTTGCCTCTTGCTCTATTCTGGCCCCAAAGGACTGGATGAGGCTCACCCAGGAAGGGCATCGGCTTTGTTCAGGCTACAAATTCAAATGTTAATCTTATCTACAAACACCTTCATGGACACACTCTGAATACTGACCACCCTGTGTCGCAGTCGAGTTATCATAGGACCAGCTCAGGGACAAAAGCTTAAAGCAGAGGTCCTAATATGGGAACTAGCTTTTGCTAAGCTGCTGGAAGAGAAGGCAGAGTCAGTCATGAGACCAAACCATGATCATCTAAACTGAACTGGAGAAGCAACTATCCAGGGAACTGAGACTTAAGAGACTACCATCTTATAATGCTAAAGATAAATGAAGTTATTTCATTTCTTAAAAAAAAAAAAAATGGAATTCCCACTGTGGCACAATGGGTTAAGGATCCGGTTTTGCTGTAGCTGTGGCGTAGGTTGCAGTTTTGGCCAGGATTTGATCCCTGGCCCAAGAACTTCCATATGCTGGAGGGGCAGGCAGCAAAAGAAAAAAAAGTCAAAATGAGTGAGCAAATTAAAACACTATTCTATTCTGCCTGCATCATTTGTATTTTGCTTATTCTCTTAGGCAATGTTTTTAGGAAATTTCATAAAATCATAGCCTAACCTACTCTTGACTTTGGCCTTTGAAATAGTCAAGTTCTTTAAGCTCTGGAAACTCAGAGGAAAGCAACACCTCAACAGGATCAAGTGTGTTTCCTGTAGGGGACTTCAAGGATCAAAATGTTATGGCTGTTCAAGTGGCCACATTTATTTAGAGAGTAAGTCCACTTTATTTTTCCTGCCAGAGAGTCAGAAAACAACCCAACCAGCTCACTTCAGTAAGTACCTAAAATCAAATGGAAAACCAGACAAATGTCAGAACAGGCTTTTAAACAAAGCCGCAGGCTTTCTGGGCCTCGCTGTACACAAGGTTTCCAATGTCCACAGCATGCTATTCAGAAGCAGAGGTAAACACTGCTCCATAGGAATCAATGTACTTTCAGATCTGCTACAGCAGTGCACTCAAAGGCTGAATGAGTAGTGACAAAGACTCATCCAGATCAGCATCCCTAAAACAGAGACCTGAGTATGTCCTCAGTGGAGGGCCCTGCTGCCCTGACGGGCATGACACAAGCCTTCCAGAAGAAGGATCAGGCCTTTGGCAGTTTATCAACCTGACTGTTTTGAGGACAGCTAATTGCACTGGTTTAAACATGAAACTGTCTCTTTTGGGTGCACTGTGGGTTTTCAGGGGATCTTGAACACGGCTTCACATGACATCTCTTCCTCAAATGGTGAAGATGCTCTGTGACAAATGATGGACCCAGGGGAGATTGGCACCACAGGCAAGTGAAGATACAAGTTGTCCTGCTGGAAGCTGTCAGCAACCTGACATTGACTTGTCAACTGAAGCGGAGATACTGTTTTATGGAGCATGGGGAGAGGATGTGCTTAACAACCTGAAAACCAAATTACCCAGGGAATGTGGTGCTTTGGCTTACTGGCCTTCTCCAAAGGCCTTTGATAGTTCAACCCTTATTAGTGGAATTCTTTGAACTTGGAAGAATCGACTTCCATCTTAGCACAAATTTCAGGATTACATAACTAAATAGTGGGTGGGGATTTGACACAGGATCTGGAAAAGGAACTTAAGAGGGATTGGAGCTGAGTAATATTGGCCCCAGGACATATACCCCAAAGCTGTTAACTCTTTAAACAAATAATTATTGATTATCTATTCTCTGCCAGGAGTGGGGAACAAATATGCCTGAGGGGAGGGGGAAGAGTTGACAAAAAATTATACAAATAAATATTCAATTACAGACAGCTGTGTTCAATGCTATAAAAGCAGTGAGCAACTGACAGAGGACAACAGAGTCCCCTCATCTGCTGGAAGTTAGGGAATGCTTACTCGGGGAACTGATGTTTAGCCAAAAACCAAGGGGAGAGAAACAGCACTTACAATGATTTGAAAGTAATACTTATGTTATATCTAATTTTTATGATTTGATTCCACCTGAAAAAAGAAATATTTAAAAGATGTAAATCCCATTTAGCTTGATTTTCAGCTCTCTGAGGTTCGAGCCTCAAAACACAAGAGTCTCCAAAGTACTTGACATTTTTGGTTGTCTTGGACTGCCGGAGGCCAGCTCCGGCGGCCAGGGAGCATCCACTTCCCAAACAGAGAGGGATGCGGTGTCGGCGAATGTACAATTACGGAGACAGCCTCTTTGTCCCTTCTTTCAGGGCGCTGGACTGCTCAAATTTTATTGGCATAAGTGGTTGATTGTATAGACAGCTTTTTGCTGCAGATTACATCACAGTGTTAAAAATACATTGGTCAACTATTACATGGTATAGCAGCCATACATCATGTTTTAAGATCTTTGTTTTAACTACACTTAATGGGTACAATTTAGGGCACTTAGGTACAATACATCATGTTTAAAGATCTCTATCTTAACTAAACTTAGTACAGTTTAAGGGTAATTAGGTACAATACATCATGGAAAGGAGGAGACAATACAAATCATCCCATGGCCAGCCAGTCTTTACAATATGAAGAGTTCACAGACACAAGAATTTGGCATTCACAAATCTTGTTTTTAGACTGGTGCTTATCTTTAAAGCGTTATGGCAGGGAGACAGTGTAAGAAAATATAAACCAACTTAACTAGATATCACTTAAAAGCTTCTATAACTCATAGCTAGGTGTCTTTTGGTCAAGAATAATATATGTCTAACTTCTATGAACCTCATTAAAATCCTAACTCTAAAGTTTACTGTATAACTAGTTAGTAGATAAACACTGTATTTTAATTAAGTTGGATTTAAATAGGGGAAAGTCCTTTAGGATGAAATTCTTATTATACTATTGTTGTAACTTTGTTAAATCACAAATCACCACAGGAAAATAAGAATGGGAAATAATAATAATAAGTAAATAATCAGGAAAGGCTGAGGAAAACTGAATAGCAAGTAAATAACAGAAAAGACTAAGTTACCCATGGAACAATCCCCACTCAGCAACACAAAATGGAAATTATTTCCTGGAAAATTTAGTTTTCCACCTATGTCAGCAGATGAGCCTTATTGTCTTCTGGGGCCTGTCCTCGGAATTGTGCCATACAGGCAGGCATCCCTTGTTTAGGAACCTGCCCTCGGAATTGTACTATTCAGACAGGCCCCTTTTCCTGATTAGGAGCTTGTCCTCGGAACTGCACCGTTAAGGCAGGCCTCTTTTTCTGATTAGGAGACTGCCCTCGGAATTGTACCGTTCAGGCAAGCTCCTTTCCTCAGCTTCTTGTATTTTCTCAGCTCCCCGCATTGGACTTGAAAAAGATTCAAGTCCCTTGTTCTGCAGTGTCTATAGAATCAGGAGATGAAACCTCTCATAAAACCATGACTCAGTGCAAGAACAATGTTTTTTGAGCCATTCATAATGACTGCAAACACCATTTTATCTCAGGAATTCCTTTTTACTGTGATTTTTGTCTGCTGAATCTTGGGAGAATTTTTTCTCCCCTATTGCCTTATTTCTAAATTTATTTTAGCCAAGAAGAAAACTTCACATCTGCAGGAGATAATGCTCAACTTCAGTCTGATTCTGTACTACAGCAGGTATTTGATTTCAATCCAAAACTTCCAACAGCAAAAGTAGCAAATGTTGAAAAGAAAATTAAAGTATAACTTAACTTCATTATTTTTACTTACAGCAATTTTGCTTTTGAAATAATATTCTCAGGCTTACTTCTCTAGCCTATAAACATGTGTTATTATTTTTCTTTCTATTTTTCTATTTCTCTGTTAAATAATTCTCTCTTACAGCATTTTTAATACTCAAGGAAAGCATTTCGCCAGAATTCCAGTAGATGGCAGCATAGAGCTACTGTTCTTGCAGGGATGAACCTTGGCTTCTGTTGAGCAGTCAACACTGATAAACAGCAGTGAGTCCCTGATATAGAATCTGAGCTGGATTTATTAACTAAGTCCAACCCAACTGACAAATATAACATTTCCAAATTTCCTATGCATCATCCAATGGGTGTTTAGAGAGAAAATTTATAATGCAAATAACTAATTAAAGGAAAATGAATATACTTCTTACCCCCTGGCTGGTTCACCAGCATCATTTGGAAGGTAGTAAAAGGACATTTACAAATTTCAACTTTCTTCATTGGTCTGTCAGGATAAAGAAACTAGATGCCTAAGTGCTTCCTGCTGATTACTTGTTATCATGACTGTAGATGGCTGGTAGCACGAAGGGCCCCCAGCCATTAGAAAGTTGCCTGGCCAGCCAGCACAGAATACAGACTCATCCCTTCTCTACACTTGCGAGCTGAATCTCATCTCTCTTGCTTGAAACAACAAGAGCTCTGGAGTCTTGTTGCCAGGACACCTGGGGTGACTTGCAAATTCTTCTCTGATGATCATGGTTTCTTACCCTCAATTTCTCAATTGTAAAAGACCAAAAGATATCCTTCTCTGCTTCCTTGGTAGAGCTGTGGTGGGGACTGGAGGAAGCTAAGAGCACAGTACCAGGTGTCAGGAGATAAACTGAGGCAACAGAATCTAGTAATACGATGGTGGGCCCTGTAGCCACCCACCGGTGAAGGTTTGAACCCAGCTCCAGGCCATTAATTGCTCAACTTTGAGCAAAATACTTATGCCCTCCAAGCCTCAGTGATCTCCATTATAATACAGATCTAATAGTAAGAACTAACCTATAGGCCTAGAATATATTTAGTCTGTTTTCTCTGCTCAATACATTTTGCCTCTTATTAGCAAGAAACATGAATTTTGCCCTGGCCTCGCCATTAACCTTCTGTTTGGACTTGAACTAAATCACACAGCATCTCAGTCTCAGCTTCTTCCTCTCTAAAATATAAAGGTGGATTTGAACCACATTTGATTCAAATCTATGTTCTAAATTTCTAAATGGAAAAGCCCCACATAAATTTTTACTGAGTGGAAACCTGGAAGAATTAGATGAATTCAGCTAACAGATGTTTTTCAGGAAGTCACCAGGTTTGGGGACTGAATTAATCAGAGGGTTGTTCCCAGGGTCTAAAATACACCTCCAGGTATTCAGAACATAATTACGTTAAACATGCTTTGTTTTGTTTTTTGCTTTTTAGGGCCGCACCCACATCATATGGAAGTTCCCAGGCTCCAGGTCGAATTGGATCTACAGCTGCCAGCCTAACACCACAGCCACAGAAATGTGGGATCCGAGCAGCTTGCAGTGACTCTGGATCCTTAACCTACTGATCAAGGCCAGGGATCAAACCCGCATCCTCATGGATACTAGTCGGATTTGTTTCTGCTGCACCACAACTGGAACTCCACATTAAACATGTTAATCATGTTAAACAGGTGACAGAGGCCAGAGGCAACACCCTGGCTGGGCCCCTTGGCCTCAAGGAGCGGCAGGGCTTCCTGAGTGAAAGAAATCTCTAGTCTAGCTACCATCCAACCAGCCAAATCAGAGAAGACTCTGCCAGAACCATTACCACAGTTCCTTGAGGGTCAAGCCCTGGGTAATCCACAGCCTACCTGGGCAGCCTGAGGATATGAATTTGAAGCATTCAACTTTCCCCAAAAAAATCAGTTGCATAAGTCTTCCAGAGGTTTCCAAAACTCAGGTAGTCCTCGGGGAGAAATGGGCTTATCAGGCAGACATGGCAAGTCTGAAAGAACTCTGTATTTAGCTGGATAATTCTTAGGATCTAAGGAAACATCATTCTTACCTTTCATGGAATGTGGAGGAGAGACCATGGTGGGGAGTTTGGGCCCAGATTAGGCTGGCAAACGCTCAGTGAGGGGCCCAGGAGACAAGGAGGAAGCAAATACCCGGTGGACATGGGGAGAGACCACCTAGGTTGGAAGAGAAAATGAGAAATTCACCAACACCTGTCAGGGGTCCAAGAGTTCAGGCCCTCAGCACCAACTGGTGGAGAACCAAGTGATGAACTAAACAGAGATGGAAGGTCCTGATAGAATTGATTAGAGTAGTTAAGCCTCAGCCAAGAGCAAATCATAGTTTAAGATGCCCCAGAGAGACCAAAGGAAAACCAAAAGGCTCCCTGGTGAGTGTGGCAAATTGGAGCTAGAAAGGCATCTGGAGGGGGGTCCAGGCCAAGGCAAGGCTGGGAAGAACACCACATTGGCCAGGGTCTGCAGACACGCCCAGGCTTCCCACTGTCCTTTACTGAAGGACATTTGACCTCAGCAGGGCCCTCCTATGGTCAACAAGTGCATGGGAGGCTGGAGGAAAGCCTCTTCTTGCTTTCGCTGCCATGCCAGCAACACATTGGACATACTTCATTAATGAACAGCTTCTGGTTCCAGCCCACCTTTTTCTTCAGTGCTATCAAGTGCAATTTTCTGCACTTAGTCTCTGATAAATGACAGTCAAAACTGAGGAATATGAATAAAACCATGTGTACATATTAACTGAGTTCTTACAACAACCCCATGAAGGTTATAAACCCCATTTTATTCACAAGGAAAATAAGAGATTAAATTGAAATTATCTGTAGGGAAGAAAATTTGCCACACCAAATTGTCTCTTTGTCTCTAAGCATTATTTCAAACTAAAAACAATCAAGGCCCAAAAGACTCAGGAAGAAATTTTGACTTCCTCCCCAGCTGCATTAAAAATGTATAGATAGAAGGTCTGTTCCCAGAATAGAGCTATCAACAGAGACCTCGGCACAGAATATGGGCTGGTATGGTGGGGGAAACTCAGCAGGGCCTAGAGATCATAGGGCACTCTGTGTCCTGTGTCTCTGCATGGCCTACATATTTGTTTATCAAGCATTTGCTTTTCCATATCCATGTGATTTGCCTTCTTTTGAAGAGGGGATAGATGGGTCCCAGGCTGAACAAACGTCATCTGTTCCCTGTGGACAGATAACATTGAGATAAGAGCTGCATCCTGATTGTATCAAAGATAGACACCATCTGTTTCTCATTCTTGAGGTCAAGGAGACCTCCAGAACTATACACTCCAGAAAGGTTCTTCAGGGGGTAGAGAAAGGAGTAGCACCAGACCACAGTACATCCTGTCAACTTCCTAGAAATCCTTGAGCTAGAATCCATCCAGGCCAAAAGATGTGCATGCATACAGGGAAGGGCTCCATGTCAAGCCAAAGCCAGATGAAGCAAGATGATTGGTCAGAGGAAGCCCTTAAGGACTGCCCCCATACAAGTGATTTAAATCACTTTCAAAACACAATCACTGTCTTGCTCCTTCTCTGTCTGTCTCTGTCTCTCCCTTCTAGCCCTCCTACCCTACTCCACAGCCTGCCTGTGCATTCTCCACACCTAGCTTCTCTGTCTTCTGTCTTGATAAACACTTATTTGCCTCACTACCCTCAGTCTCTTTGCAGAATTTTGTCTCCAAAGGGACAAGTACTGGGGACCTACATCCAGTGGTTAGGGTCTAGTGTTCTCACCCCACAGCCACCCAACAGCACCTCCTCTTTGAGGTCCCAGACTACAACCCCCGACATCCTCCTTTGTTTTCAGCTGAAGATGATATGTAAGATGAGGGTTTCAGGGCTATTTTGATGAGTTACTAAGTTTTCCTGGGTCCCTTCCATGTAGACATATTATTAAACTTTTGTTTGATTTTCTCCTTTAACTTGCCCTATGTCATTTTAATTATTAGACCAGCCAGAAGAATCTAGAAGGTTAGAGGAAAATTTCTTCCTCCCCAACTCAATGCATGATATTTAGTAAGCAGTTTATAGAAATATGACCCAAAGAGATTGATTCATGAACTCATGTTTGAACTACACCAAGAAGAAGGCCACAGCAAAAGTGCCCTTACAGAGAGTGAGACTTGAAGTAAAATGTGTGCTTCAAAATTCCTTTCTCCATTCCCATCAATAACCCTCTGTATGTTATCCTTGAAAGCAGCAAAGTTATCAATCTAGTCTAGATTTAATAAATTAGTAAGCAAGATTATTTATATTAAAAAATTTAAATATTGATATACACAGTATCCATTCAAAATGAATAAATTGGAGTTTAATATATGGAGTCGGTATTTTATTCATAAACTTTTGCTTAATTATATTTCAGAATGACCAAAGATAGGCATGTATAGTAACTCTCTATATTAATCATCTTACATTCACACTTTTAAAGAACAGCATCAATCCTGCTGTATAGCACAGGGAACTATAGCCAGTCTCTTGGGATAGACCATAATGGAAGATAATATAAGAAAGGGAATGTATATATATGTAGGACTGGGTCACTTTGCTGTACAGCAGAAATTGGCCCAACAGTGTAAACTTTAATAATAAAAAAGAACATCAGTAGTTTTTTAATTTTCTTTTTTTCTTATGTTGCTTTTTCTAATTACATTTATTAAACTATAATTTTGCCTGTTAAATCTAATACTAAGGAATTGGAACTTGCCTTTTTATGTTTTATTTCATTACTCTAGTAATTGTTAGTTTATTTTAAGAAAGTGCCCATCCATAATGGTTTGGGCCGGTACAGGGGGGAGGGTGAAGATTGTGCCTCTTCATAGATAATTAGAAAAATGCTGCTATGAAATATATAAAGGTGAGTTAGATCAAAAATTTTCCAGAACTCATCTAATGGACCAATGAAAGTAAAGTTTATTGGCATATGAACAAAATGAAAATAATTGCATTTTAATCAAAAAAGCTCTCAAAGTCATTTCCTGACCCCAAATGGTCAGTGCATTTCAGCTATCTGCACTTCAGGCAGCACAAATAAAGAAGTGACAAAGAATGGCATGCCCCCTGGCTTTTATGTAGATTCCTAGATGTTTCATACAATGTTTCTGTATATGGGCCATGGTCAAGCTATTCCATTCCAGGATCACAAGGATGGCTCAATATATGCAAATCAATGTGATACACCATATTAGCAAAAGGCAAGATGAAAATGACATTGTCATCTCAATAGATGCAAAAAAAAGCATTTGACAAAACTCAACATCTATCCATGATAAAAACTCTCATCAAAGAGAATATATTTTGATAAAAGCTATTTAGGACAAACCCACAACCAGCATACTCAATAGTGAAAAAAACGAAAGCTTTCCCACTAAAATCTAGAATATGACAAGGATGCCCATTTTCACTGTTTCTAGTTAACATAATATTCGAAGTCCTAGCCACAGCAATCAGACAAGAAAAAGAAATAAAATGTATCCAAACTGGAAGGGAAGAGGTAAAGCCATCACTATTTGCAGATGACATGATATTCTATAGAGAGAACCCTAAAGTCTCCATTCAAAATCTACTAGAACTAATAAATGAATTCAGCAAGGTAACAGGATACAAGATTAATATACAGAAATCTGTTGTACTTCTTTACATTAACAATATCAAAAAGAGAAAGTAAAAAAATATCATTTAAAATCATGTCAAAAAATAAAATAGATTTCCCATCATGGCACAGTGGAAATGAATCCAACTAGGAACCTTGAGGTTGCAGGTTCAATCCCTGGCCTCGTTCAGTGGGTTAAGGATCTGGCATTTCCATGAGCTGTGGTGTAGGTCACAGATGCAACTTTGATCCCACGTTGCTGTGGCTATGGCATGGGCGGGTAGCTATAGCTCCAATTAGACCCCTAGCCTGGGAACCTCCATAGGCTGCAGGTGTGGCCATAAAATCAAAAGGTAATAAAGTAAAATAAAATAAAATTAAATTAAATTAAATTAAATTAAATTAAATTAAAAAGACCTAGGAATAAACTTAAAGAAGTGAAAGACCTGTATCCTAAAAATTGTAAAACTCTGATAAAGGAAACTGAAGATGATTCAAAGAAATGGAAATATATCCCATGCTCTTAGATTAGAGGAATTAATATTGTTAAAATGGCCATACTGCCCAAAGCAATCTATAGATTTAATGTGATCCCTATCAAAATACCCATAACATTTTTCACAGAACAAGGACAAATAATCCTCAAATTTACGTGTAATAACAAAAGACCCAGAATTGCCAAAGCAAAATTGAGGGAAAAGGACAAAGCTGGAGACATTCTTCTTCCAGACTTCAGACTATATTGCAAAGCTACAGTAATCAAAATAGCATTGTATTGACACAAAAACATACATATAGGTCAAAAGTAATTAGATGCATTAACTTTTAAGAACAAAGAGTAGTTAGAATTGTACACTTTCTTGCATAAACTTCCTATTAATTCATCATCTATAGATTCTAGGCTTTGCATAGATCTTAATAGCATTGTGAAGCAATCTGAGTACAGAATTGGTGTAGATTCTTATAGTGCCCCCCCAAAAAAACTAGACATAATGTGACATCATGTTTTGACAACTTGGCTTTACAGATTCCAAAGCATTAAACTGATTTTTCCCTAGAAATAATAAGTCTCTTTCACACTTATATTTCACTAATTACTTAGTTCCTTATTAAGTTATGTAAGTACAAAAACAAGTAGAGCTGGCATAAATAGGTTTGGGAACCAAGATAATGACCTTTGGTAAGTATATGATGCAACTGATGGTCCCACAGATTTCTGGACACCTGACTAACCATTAGATAAGTAGTGCACTTGTGGGCCTCAGTCAATATAATATGTTTTGTAGAAAAAAAAAAATGGAGCCTGTCAGTTAATCAAGTTAATTGGTTAAATAGAAGTCAATTTAGAACACTTCCTACCACCATATACAAAAATAAACTCAAAATGGATTAAAGACCTAGATATAAGACCAGGCCCTATAAAACTCTTAAAGGAAAACATAGGCCAAACACTTCTCTGACATAAACGACAGCAGCATCTTCTCAGATCCACTTCTTAGAGTAATGACAGTAAAAACAAAAATAAACAAATAGGATTTAATTAAACTTAAAAGTTTCTGCCCAGCAAAGGAAACCCCAAACAAAATGAAAAGACAACCCATAGAATGGGAGAAAATATTTGCAAATGAATCGACTGACAAGGGATTGATCTCCAAAATTTATAAACACCTCCTACCGCTCAATACCAAAAAAAATGAACAAACCATCAAAAAATGGGTAGAAGATCTAAACAGACAAATCTCCAAAGACAACATACGGATGCCAAAAAACACATGAAAAGATGTTCAACATCACTCATTATTAGAGAAATGTAAATCAAAACCACTATCAGGTACCACCTTACACCAGCCAGAATGGCCATCATCAAAAAAGTTTACAAACAATAAGTGCTGGAGAGGGGGTGGAGAAAAAGGAACTCTATTACATTGTTGCTGGGAATGTGAATTGCTGCAACCACTGTGGAAACAGTACGGAGATTCCTCAGAAAACTAAAAATAGAATTACCATTTGATCCAGCAATCCCACTCCTGGGCATCTATCCAGAGAAAACCATGACTCAAAAAGACACATGTACTCCAATGTTCATTGCTGCACTACATACAATAGCCGAGACATGGAAACAACCTAAATGTCCATCAACAGAGGAGTGGATAAAGAAGATGTGGTATGTATGCACAATGGAATATTACTCAGCCGTTAAAAGGAATGAAATAACAGCATTTGCAGCAACATGGATGGACTTAGAAATTATCATGCAGTGAAGTCAGCCATACAATGAGACACCAACATCAAATGCTGTCACTTACATGTGGCATCTAAATAAACGGCACAATGAACTTCTTTGCAGAACAGATACTGACTCATAGACTTTGAAAAACTTATGGTTTCCAAATGAGACAGGTTGGCGGGCAGGGGGGGGATGCACTGAGGGTTTGGGATGGAAATGCTGTAAAATCTGGTTGTGATGATTGTTGTACATCTATAAATGTAAGCGTTAAAAAAAGAAAAAATGGGGCTTGTCAGTTAATTAAGTTAATTGGTTAAATAGGAGTCAAGTTAGAGAGTATCTTCTTTATTAGTTATGAGGTGTCACTATTCATTTTTTTCCCACATTTTTCCATCATTTTCCTTAAATTTGTTTTTTAACATTTTCCTCAGTTTCAATTATCTATGCAAAGTTACATTATTCCTATTCCGCAAAATTTAATCCAAGGATTGCTTTTGCACAAACCCCAAGATGCTGTGTTCCACCTTCATCCTAGCCTATCTTGACACAGTGTTTATATGCTCTTCTCAATTCACAGATTCCTTGACCTAGAAGGATTTTTTTAGAGATCATTCAATTACATGCTTACATCCCTTGGATGAATGTTGACCAATGGAAATAAAATTTACATATGTAAATTAAATTTTCCAGCAGTCCTTTTTTTTGTACTAAGTCCTAGAAACCCAATGTATATTTTACATTCACTACAAATCTCAGTTCCAGACCAGCCGCATTTCAACTGTTCACTGGCCACACATGACTCGTGTCTATTACTAGTAGACCAGTATCTACTACTATGTGTGGATGGTGAAGCTCCAGGTGACTCAAGACAGTGAACCTCTGATTCAGAAAAATTAAATGACTTGCCCCAGGTCATCTAACTCTGTTTCAATCTTAGCTTAGTAAGACTCCTCACTCCCCACCCCAACATCATAGGTAAGGAATACTGCCCATGTAGATCACCAAACCTAAGAGAAGTTTTCACAGAGCTAATGATTTACTTAGCATTGCTTTTTCCTGAACATAAAACCTAACATTATAAAGAATGTGAAAATAAATCTAGAAATATATGCAGCAGAAAATAAAAATCACTGCTGAGAAGGATCACAAATATTTTGAAACAATGAAAATATCATACCCATCTTAAAAATAACAAAATATTTTAAATAATGCTTTGAAGTTTCTCCCTTCCTTTTCTATGACATTTGTTTCTATGTTCTTCAACCTTTTTTCATTATAAATGATTCTCTGTCTCTGCATTTAAAACACTGTGTAATTTTTAAATTCTACTTTCAAAAGTGTAGCAGCTGTCCAAAAGTTTATTAGCATGAGGGCAGAGAAGCACAGCCAGGATCTGGCATCACTGTATATTTAAATACTACTAATGATCCAAAAGTAGGCCTGCCAGAGTTTCCAGCTGTTAAGAAAGGTAGATGCCAGGTTTATAAATTTATCTATCGCAAATCAACTTATTCTTAGAGTAAAATAGTTTTTTTCAATAAAATAAAATATCCTTCAGGACACACACTGAAATGTGTCACTGGGGCTGAGCATCTTGTATTTTAAACTTATGTCCTTTACATTTAGTTTTACATGACACCCCAATCAAGGTCTAGATATAATAGAAAGTCAGAATGCCCTACATAATAATCCCTTTCCACAACTCTTACATAAAGAGTCACTCTAGGCTCTTATATACACAAAGTTATGATTTTAGAGTGAAAACCAAAAAGAAAGGATAGAGAATGAAGAGAATTTGGAAATACATGGTATCTAAAAGAAAGCTCAGGTGCTGCAGGTACGGCCCTAAAAAGACAAAAAAAGTCAAACAAAAAAAAATAAATGCAAGCTCAGGACACGATATCACAGCAGAGAAACAAAAAGGTGAATTAGAGGAGGTGAGGGGATAACTGAGTTATTTCCAGCTATTATCGCAGAAACTGGATTGCACCTAATCATGACCAATTCTGACAATATCAAGTGCTTATGTTAATCAGCCCCTTTGGGCAGCAAGGGAATAATGCATCACACAAGGGAGAATAATTGGCCATCTTTATAGGAAGGGACAGAGTTCTGCCTTCTAAAATGCACCCAGCAATCAACAAGCAAACCACTCCCTGAACAATGCATGGAAAAAAGCACAGAGCCAAATTCTGTCAAAGCCAACTTACTCTCCACGATTTATCATATTTGGTTTCACATTGTTCAGTCTATTCTGGAACACATTTGACCTGGCTTTGATTGTGCATTTAAAGGCTATCTGTTCTGACTCCAGCTCCCAGCTGGGCTGGAAGATTTCCTGGCATCAGGCCACACAAAACAGGCCAGGATCTCTACTTCTCAGCTTACAGACGGTCAACAATTACTCTACAATGTAAATGAGGGCAGGGGAACCCTTAGGGAGAGTTTTCTCCTATCTGTTTGGGGAGGTTGTGTTGATTAAACCAGTATAAAGGGTAATTTTTGTTACCCACTACACTTAGCTAGAAAAACAAACACTCAAGGCTCTCTGAAATTTATCTGAAATACTCACCAGTTTTACCTCTTCATAAGCATTAACATAAACCTCTTTCGGTCGTACTGGTTTATTTAATATGACCTCAGTAAATGGCACTATTCTAACTTGTAATACCCTTGTTCATGCATGCCCTTCAGCTACCCACTCTGGCTCTAAATTCTACCAGCTCTTCAAGCTGCCTCCTGCATGAAGTCTCCCTGGGTTTCCTTAGCCCATTTGCCCTGCCTGCATTCCGAAGGCACTAACTGAAAGTAGGTAACACATAAATGGTGATTTAATGAATACTCAATTTGTACTATTGTCCAAATATATTGACTAAACATCAGCCATGAGCCAGGCCCTGTGCCAGGTGCTGGAAATGCAAGGATGAGCAAACCAAGGCAGGTTTCCACTCTACTGGGGCTTACAGACTAGCATGGAAGATATACATAAACCCAACCAAACTGTAGCTTTCTCTCCCCTCTGATGTCTTAGCTATATCTCTTATTTTACACTTAGTGTATTTTACATTTTTTTTTGTACATATACCTACTTTGCCCAGCTAGATTAAACAGTTTGTTAAAAAAGAAAAAGAGGGAGTTCCCATCGTGGCTCAGCGGTAATGAACCCAACTAGTATCCAAGAGGATGAGGGGTCGATCCCTGGCCTCCCTCAGTGGGTTAAGGATCCAGCATTGCTGTGAGCTGTGGTGTAGGTTGCAGACACAGCTCAGATCTGACATTGTTGTGACTGTGGTGTATGCTGGCGGTTACAGCTCTGATTAGACCCCTAGCCTGGAAACTTGCATATGCCGCACCTGCAGTCCTAAAAAATATATAAAAAAGAAAAAGAAACTCCCATTGCTGCCTTCCAGATGCTGTGACACACCACTTAGACCTACTATTTTTAACCATCATGACAACTGTATCATTCTGGCAGTCCTCATATACTTTGCACAAAAGGGACCCAAGGCCCAGGAAACCCAGTAAGTAGACCACAGCGCCAGCTCAGGAATGTGCACACCTTAGGTACTTATTGAATAAAGGACTAAGAGGGGTTGAAAAACCGATGGACCAATTCTCTGGCAACTCTTAAGTAGACCATCACACCAGTGGAAATTTAAGAATGCGTATTGGTGGAGTTCCCGTCATGGCTCAGTGGTTAACGAATCCAACTAGGAAACATGAGATGGCGGGTTTGATCCCTGGCCTTGCTCAGTGGGTTAAGGATCCGGCGTTGCCGTGAGCTGTGGTGAAGGTCGCAGATGTAACTCGGATCCAGCGTTGCTGTGGCTCTGGCGTAGGCTGGTGGCTACAGCTCTGATTAGGCCCCTAGCCTGGGAACCTCCATATGCCACAGGAGCAGCCCTAGAAAAGGCAAAAAAAAAGACAAAAAAAAGAATGTATATTGGTTTAAAATCTTTAAAACTACAAGAGCAAACAACAATCAGAAAAAAAAATGCTTGTTGCTTTTTCACTACCAATGTTTTTAGAAGCTTAACCTCTTCTTCATGGCATTAAGATCTCCATTCTTTAAATATACAAATACATCTTTTCATTGCTTTTCTGTGCATTTTTCTAGGATGGTTTAAAGAAGTCCACTGCTTGAAGGTAGTAATTCGGGAACATCTAGTGTATTTTGAGAGAGTCCTTGGATCCAGGAGAAGATGTTTAGTGAGATGGCTGTGACTTGCCCTTCAAAATAAGCCAGCATGTCACCTGTTACTGTGAGGTTGTGTCAAAGGATCTATTCATTTATCTTTGACTTAGAGTTTAATGACTCTTAGGAATTAGCAGAAATCCTAGCTTAAAGCCTTCTATCTGTCCTTCCCTTTATGCTGGAGTTTGATCTTGTATTAACCACCTGCAAAGCTAAAAAAGAAGAATCCTGAAAACTGCTGTGAATTCAAGCAGAAGACATTCAGAAGAGAAAAAAAATCAACACTCTTTACAAAATAAAGCTGAAATCTTTATTTTTGTTTGGGTTTTTTTTAATTAAAGTATAGTTTTTCGCAATTTGTGCCAATTTCTACTAAACAGCAAAGTGACTCAGTCATATACACATATTTTTTTCTCTTACTTTCTTCCATCATGCTCTATCCCAAGAGATTAGATATAGTTCCCGATGCTGTACAGTAGGACCTCATTGTTTATCCATTCTAAATGTCATAATTTGCATCTACTAACCCCAAACTCCTCATCCATCCCACTCCCCCCCTCCTCCCCCTTGGCAACCACAAGTCTGATCTCTCTGTCTGTGAGTCTGTTTCTGTTCTATAGACGGGTTCATTTGCACCATACGGGATTCCACATATAAGTGATATCACATGGTATTTTGTCTGCTTTCTGACTTGACTTAATATGAGAATCTCTATTTGCATGTTGGGGTATTTTCTCACTGTTTTTGGTTCTCAGATTTGAAAAGGCATCAACAACTAGTTGGTTTTAGTAATAAGTCCTATCCTAGGGCAGTGCAGCAATATGGAACCTCACCAGATTTCAATCAAAGTAGGAAATGCGAATAGTTTGAGAGACAGGAAGCAGAGTTTGGGGGATGGAGAATATAGGATCCTACTCTCTTCCTTTTTCTCTAAGTGGAAAAACCACCACTTAAATCAGGAGAAATGATGGCAAAGGCGGGTCAATGTAGGACACGGACCGTAAGAAGAGAGAAAATATATCAAAGTGAAGAAAGGGTGAGAAAATACTTCATTTTCCTCATCTGTAAAATGGGGGTAATAATAGGACTACCACATTGCAAAACTTGAGAAAACAATAAGGCTACTTACTCACCATTCTCATCAGGTCTGGCTACACACTGTGTCCCCAATGAACACCACAGAGTTCCTGCAATGGTTAAATAAGAAAATATATTAAGTGTACAGAGCAGCATCTGGCACACAGTTAGTGCTCAAACAATTACTGGGTATTTCATCCCCCAGTTTCTTCTTCTCTACTGCCTGGTTGCAGACTGTTCAGTTTCCCCTCTTACCCATCAATTTCCTCAGCAATTCCATTTGCTGCTGAAGCCATGATCTTCCAAAACCTCTTCCCTAAGACGTAGATCACTCAAAACTTCTCATGGAAAAGTCTAATTCCTAGAGTTGCCTGGTGGCTCAGTGGGTTAAGTATCCAGCATTGTCATTGCAGCAGCTTGGGTGGCTGCTATGGCACAGGTTTGATCCCTGGTACGGGGACTTCTACATGCCTCAGGCATGGCCAAAAAAAAGTCTAATTCCTGGCTTGGATTATCATCTCTGTTAGAGGTCTGACATTGCTTGTCAATGGACTTAGAGCAATCATCCACCTGACCTGCACTGTCCAGTATGGAAGACTTCAAACTGAGCATTTGAAGTAAGAGGAGTTCAAATTGAGATGTGCTGCCAGTATAAAATATATACTGGATTTCAAAGACCTAGCATGAAAGAATTAAATTCTCTCTCTTTTTTTTTTTTTTTGTTTTGGCTTTTTAGGGCTGCATCTGCCAGCCTACACCACAGCCACAGCCACATGGGATCTCAGCCTCCTCTGCCGCCTCCACCACAGCTCATAGCAACACCAGACTCTTTAACCCACTGAGCAAGGCCAGGGATCAAACCCACATCCTCAAGGATACTAGTCAGGTTCATAACCCACTGAGCTACAACAGGAATTCCCAAATATATTTTATATTATTAACTTTTAAGGTGATGATATCTGTGATGTATTATTAAATGAGATATTTTAAAATATATTTTAAAAATACATTTTAAGTAAAATATATAATGGAAATAAATTCTTCTTCTGTCTTCTTGCTTTATTTAATATTCCAACTATAAAATTCTGAATTGTATATGGGCTTCGCATTATGTTTCTATTGGACAGCACTGGCACAGACCCTTTTTTGAAGACACACTAAATCAACATTTGGTTCAACTCATTTATTAAAGGCATTTGTATCCTTTCTTCCATTCCCACCATGAACTAACTTCTCCAATTCTGTGCTCTTAATCTGGGTGTGTCCAGTTCAGCCCTGACCCAACAGCAGAGACCCCTGACATAGCTCCAGTCAGGTTCATGCTGCTGCCCAGGCCTTCCCAATCCTACTGGCCCAGCATAATAATTCATAAGTGGAGCTTTTCCAAACATATATGGGTAGAACCCACACAGTGGAAGTGTTTGAACTCTCTACAGATGATTCTGAGGTGCAGCCAGTTACAAGTTACTGCTTCAAGTCCAAGTTCCCCAAAAGTTGATGTCTGAGTAAAATATAACTGTTGCACAGTTGTTCAGTAGGAAAAAAAAAATTATATATATATATATATATATATATATATATATATATATAAAAGCATCAGTTAGCCATTTCCATATTACTCCTTCACAAATAATGGAAGGAAGGGCAGGCACGTTTACCACAGCAGGAACCCATGCCCCATAAAGGCCACAACACAAATAAGCCTACTTCCTTGTGCCTGCAGGGCAAGTCTGCTGGACTCAGAAGTATCTTGTGATTTTAGGTTTTCAGGGGAAGGTAATAATTTAAATATCAAGGTGGAGTTCCCATTGTGGTGCAGCAGAAGTGAATCTGACTAGGAACCAGCAGGTTATGGGTTCAATCCCTGGCATCACTCACTGGGTTAAGGATCTGGCATTGCCTTGAGCTGTGGTGTAGGTTGCAGACATGGCTCAGATCCGGCGTTGCTGTGGCTGTGATGAAGGCCAGCGGCTACAGCTCCCATTCGATCCCTAGCCTGGGAAACCTCCTAATGCCACTGGGGCAGCCCTAAAAAAAGCCAAAAAAAAAAAGTATGAAGAAATCAATGATTATTTAGTCAATAACCACTTTCCACTTGATAAATGGTCAAAAAAATAAATAAAAATAAATATCAAGATGGTGCATAAATTTAGGAATATAAATTGCTCATGACACTGCAAGTGGTTGATTTTCTTTCATACTAGATACTGGATTTTTTTATTTTTTGTTTTCCTCTCAACTCATGTCTTTTCCCTCATTATATACCCCAGTGAGCTCCTCACTGATTGATTTTTTTTTTTCAGTAGTGACTACAGAGGATGATTTGGAACGAGTCCTGTTACAGCTGGGAATTGGCCAAGAACTTGTAGATTTAAAATATCTGTTTGATTTCCTAAGCCAGACCTATAATAATTTATAGGTCACTTATAGCACTGCCTTCTGGTAGAATGCCTATCACGAGCTTACAGGACTGGGGAAACTGAAAAACAAATTGCCCCCCAAAGTCACAGATAAGAAACTGTTGGCATTTAAGAATCTCTCTCCTGAGCAGAAAAGGTAAAGGTGATCCCACACGCAAAATCCAAAATGGGAAAATTTCTCACCCTAAAATTCTCATTGGTTTACCAGTGACTGTCTAACTCCTAGCATACTCTGGAACACAGTAGGTGTTTATGAGTTATCAGTTAAATGTTGAAACAATTCACTCATAAGTTAACTACCTCTGAGAAAATGCTGGCTGATGCTATAAAAGGATTCGAACTTGACTATCAATAAGCCCAAGGTAAATAATTTCAATGGAGTTCTACAGTCATTTATATATAATGACCATTTATATATAATAATCATTTATATGGCTCTTTTGTTGCAAAAGACAGCTTAGGTTAATAAAACGCAGTATAGCTGAGTGTTAATAATTTGGATGTGAGTGAGAATATTGGATTTGACACCAGTTAGATGAATGGCTTTAGGCAAATTACTTAACCTCACTGAACTTCACATTTCAGATATGAATACATACTAAATTCCTTTCTTTATTAGGGCTGCACCCACAGCATATGGAAGTTCCCAAGCTAGGGGTCAAATCAGAGCTACACTTGCCAGCCTACACCACAGCCACAGCAACCCAGGATCTGAGTCACACCTGCAACCTACACCACAGCTCACAGCAACACCAGATCCTTAATCCACTAATCATCGCCAGGGATCGAACCTGCATTCTCATGGATATTAGTAGGATTCATTTCCACTGTGCCACAATGGGAATGCCAACATACTAATTTCATAATTAGAAAAATAGGAATAAATTTTAAAGTAAAAACTGTGCTTTATGTAAAGGGATGAGTACCTATCCCTAAAAGAGCATATAAATATAGTAAGCTGCTAGAATTTCAAAAAGTATAATTGTTTGAAAATAAGACATTGACCAAAAATAAAAGGGCCCATTAGGAAAAAATTTCCCCCTCAAAAAATAGCAAAGAGGAGCTCCGTCATGGTGCAGCAAAAACAAATCCAACTAAGAACCATAACATTGCAGGTTTGATCCCTGGACTTGCTCAGTGGGTTAAGGATCTGGCATTGCCATGAGCTGTGGTGCAGGTCTCAGATGCAGCTTGAATCTGGCACTGCTGTGGCTCTGGCATAGACTTGCAGCAACAGCTCTGATTAGACCCCTAGCCTGGGAACCTCCATATGCCGCAGGTGCAGCCCTAAAAAAAGCCAAAAGACAAAAAAAAAGAAAAGGAAAAAATGTGGCCAAGTGGGAAACACATTTCTATAATTGCAAATTATAATTCTATGGTAACCCTAAAAATTATAAGGATGTCACATATGAAAATTACCTAATAATATTTGCCAGGGAGGAGATGAGACCCTTTGGGGCTGGTTTGTCTTCTGTATGCCCTGGCAGACATCATTCACTGTTCTGGAAGACTTCAGACAGGCAACTGAGAACGCTTGGCAGATGCTTAGAGATCTGAAAACAGAGGTCAGTCCCATCTCTGGATCCATGTGGACCCAGGAACCCTGAAAGAAAGGAAAAGAATCCAGTGCCGTGTTGGGGTTTAGACACAGAGTTAGAGGAAATTGCACCTGAAGGAGAAGCAGTTGGGCCCCTGAGAGAGTTAGATGAGTGAAGGGGCCTGGCAGAGTGAGCCAGACTAAGCAGCTGGTCTGGGATTTAAAGGCAAGGAGATGTCCAGGTTCAGCTGGGCCCTGGACAGGATATGAAGCAGGAAAGAATAAGAGTGAATTCTAGTTTAAAAATGGCAAGTAGAACACATACATACATATTTCTTCTACCTCCCAGACCCCTGTTAAAATAACCCTAAGGGGAATCTTTGATATCATTTCTAAATTCAAAGGTTAATTTCAACGTCAAAAAAAAAAAAAAAAAAAAAAAAGGAAAGGTAAGGCTTAACAACACAAATTGGGAAATGCAGGAAGACTTGTTATAACCATTGCCACCAACTTGAGAAAGCTGAATCCCAAGCTGACACTGTTAAAGCTGAGGAAAAAAAGAAAACCAATTTGCTGTGTTCAAAAAAGTCTCAGGAGTTGATGGCTTCAGCCATCTCTGGGAAATGGAATCCAGAACAAGAAGGTCGGTTGAAAGTGTGTTTAAGAAAGAGACATTCTCCATCTCCCCAAATCCATGTTGCTGGGTAAATTCCCCTTCCTCCTCCTGAAAACTGCAAATCAGTCTCCGGACTGGAGAATATCAGATACCAGGGAAGATTGGAGATGCACAATCAACACAGAGAAATTAAGTGAAAATTCTCATACTAATTTTTTTTTAATTTTTAAAGTATGGTTGATTTACAATTTTCCTTCAATTTCTGCTATAAGTGAGCCAGTCACACATATATACATTTTTTTTTTCATACGTTCTTCCATCATGTTCTAACCCAAGAGATTGGACATAGTTCCCTGTGCTGTACAGTAGGACCCCGTTGCTTATCCATTCTAAATCTAACAGCTTGCATCTATCAACCCCAAACTTCTGGTCCATCCTTATACCTCCCCACTCCTCCATGACAACACAAGTCTGCTCTCCATGTCTGTGAGTCTGTTTTGGTTTTATAGATAGGTTCATTGGTGCTGAATTTTAGATTCCACACATAAGTTTTATCATGTAGTATTTGTCTTTCTCTTTTGGATATCACTTAGTATGAGAAACTCTAGTTGCATCCACATAATGCAAATGGCATTATTTTGTCCTTTTTCGTGGCTGAGTAGTATACCAAATTTTGATGCCATTCCTTGCAGCTCATACCCCAGTAGTCAGCTACCAGAACAATGGAAGCAATGCCTGTAGCCTCCTTGAAGAAGACTGGAAGATTCTTATTTGAGCATTCTGATCAGGCCAAGGGTAAAATTCTAAAGACTCTGGGGTTCTCCAAGGAAATGATCAAGGCAAATAAATTTTCAGTGAAGCACGGATTTGACACATTTGCACATACAATGGTTCCAATCAGGCTTTCAGTGACTCATTTCTTGACATGGGCAGATAGCCAAGGACCACTCTTACCACTGGGAAGGCCTAACCATGAAAGACTGAGACTGAGATGAAAGTAATTTGTGAAAAACTGGAGATGTTACAGGCAGAAGAAAATTTCAAAAATAAAACCATATTGTCAGAAAAATAAGAGAAGTATTTCATCCATAAACTAGAACAGGGCTCTAGTAATACAGTAGTATAACAAACTAAAAATTCAATACAAGTTTTGGAAGGCAATGTTAGGAAATTTTTTTCAAATACTAAAGGAAAAGAGACAAGGATATGGAATACAGAATTGAAAAGAAGGGAAAATAAGAGCCTAAGAGGACCAACATCTGAAAAATAGGACTTGCAGAGGAAAAATAAGTTAAACAGTGGGGGAAAGATGAGGATATAATAAACAATTCGAGACAAGCTTCCAGCCCTGAAGGTGTTTCATGGTGTTTCCAGCATGAAAGAGCCTATGGAGTGCTCAGCACCTTGAGCAAATGTAAATCCACATTAAAGGCACACCATCATGAAATGCTGGAGACAAACAGAAAAAAATTTAAGCACCTGAGGAATGTGACTAAAATAAGAAGTCACAGATAAAAATTAAAACTCAGAGTGACTTGAGAATTCTCAAGCATAGCAGAGAGCTAGAAGACAGTAGGTGAATGCCTTAAAAATGTTCAGGGGAACTGAATTAACCTTAGATATCTACAAACTAACAAACTATCAATGCATGATGATGATTTTAAAAAAAGAAAAAACTCACACTTTTAAATAAGTGAGATCCGGAGTTCCCATTATGGCAAAGTGGAAACGAATCCAACTAGGAAACATGAGGTTGCAGGTTCAATCCCTGGCCTCGCTCAGTGGGTTAAGGATCCGGCATTGCCATGAGCTGTGGTGTAGGTCACAGATGTGGCTCAGATCTGGTATTGCTGTGGCTGTGGCGTAGGCCGGAAGCTGTAGCTCCGATTAGGCCCCTAGCCTGGGAACCTCCATATGCTGGGGGTGTGTCTGTGAAAAGACAAAAAGACAAATGACCAAAAAAAAAAAACAAAAAACAAAAACAAACAACCCCCCCCCCAAAAAAAAAAACTGAGTTACCATTGTGGAGAAGTGTAAATCCAACTAGTATCCATGAGGACTTGGGTTCAATCCCTGGCCTCACTCAATGAGTTAAGGACCGGGTGTTGCTGTGAGCTGTAGTATAAGTTGTAGATTCGGCTCAGATCTTGTATTGCAGTGGCTGTGGTGTAGGCTGGCAGCTGTAGCTCTGATTTGACCCCTAGCCTGGGAACTTCTGTATGTTGTGGGTGCAGGCCTAGAAAGCAAAAAAATAGACAAAAAAAGAAGAAGAAAGGAAAGAAAAAAGTTCCAGATTCAGCACACCAACATTACCTCCTACACACATTTTCTTAAGAAGCTATTGGAAGGCTCCATCAGTAAAGAAGAGTACACCAAGAAAGAGGAAGACATGGCACACAGAAAACAGGGACACTGACACAGAAATAGGTGAAGGCTTCCCAGCCTGGTAGGAAAGAAGATCCCAGAGTGCCTCAGGAGAGGAGGAAACAGCAGGAGCAGACTGAAACAGGTCTGAAGACTCCTGGAGAGACACCCCCTAAAAAATACAAGTGAATTACCAGTAACTGTCTTTGTACAGAGAGAAGATTAAATCACTGGGGGAAAGTTTATGGTTGGACAGCTACTCCAGACCAAGAAATCTTTTTTTAAAAATATGAGACTATTATTAATTCTTCCTAGAATTGTTTTTCATACAACAATATGTAGGAAAGAAAAGGTAATTATGGTTTTCCACATAGCGTACCCATGATAATCAACTGGAATATTCATAATAGTGTAAAAATGAAATACATAACCAACATTTTGATGTAACCATATTAAGGGAGTAAAAGGATGTGAAAGGTAGTGAAAGAAAGTGATAGAGCTTTATCTTCACAGCTAGAAAAATTGTGGTTACATATGACCATCTGCATGTACACATCAAAAGTATTTGCCAACTCAATAGTATTCATCTCAATCTGAAGCTTACTGGTAGATTTGCCCATTACAATAAGAGTTAGGTAATAACACTATTTAACTTTGGAGTGACTCATTACCCTTTTCTGCTGACTAGCTCCAGCAGAAAGGGTGATGCAGAATAAATGGGTGTGTTAGTACATCGTAGTAAGATGAGCATCACCAACTCTATGGCTTCTCATTCTTATTAATTTTAAACATATTTCCTGCTCTAATGGCAAGTGCCCCCTAAAAGATTAAGATAGAATAGAGAACTGATTACTAGCAAAAGGTTTTTAAAAAATGATAGAGCAATACTAAAAAAAAACAAAAAAAAAAACAAAACAGATTGCTTTAAGGATTATGACAAAATGTGTGTACATCACTTAGCATGAGTCTGGCACACAGAAAATGCTCAGTCATTAATAAAAGCTATTACTGTATTCTCAGGGAAGAATTATAGAAAACTGGGCAAAGAATTAATGTGTTTTGTGCCCCTCATGTTCTAGAAATACTGTATGTGCTTTTATTTAAAACTCATGTTTCATCCAAGGTCACAAAGATGGTCAGTGGTAGTTTGGATTTGAATATGGGACTATCTGACTTCAAAGACCGGGCACTTCTCACCAGAATTTCTAACCTGAATCCTGTTGGTGTATCATCAAAGATTAACCCAACAGATCAAAATCCCCTCATGTTTTCTGATCTCTACACATTACTTAGAAAGGAACAGACCTTTGAGGATATGGCACAGCTGAGAGAAAATGTTTGATGGGGAGAACGAAATCAGCCAAGTTCCAGAAAACTTGGCCCAACATAGAGGATCTAACACTGGGGACCCCCAGGTACCAGAACTCACCCAAGTGCCAAGGGAGTGGGAGAGGTGAAGAGGTGTGAGGAAAAAATAAGAGACAATTTAGCTATTTCCTGGTAGCTCAGCAGACTAAGGATCTGGCATTGTCACTGCTGTGGCTCAGATTGCTGTTTTGGCATGGGTCTGGGTTTGATCCCTGGCCCAGGGAACTTAGAAATAGGAGTTCTCATTATGGCTCAGTAGGTTAAGAACCCAACACCGTGTTTGTAAGGATGTAGGTTTGATCCCTGACCACACTCAGTGGGTTAAGGATCCAGAATTACAACAAGCTGCAGTACAGGTTGCAGATGTGGCTGGGATCCAGTGTTGCCATTGGTGTGGTATTAGGCTGGCAGCTGCAGCTCCAATTCAACCCCTAGCCCAGGAACTTCCATATGCTGCAGGTATAGCCAAAAAAAGAAAAAACAAAGCAAAAAACAAATAAATATATAAATATTAAAAAAAATTAAAAGAGACAATTTAGAACCATGAAGATGAAGCACAAAAGAAGCGCCACCCAAAGCCCAACTCTTCCCAGGCCAAGTATTTAACTTTGGAGTCATATCAGAAGTGTTAATATTTTATTATTGTATCAAACATTGAAAGTTAGTTTGTTCTAATTAATTAGTTCTTAGGGATATCAATCATGTAGCCTGCATATTCTCAGGTTCTGCAGTGACAGAAACAAACATCAACACAATCTATACCTTTAGAGAGTTTACCAGGTGGTGCTTCTGATAAGACATTCTCAAAGGAAAATGACACTAACAATATACCACAATGTTTGGGAAGCATCCAACGAGTGGTGCTCACACAATCTAAGGAAGGAACTCAGAAACCAAGAGATAACTGTCAGCTGGATAAACCTGAGAAAGTTTCACCTGAGTTAAACTTTGAATCTGAAATAAAGGGGAAGGCAGTGTTTGGGAGGATGTCATTGTATATCGGGAGGGCAGTGATTTGCTTTGGCTAAAGATGAGAATCTATGCTGAAAAGTTATAAAAGAGAAAGCTGAGGAAAAACTGGTTGTTGCTGACAGAGAGCTTTCAGTGTGGGGCTATGGTGTTTGGGCTTTACTTTCTAATAAGGAAAGGTTTGGGTTTTGCTTGTTGTCTTAGTCAAGAAAGGACTTAAAACTCCATTCCTTGTCTCTTCCCCCAGTTTGATCTATTGATTCAAAATACAATCCCAATATAAATCCCAGAAAGTTTTTTTTGGTTTTTTTTTTTTTGTTTTTTTTTTTGGTAGGTATTGACAGGCTGATTCTAAAATGTATGTGGAAAGTCAAAGGAGCTAAAATAGCCAATTCTGAAATTCTAGAAAACAAAAGAACAAAGTCACTTTACTCAGGAGATTTACCCTAAAGCTATAGTAATAGAGACAATGGGGTATTATAAAAGGGACAGACACATAGATCAAACAGAAAAGAGAGCCCAGTAACAGACAACACAGTCAACTGATTTTTGACAAAGGCTTTTCGACAAAGGGTGGTAGAATAACTGAAAATCCTATGGAGTAAAAGAAACAAGGAAGCAGGGGGAGAGGAAGAACAACAACTTGGATCTAAACCACACACTACAGTTTTTTTTTGTTTTTTGTTTTGTCTTTTTGCCATTTCTTGGGCCACTCCCATGGCATATGGAGGTTCCCAGGCTAGGGGTCCAATCTGAGCTGCAGCTGCCAGCCTACACCACAGCCACAGCAATGCAGGATCCAAGCCGCATCTACAACCTACACCACAGCTCACGACAATGCTGGATCCTTAACCCACTGAGCAAGGGCAGGGATCGAACCTGCAACCTCATGGTTCCTAGTCGGATTCGTTAACCACTGCGCCACGACGGGAACTCCTCAGTTTTTTTAAATTAAAATAGTCACAGACTTTAATGTGTATAAGTATTAAAAACTCCTCAAGGAGAAATCTGCATTACATTGGGTTTTTCAAAGAGATTTTAAATACAGCATCAAAAGCACAGTCCATAGGAGTTCCCCCTGAGGCTCAGTGGAAATGAACACTGACTAGTATCCATGAGGATGTGGGTTCAATCCCTGGCCTCCCTCAGTGGGTTATGGATCTGGCATTCCTGTAAGCTGTGCTGTAGGATATAGATTCGGCTCAGATCCCACATTGCTGTGGCTGTGATGTAGGCCCGCAGGTGTAGCTCTGACTTGACCCCTAGCCTGGGAACTTTCATATGCCACAGGTGCAGCCAAGAAAGACAGACAGACAGAAAGCAAGAAAGAGGGAGTGAGAGGGGAAAGAAAAGTAGAACAGTGAGGGAATTGAAAACAATGTGCATTTACCAAAACACAGAAAACTATACACAATAAAGAGGGAGTCTGTATGCAAATAAAACAAACCCACCCACTTCTATTCCACACTTGTAACCTAGCAGGGCCCTGTGGGGCTCTTGGGCACTAAAGCCTTTCGGTGTGCCCCATTTCTTGTTTTTAGTAAAGGGGTCTCTTTAAACCTCCATGGCCTTTCTGAGTTCCAAGGGACAGGTTCAGACAGTTGTTGATCAAGAAAGGGAGGAGATGCAAAAATAAGGGAGGAAGTCAGGCAACAACAGTGCAGCCTTAGGGCAGGATCCTGGTTCCCTCTCAAAGGATGCACAAAATGATGTAGGCATCTTACACACGTAAGAGAAAGTTGTATTCCTTATGCTTCTTTAAGAAATGAGCACTTCAAAACTGAACAGCTTGGAGCCCTTCCTTGTGCTTCAATCTGTTTGATTGGACCCTAAACACAATCACCTGTGAGCTAAAGATTAGGCCCCTGAGCTCAACTGCCTATGGGTTGCAGATTATTCGCTCATAATGTTTTTCAGGAACTTTTCTAGTTTGTTCTAATCTCTGATCAATAGACCCTTTTCACAAGTACTCTTATTCTAAGCAATAACCCAGAATACCACCACCAGGGTCACACCAGGACCTCCGGAAGCCAACTTTGACGACTAAGATTCCCCCAAAGAAAGAAGAATGCATGTCTTCCCCAATCCTGATTCTTATCTGAAACCCTGCTTTTCTCCTTTTAGACTATAAAATTCCCTGCAGTTCTTCCCCAAAGGTAAAGGGAATTGAAAGATTGGGCACAGTCTTTAGGGCATTGGCCTGCAGTCGCCTCCTTTGCTTAGCAAATCATTAAAAGCTATTTTTTTCTCCTTCACCCAAACTCTGTTTCTGTGTTTCTATTTGGCACTGGTGGACAGAGGCTGAGTTTTGGCAACACACTGACTTTAATGTTCTCAAAGCAGAAATATGCTAACTGTAATTAAGGGATAAAGTCAAATATTATAAAAGCTGGTCTTCGCAACCTTTACTCTCACTTCCCCATGATCAATGCAGAGACAAAAATCTAGACAGAAATGACTCTGCCTTTGATCTCCCTGGATCTCTCCTGTGTGCAGGAAGCCACATCTAAGATATAGCTATATGTCTCTCAAAGTATATTTTTGATCACATGAGTCTCAAAAGAGGTACTCAAAAAGTTCCAAGAAAAAAAAATTAACAGTTTTAATAGTCCTTGAATAAATCTATCTGTTTAACTTTGGTTCACATAGTGTTTCCCAAACTTAGTTGGACTCAGTTTTTCTTTATTAACTCTCTTTGGAGGTAGTTTAGTAAAATATACTTTGAGAAACACTTAGAGATGTTGGAATACACTTTTATAATTTGGATAATACTTAAAAAGATTAATTTTAGATTCAAAAAGAAGTGTGTAAGCCTTGAGAAATTTGACGGATTTGGGTGAATTGTTTCTACCGCTGATTTGGAGGCTGTATGACAGTCATGAAGCCTAATTACATGTGTACATATATATACATAGAACCCTTACAAAGCTACAGTTCACATGGTCTAAATCCCAAAGAGGAGTCACAATTTAAAAAACCCAGGCGTTCCCATCGTGGCACAGTGGTTAACTAATCCGACTAGGAACCATGAGGTTGCAGGTTTGATCCCTGCCCTTGCTCAGTGGGTTAACGATCCGGCGTTGCTGTGAGCTGTGATGTAGGTCACAGACGTGGCTCGGATCCTGCATTGCTGTGGCTGTGGTGTAGGATGGAAGCTGTAGCTCTGATTCAGCCCCTAGCCTGGGAACCTCCATATGCCTCGGCATCAGCCCTAGAAAAGGCAAAAAAAGACAAAATAAAAAATAAAAAATTAAAAAAACCCAATCCAAGCAATTAAAACTAATTTCAAAATAACTTAAGTTCTTAACTTAATATTTAATACCACAAAGGACTGTATAGCCCCTACTATGTGTATACATATTTGCCATGCCTGTAGCGTGTGCAAGTTCCTTGGCCAGGGATCAAACCCAAGCCTTTGCCACAGCAGGGACCCTATTGTCAATGATCCATAGGACTGTCAACCTACTGCACCACTAAGGAACTCCCCTGCAAGGTGTTAGAATGTGCCTTTTTTCCTTTCCACTGCATTTCTGGACTTAAACTACATCCAGCTCTCTCCTCTCAACCATTCCTGAAAGGCTCCTCCAACCCTTACTACCTCCTATGTCCTTGGGGGACAAAGACAGAATCCTCTTTAGGCAGAGGAAGGGAAAGCCAGGAAAAACTCAGTGGTGATATATATTCCATTTTATACTAAAAGGGGGCATAATCCCACCATGGAAGGCATTTCAGCTACAAATAAGGAGGCAATTAAGAGAGCTGAGAGCTTCGTGCTTACCAACCAGTTGTGACCACTGAGGCCAGTCCTCAGGCAGGCAGATTAAAAAAGAGAGATGATATCAGCCAAGGTCTGTCAGGATGTTCTGGGAAACCAAATGGGAACATGAAGAGGAACTCACGGGGTGATCTGGGGGAAGACATGGGTGTGACCACCACTTCTGTGGGGCCACATGGAGTATCTAGTGGTGGGCTTGGGGCAGCGACTGGCCTGCAGACACAGCCCTTGGGAAGATGGAAAACAGCAAGGACAGGCCGGAACTGCTCGGTCCAATCTTCGTCACTTTGCTCAAAGCTGGGGACCTTTAGAGAGGAGTGGCTGCCCTGGAGCTTCAGCCTTCTAGAGCTCACGCGGATCAGATCTCTGCAGCCAACTCCAACCCAACCACGCAGGGAAAAGAATGCTGGGAAATGTGATTCCCAGCTTGATATTCTGACACAGAGCAATCCCCACAGGGGTTACTAATGAAAGGGAAATAAAAAAAGCATACCTCCTTTCAGTTTGAAAATAGCATCCACGTGATTCAAATTTAACATGCTCTGGGGAGATTACCACTCAGTATCAGGCATTGTGCTAAATATTTTCTCTCTCACTCTCTCACACACACACACCCCTGTGTAAACTCAACTTCTTTAGTAGCATCACACTACATGCTACTTTTCCCCATTTCTGTTGGTCACAATGAGAGAAAAATGAGGAAGAATTTGGACGGACCAGAAGCTTTACTGACAAGATGTAAACAGCAATACAGCTGGAGACGATGTTGTGTCATAGTTGAGAGAGTTAGAGTCTCCAGGTCCCAATACTAGGTTCTGCCACATGAGAGCTAAGTGATCTTGGGCAAAATACTGAATATCTCTGTTCTTCAGCTTTGCCGTTGCAAATTTCAGATGCTATTCACCTTAGAGGGTGGTTGTTTGATTACATGTGATAATATATGTACAACACCTGGGGTTAAAAAAATAGAAAGCTCAATTTAGGAATGACTGAAAATAAGTATTAGTGAGATTACTGCTGGTGTAGTACAGATATTTTAAAATATTCTATTGCCGAAACTTGTTTTTAAATTATCATTATGTATTTTTAACTCAGGTTCTCTTTTCATTATCAATCAAAATGTTTATATCTGTCATTATCTAACAGCATACTGATAACTGAATATGTTACATATATCACATCTCAAAATCTGGGATATCCAATTTTTTAAATTAAAACTTGAAGTAGAATACATAGGTATGAAACTGAATAAATAATTCTAAATTACTGAATAAACAATTTAAAATAATTGAAAGGCAGCCATAAGTTGCATTTTAATAGCTTAACAATTACCTTAGCACGGTCTATTTCCCTGTATACAGTTAAATCTATATCTCTGCATAAAGTCCCTATTAACTACAGCCTCAAAATCCAGATTTTTACCTAAATTAATGTCAATACATTGGCCCTTTCTCTTCATTATTTCCTGATAATCAATAGTGATCTCCTGTCCTTGCTCCTTCCTTACAGCTACATGTCCTAAATGGGACAATCATTCATTTTGCTACAATAAGCAGATCCCTTGGCATCTTGACTATGATTCTCAGATCACTTGTCACTGACTCTCAGTTATTCAGTGATTTACACTCATCCCTTATTATGCTCTTTTCTGCCATCTTGATTAAAGCATACTATATATCTCTGTATAATTTATAAGGTGCTTAAAACAAAATACCCTGGGCAGAAAATATAGCTTGTTTAGTTTGGTTAGCATAAATTAGATGAATTTTAACTCATACTAAATATTAGCTGTATCTTTTAAGCATTCTGATCAATACTATTAGTATTGGCATGTGTTTTTTGCCTAGTATCGAGTGCAAATTAACTAGAAAGGATTTTTTTTAACTTTGTTCTTTGTTTTTAAACACTTGAAGACATAGCATTATTGACTGACTCTGTAAAACTCATTTTATATTAAAGGCTTTTTTTTTTAATCCATTCGCACTACTCAGCAAAGTGAAAATCAGATTGAAACTATTCCTAGTTAGTCATTTCAAGGAAGGACAAGCAGGCATTTGCCCACAAGTTACATTTCATTTACACTATAATTTGTATGACTCTTAATCAAAGGATCTTCTGACCTATAAGGCCAAGAGTGATCTTTAGCAGTGATACCATTTAAGAATGCAGGTCCTGGACTCCCAAAGTGGTGCAGTGGAAACGAGTCCGACTAGGAACGATGAGGTTGTAGGTTCAGTTCCTGGCTTCGCTCAGTGGGTTAAGGATCCGGCGTTTCATGAGCTGTGGTGTAGGTCACAGATGCAGCTCATATCTAGCATTGCTGTTGCTCTGGTGTAGGCTGGGAGCTACAGCTCTGATTTGACCCCTAGCCTGGGAACCTCCATATGCCATGGGTGCGGCCCTAAAAAGACAAAAAAAAAGGCAAAAAAAATAATGCAGGTCCTTAGTGAGTGTGTGTCAGAAGGTGCTAAAACATATGGCATATAGTCAGCAGACAGACAAAAGTTATCCTTAAGAGGTCCATGACAATTTGAAATTCATGCTTTATGATGCAATGCCACATTTTGCCAGTAGATAGCGCTCGAGATATTCCAATAAACGGAGAGACAGCTTCTCAGTGTGACTATTATTCTGCCAAGGAAACATTAGACAAGTTCATTTTAGATCAGCAGAGGGGGGAAAGAGATGCCCCAAATGCCAAGAAATTGAGATTTATATGCCAAATCCCAACAACCCCTTAATGTAAATCTATACTTCATTAGGGTAGGAAACTAGCCCACTTGTTTCCTAACACAATTTCTGTTGGAAGACAAGGAAAGTTCCACGAGTTTGACACAGATTGAAATAAAACATGAAAGCAGCATTTGAATGGCTATGTTGAGGTCGAGAAAGTTCACAAGTGGAACATGCCAGTTGGATTGCACAAAAAGACTCAAAAGGCAAAACTTTGTTGTTACTCATCCATCCCACCAAAAACACCATTCAAAAGCTACATGTAGGGGTTCCCTAGTGTTTCAGTGGGTTAAGGATCTGGCAGTGTCACAGTTGTGGCTCCAGTTACTGCCACACCAGTGGCTGGTATGGGTTCAATCAATTCATGGCCTGGAAACTTCCACATGCTATAGGCACAGACAAAAAAGCCACATGTATTTCAGAATGCGATGTCTAAATAAGTAAAAACCTGGCTAGAAACAAAAAATGAATCATAATTGCTTGAAGCCAGTAGACCGTGCCTTGCCGTGTTTCAACATACGAGGAAGGTTAACTGCTATTCTGCTTTGATAAGTGATGGTTTCCGTGATGCATAAGGAGCAACTCCTGTTTCCTTAGAGGCAGAAGTGGTAAAGTGAGCTGCTCCTGTGATTTTGAACCATCTTCCCTATGTCACAACCTCAGTTCATCTGATTCAGCAAGTACAGGTCTGTGTTAAACAATGTGTTGGGTAGTAAGGCACTATCCAGGCAGATCCAGAAAGCTGGAGTATGAGAAGTTAGAAGATCATTCAAATAGCTCCCAAAGAAAAATCAGACACCCCTGAGCAAGGAAAGACCATGTCAAGGGAAAAAGACGTCTGAAAAAAAAAAATCAATGAAAAACTGAAGAGACAACTTCACAAATTCCTTCTGCACAAAATTGGTGGTGGTTGGGAGGTGGTCAGGTTCTTATAAAAGTCAGTTCCTAAGAGAATAGGTTTTCATTCCCTGTTGTCCAAGATCCAACCTTTAGCTTTTTGCAGCTGTACTCTCAGCCCACTTTAATGGGCTTACATACTCAGGATGACTGACCCATTATGCTGCTCCCATGTTTCTTAATTCAGCCTCAAATTGCCTGAAACTGCCTTCAGCATTTGAACTTATTCTTTCCGTGAGCCATGAAATGGCTTTCTGTTGTAATTGTTCAGCTTGTTTGAGTTGTGTTTGGGTGTTTGCAACCAAGATGCCCTTTGAACTCTAATAGGCTTGGCTCTGGGGTGGGCTGGAACTATGCAGTGCCTACTGTCTGAACCACAGTGATTAAGAAAAAGAGAGGGAATTCCCATTGTGGCACAGTGGAAACAAATCTAACTAGGAACCATGAGGTTGCAAGTTTGATCCCTGGGCCTCGCTCAGTGGGTTAAGGATCTGGCATTGCTGTGGCTGTGGTGTAGGCCGGCAGCTGTAGCTCCAATTAGACCCCTAGCCTGGGAACTTCCATATGCCACAAGTGTGCCCCTAAAAAGAAAAAACAAAAAAAGATTTCCTAGTAATGACATGCATCATATTTGAAACAGTAGAAAAGGTGGTTATTTAGTTAAATAATCAGTCATATATGAACAATGCATGGGAACACACATGGAAAGACAGTGACAGGTTTACAAAAATCAGTCTGATTATAGAGACGGAATCTCAGTATTCAGGGAGATGCTCTCTCCTTCCTGGTGTGTCTTGGATGATGTTCTCATCTCATCAAAGGACCAGCTGGGACCCCCAGGCTGCCTTGCTTCCCCTCCCAATAGCCTCTCCCCTTGGCTATTGACAGTGGCCTTAGCCACCAGGTCACTGCTGGTGGTGACTTCTAACACCCCAGTGTAGAGATGGTGAAGAGGGAGAGCTGTGACAAGAAAATAATGTCACTGCCGAGGAGTTCTTTGATTTATATCTGAACCTAGAGCAAGGGATATATCTCTGGGATAAAACTTCATAAATTTCCCAATTGTGCTGAAACATTGAAAAGGTCCAGTCCTCTCCTGAAAAGACCTATAGAGCTAAGGATGTAAATAGATTCTGAGGATGTTTTGTTAAAGCCTAAGTGCATTCCAAAAGTGGGGGCTATGGTTCTGTAGAGGAATTCTGTAGGGACAGGAGGAAGGGAGGGAGAGGGAGGGAGGGTGGAAAGAAGGGGAAGAGGAGAGGGGAGGAAACAAGAAAGGGAGGGAGAGAGGGAGGAAGGAAAGAAGTGAGGGAGGCTGGTTTCTGGTAGAGCAGTAGTTCTCAACTATGGCTGTATCATGAAGTTTCCTAGGTGAAAAATATGAATGTTCAAGTCCACTTTTAAAGAGGTTAAAGTCCCAAATGCCAATGACTAAGAGTCAATGTAACACAGCATCATATTAATAAAAAAAAAAGAATATTCACTCAACAAATGTAGCAACTCAAAAGGATTTCTGTTAAGAATTTCTTCCACAAGCCCACCAGCTTCTTATTACAGAGGTCTAAGAGGTCCAAAGGCTGCAAAGAATTCCCTCTATCCTTGGGCTAAGCACCACCATGTTGCTGACTCCTGAATCCTACTCCTCCGAGGGCTGCATCAGAATCCTGTGCCATGAAATTCTGTGTCTCTCCCTCTTCTAGAATTATTACCTGACTGAAGCTTCAGGGTCGGTAAAGTCAAATCTCTTTTCCTGATAATAAGATAGACTCTGGGGCTTTTAGCATCCATAGATCATTCCCACAACTCTTATTAGCTGAAGCTTCATTCATTCACTACATCACAACTTATATTTATAACTGCTGGCCAGTTGAAAACTACCTGAGGCAGAATGATGAACTGGAAAGACACTGCATCTAGGGAAACTGAAGGCCTCTCTCCTGATGACCTGAAGCAAGTCACACAACTTTTTGAGCTTCCATTTCCTTAAATGTAAAGTGAGAATGTTGGTTAATGTCTTATATCCACCACAGCTCTGAAAGACTGCTTAGTGTAGCCTTATCCACATTCTGGTCATTATGCTAATGAACAGTAAAGGGTGAGAACGCAAGTGCAGGGAAGCACAAGGAAAAAGCTAATGGTCCAGATGAGCCACAAGCTGACAGATTGGCTCTCAAAGCGTCAACAATCCCTATAAGTTGCCATCTAAAAAGACTACAACAGAATCATATGGCAGTAAAATTTGGTAAGTTCTACTTTCCACTACTTGTCTATAAGAAAAGACCATTTTTATTCCCCTCACACTGTGAAAATCACCCAGCAAAATGAAAAGGCAATGATCTGATTCTCTAGTTGTTAAACTGTCTTTAAAAGGAAAAGTGATGATGTTAAAAAAAAAAAACAAAAACTTCCTCCAACATGCCAGAAAAGTTTTAAAATATTCCAACCCCAAGTTCAGTACCCTGTTAGTTTATAATAGCCCTTGCACACCCACAAGTCTCTTTTCTGTTCTTTCCAACTCCCATGACCATCTCTTCTTTATGCCACTTCATATAGGACATTTATACTCCAAGAAGTTTAAGACTCCTTATTTCCTGCAGGTCAAGTTCAGCTATTTAGCTTGGCATTCCGAGATCTCTACCATCCAACCCATAACTACCTTAGCTCTCCCTTTTCCTCCAAACCAGTCTGGTCTCCTTATTGTCCATCCCTCAATTATGTCATATTCTGTTCCTCCTACATGACATGGCTTTCCCCATCTTCTTCCACACAGACCAATCTTGGCCATTCCCAGAAGCTGAGCTAGTGCACATGTCATCTCTGCCATGAAGCAGTCATGCTGGATTACAATGATCTACCCTTCCTTCATCTGTACTGCACAGCACTTAAACTCCCCTGTATTGTCCGCTGTCTTTTGTTTGGTGCATGCATCCTGGTTAAACTGCATGCTCTGAACGACACAGTCAATGCACTTAATGCTTTTATCTTTCTACCTATCATCTTTCCACCTTCCTTCCTCCCTTCCCTTCTTCCTTCTTCCCACTTTCCCATATACATACAGCATAATGTGGGGAATGCACTAAATTAGAAGTAGTCACCTTATAAATAAATACAGTAATACAAGAGTTTAGTCCACAGAGCCCTTGGTGTTTCTCTCTTACATAGCCCACTCAGAAAGACACACCTTCTCTTGTGTCCCTTAGCTTTTAACTTGGAATTCAACACCCTTCAGCAATTTCCTTTGTAAGAATACTTAGTATTATCAGGACAGTTGTCCAAGCTTAGGTTCCACTTAAAAATTTTATGTATCGATTTCCCAAAAGTGCAGAAATGGTTTAAGAAGTAGGAAGAAATTTAAAGAGTGAAGTATTCCAGTAATTAAATCCCTTATTCATTTCTATAGTGTGTTAAGTCATGCACTTCTCATTTAGAGTTAGTGATAACAGAATTGGAAACTACTAAATCAAGAAGGGGACCTTACCTTCTGGTTTTATAGATGAGTCAGCTGGGGATCCAGCAGAAACAGTCTAAATGAAGAACTGCTTCTTGCAACAATGTTTGCCCTCCCTTCTCTTCTCACAGCCCCCTTCCTACTAGGAGTTCCTCTACTGTCTGCCAAATCCTTTCCTATTAATCACTTCCTATAGATTGCCTGTATATGAAAGGCAGCCTTATCCAGGGACTTAAACTGAGACAAGAAGATCAACCTACAGAGATCTCTTCCAATTTTTGAAGCCATCTTACTTAAGCTTCTAGGATAAAATAACTTTCTGGAAGTGAGCTCAAAGTCTTCGTAAAGAGAATTTTTGTGGAGGTGACGGGTAGCTATAAGGAGGTGAGGTATAGATTTAGAGATGCAAATAGTGATTTTGGTTTTGAGTCTGTTGAAAGGAACAGAAGAGTCTGAGTACAAGCAGAAGGGGTTATTGCTGCTGAGTCCTTTGCCAGGAGCCCGAATCCCCCAGGCTTGGCAAGGGGTTTGGAAGGATATACAACCCCCACTTGCCTCTTGTGTTAGAAAGATATCCTGCCTGTAGCCTCTAGGACAACACCTCTAAGTCACACAGGGATCCTAGAACACTCTGGAATGACCTCCCTCCCCTCCCCATCTGTACAGTCTTGGCACACCCACCGAAAGGAAGGGTGGGACTTTGCCCTACCCAGCTCAGTCCTCAGGCCCTTGGTCCTGGACCATTCAAAGGCTTACATTTCTATTTTGAAGTGGGAGGAAAGTAAGGGGCAGAGATGGAAACATTTTCTCCCTAAAATTCCAACCCAAATTTCACTTGTTGTGTTCTATTTTTTAAAGGCTGAAAAATCAATCGTAATTCCACTCCCTTGCCTCAACATGTTTTTCTTTTTTGTAAGAGGATGTAGAAACTAGCCTTGCCTCGCAGTATTCTTTTGAAGCAACTGCCTAGAGGCTCATCCCTGGAAAAGTGATTTTTACCTTCCTGGACCTTAGATTTCCCATCTGTTCACTAAAGGGGTTGATGGATGATGTCTAAATTCTCATTTGCTGTCAACGTGAGAGTCCCTGAGCCCCACTGCCCCTTGACTTTTCCACTTGAGCATCCAGCACAGAGACGGTTAAAGGTTAAGGGTCTCTCCGATGGAGAGTTGTTAACATGCAGGTGAAGATCGCAGGCAGCAGGTTTACAGCCTCGCCCATCCTCGGCCTCAAATATACTCCTCTCAAAGAGGCTGCGGCGGGGTCTCCTCTCTTATTCCTCTCTCCCAATGTCCTGGCACAGCTCTGTCTCCTGGACACCGAGCAGCCTACAGCATCCTCAAACCAGAGTAAGCCTGGACCTCTCCACTTAGCTCGGTTTCTCACAGCCCTACCGCTTCCCCTCCTCGAGGTCCCTCTAGGTGCCCACTACTTTCCACTTTCAGAAATTCTTCCAGCTGCGCCAGCCACACTTTGGAACCTCTTCTCTGGGTTCTGTGCGCCAGGGCTTCCGCGGAGTGGGGCTCTCTCTCTGGGCGTCTCGGGTTCTACATCGCAGCCCCTACCCCAGCTTTTCCTCTTCGCAGCCCCCCCCCACGCCCCGCCCCAGGCCCCTGCTGTCGCCTTCCCCTTGAACACCCTGCACGCCCTTCCTGCATCCACGCAGGGAGACACCCTCCCCAGTTCCCCCTGCTCTCTCCCCAGAAGAACAAGAGCTGGACTGTGGGCAGGGCGCCTGGCCTCACCGAGCCACCCGGACCGGCCCTCTTCTAGGCGGGGGCGGAGGTGGCACCCGGCCTCGCCGGGCTCCTCAGCGCGCTCAGCGGGGCAGGATCTCTAGAGCAGCCTCGAGCCAGAATCTGGCACCAAAGTGCAGGAGCCGCCGCCTCCTGCCCTCGGGCGCCCCCAGCGCTCGCCCCGACCTGGGGACGCCAGATCCGCTGGCGCCGCTGGAAACCCGCGCAGCACACCGGAGCTCTAGCGCCCCGCACTCTCCTTTTCCGGCCCCCTCCAAGGAGGGGCGCGCCGGGGCCCCAGAAGCACCTCCCGCCCTCCCTCCCCCTTCCCCTCCCGCCCACCCGACCCGCGCCGCGCAACGCTGCGCTGCGCTGGGATTCCGGGAGGGAAGTGCCGCGCGGTGTCCCTGGCGTCCTCAGTCCTGCCCCCCGAAGTGGAGATGCGCGAGAGGCAGGCGAAGGCGCGCAGCTCGTGAGACGCCGCGCCAGCCGGCACCATGCGCCTGCGGCCGCTGCCCCTCGTCGTGGTCCCTGGCTTGCTGCAGCTGGTGAGTGTGCCCGACCCGCCGCGCGCCCCGAGCCCCACGCGCCGGGGCCGCGTTTCGGCGGGAAAATTCGCGCCGGTGGCCGACTCGGAAGCGGAGCCTGAGGCTGCTTGGGACATGGGGCCAGGGGAGGGGGGGGGGGCGCTCAGTAGAGGGAGTTTGGGGTTGGCGTAGAGGCTGAAGGGGAAGAATCGGAGAATGGAATAGAGGGGACCCTGAGGCGAGTGAAGGGCTTTTGGAGGGTGGGGACTTGAGGACTGGGTTAAAGAAGGCAGAAAGTGGCCGAGAAGATGCGAGAGAAGAAAGAGGTTTATTGAGAAGCAGTCGAGAAGGGGATAAGGGTAGACGGACGTGATGAGGATGGGCTGAAATACCTGCCTCTAGCCCAGAGTTTGAAGGGCTCGGTAGTTTTTATTTTTCACGTGGTATTTTGCCCGGATGCCTGCAAACACTTCTTAACCACGGCATCCTGCATCTTTGTTCGCACGGCTGGTTAGTGTCTCCTCGCTGGGGGAAACTTAGGCAAAAGACCGATTTAGGAGGTAGATTGGATTTCTCTTCGTTTTCCCGTCTAGCGCTGGGGACTAGGATGAGGTTTGGGGCCGGCGGGGGCGCAGGATGTAACTTTCACACCCAACTTCTCGCCGGAGCCCCCTCCCCCGCATCACCGTCCAGACTGCTCCAGAAGACTCCCGCTTGGTCCGGAAGGCTCAGGGGGCGCTGAGGAATGGCAAGGGTATTAGAAAGCGGTTCAGGGTCCGCCCGCGAGGCTCTAGGCGACTGTTCCCGCTATGACTCTCATCTCACCTCGCTCTTTGCGCGCGGCGCCACGCTCTCTTCCTTCCGAAATAAACCTATATGCTGTCTGGGTTGCTAGTTAATTATATTTAAAGGCGATCCCAAGTAAGACCTTCAAGAAGACAACTTTTAAAGTGAAATTATAAAAGGGGATTGCTCTGGCTCATTCGCCTCTGTGATGTATTTCTCCTGCACTCTTGGCATTTACCTTAATACGGTGCTTATTAAGAGGACTTTCTCCGGCTTCTTTGGTCCTCTTATTTAAGACGTTACCCACTTTAATCTGGGTTATTAAAACAAAGTTAAGGAACCCAAGAATGATCCTTCCTTTCTTCCTGCCCTCTTTCCTTCCTTGCTTTCCTTCCTTCCTCTTTCCCTCTCTCCTTCTTTCTATATTTTGTTTTAGAGGGAAAGATCAAGTAATTTATGAAAGTTTCTCTGGTACATATGATATTGTAGAGCCAGAGATACTCGGCAAGTTTTGAGGATGGAAGGGACTCTAAAAAGTCTTAGTAAAGGGGAGAGGGCACCCTGTCCATTCTTCTTACAACAGAGATCAGATTCACCTGCATAGCATTAACTAAGAAACTCTCCAGGGGCATCAAGAAGAAAATGCAATGATGTACCCAATTGTCCTTGAATGAGCTGGCACATAGTCATTACATACAATATTGCATGTTAAAATAAATTTTACATCGAAGGCATTAAGCATGCCCCATATATGCCACATTAGGCTTCCTTATCACTTGCTTCTTAAAACGTTGGATCTGGATTCCGATAAAAGGTGATCAAACAAAGCAGCATTTGTATGGTGTGTATAAGTGAAACTCTAAAAGCCTGGGGAAGTCAGGTACTTAGGAAGGATCTTCAGAATAATCTTCATGAATTTCCTAGTTCATTAATTTTGCATTCCATGATCATGAGCTGTGTATCTGTTCCACTGTGTTAGACTCATAAAGACTAGAAGCTATATTAGGGAGTGTTGGGGAAATGTTCTCCTATCAGCTACTGTATTCGAAAGTTAGATTTTTTTTTTTTCACACCACCCATCAATAGGGAATAAAAAAATACATCTTGACAGGATTATATACCCTCCTTAAGAGCTAGATTCTAATATTACAGCATGGATTGATTGATTAGTTTTTAAGGAAGTGTATGTCAAATTCTAATCCATTTTTGGATTGTGCTTGGGTTGTAATGTTTTTTTTCCTGGAGCACTTTATCATGGTAAGTGAGGTGGGGAGCTGCAGCTGTGTGATAAGCGCACATTCCTTACACTGCCATCCTTCTGGACAATAAAAAGCTGTTTACATTCTCCACAATCTGAGAGCTGTTTCCAGCCTTACAACACAAGGGGGTTAGGATGTGAAAGGAAAACAGAGTGGCTGAGCAGGCTAGATCTAAATTAAAATATTCCCCACCACTCAGCCCACCCCGGCAGGTATCAAAAAATAAATCGTAATTTGACCCTGTGGATGGCTTATAATTTTATTCTACCTTTTCAGGTAATAGTGAACTTCTTCACTAAATCCCAATAACAAGGGACTAAAATGTTCAAAAACTAGTTTTTTTCATTTTCTAGGAACCATATGTACTTAGTACATATGCTCTTGGGAGGAAGGGGTGGGGATGAGCTGGGCTTATTGTTGGAATTAGATTTTACTTTTCCATTCCCACTGCCATCCTAAAATGCTAACTATTTTTAAATGAGTGGTGGGGATCATTTGGGGATGTTGGAAATTTAATTTTAAGAAAATTGCCTGATTCATCTGAAAGCAATCATGAGAGTTAGGTCCAAATAAGTCACTATCACGTAACACAGGTACAGTAACTAGAAGATTTTTTACTTATTTGGGGAATAGTTACAATTTTGAAGAAAACAGAAAAATGAATTGATAAATATTGCAGGTAGCCGCTGAAATATGTGTATATGTGACCTGTCCTTGCCCTATTTTCCTGGCCTGTGTCTAGAGTTTTAACACACAGGTTGCTATACCTAATTAATAGGCTTACTAGGCATTTGCAAAATTTGAGTATCAATCCTGAATGCATTATTTTCTTTGAAATTCTTATTCAGCAACATATTCTTTATAAATATATTAATAGCACTTTATTTCTAGTCTTCCATCTAATGAAGAAAAAAAATTAGCATTCGAAGCTAATATTATAGGAAAATAGTGTTATTTGGTGACACGATTCGAGGTAAAGACATCACCAGTTGACAGCTTCTTACAGATTTGCATGATTATTTGTAACTCAGAATAAGTGTGATTTTTGCCTCTAAGTAAAATGCAGAGTGTAAAAAGATTAAATTTGAATTTAAATGGATGATTAGCTTGAGTTTAAGATAAAGTTTAGTGGGGATTTTAGAAATTAGTTCGTTATACATTTCAACTTATTTTCCTCTAATATAATGGTGAGTTTATAAAGTAAAATATAAATTAAGAGTGATGCAAGTTAAGAAATATTTAGACTCCTAGAAAATCAGAATACTTGTGATGCAAGGGGTTACAAGTTAAAGTTCATCTTCATTATATGGTATCATCCCACAGGCACTTATTGAGGATATTTTTGTTTATCTTGGCAAATTATTATTTTTTGGCAAATTATTAATTTTAACATTGAAATTGTGTGATATTCATAACATCTATTTATTCCCAGTTCTGTATTTATAAAAAGTGATAACTCATGACTGTCTTCCATTCAAAAATTGCAATTTCCCTCATGCAGTTTTGATCAATAAACATAAAAACAGTATTTCCCTGTGTAGAATCAATAGCCCTGTGTTTGCTAGCTGACAATGGGGAAGAGAAAAAAATGCCACCATGTCATGGTTTCGACTTCGAGTTAGCTAAGCTTTAAAAGTCACTCCTCATTAAAAGCATCATTATCTTAGACATTTTTAAAACTGAGAATTAGGGTCAGACAATTAGGTCCCCTATTCCAGCCCCTCACCTCTCAGTATTAAATTGTGTGCCCTTGGCCTATTCTAAGATTGTTATGTAGTTCAGTTTTAAATGCCTTCCACAGAGAAAAAGGACCCCTCTTGGGAACTTATTTTATAGCTCAATACATTTCCAAATGGGAAAGAAAAGCTTTGTTACTATTTGTTCTGTAGTTTTCTCTTAATTTTCTTTCTTTCTTTTTTTTTTTTTTATTGTTTCTGATTAGTGGTAAAAATGCTCAATAAGGCAGGAGGCTTTTTTGAAAAACCTTTTAGAGGTTTTACATTGTCAGCTTAAAATGTGTAGCTCTTGCAAATCAAATAAATTACGAATTGTTGATTTTTATAATACACTGCCCACCTTTTACCTATTGAAGAGCCAATCAATACATGGTGAATGATTTAGTCATTTAGTGGTAGCCATCAGTGACCAATATAAATGTGTCTAAGGTTTGCGATTTTTGTAAGAGCTCTAGGACCTTCTCTTACTGTTTACATATTCTGTGGACTCTTTTACCTGAAGCTTTGCTGGGTGAGATTTGAAAAAAGAATTATAGCTGCACATTCAAGTGCCTACAGTTAGGGCTGTGTCAGCGTTTCTGTAAGAATCTCATTTCTATCTTAGCCATAAGCATTATTGCCGGTTAGAAGTTGGCATTTAATATCTTGATTTGGGAGTCAGTTCTTTCGAAGCTGCTTTAAAAAATTGGTCCAAATGATTTTGAGTGCTCATCCATGTGGGTTTACTGTTTAGGTATTCTTAGAGTATGTGGAATAATGGTTTAAAGTTTCTTTATTGTTCTTGCACCACAGTGGTTATAATTTAAATTGAAGCATGTTTACATTATTTTCAATACTCTTTTCCCACTGTAATATTGGCCCACTGTAAGATTTTGTAACACTATTTCATCATGAGTATTTTTAATTGTGCCAAATTCATATGTTCTAGTCGGTCTTTATTGACTAACAATTTTATGAGTCCGTATTTACTAACAGACTCTTTTTTTATTACTTGTGATATGACCAGTGGTATTGTTAACTCCATTCTTTACTTCAAAATCCTCCTCAATAAAAAAAGGATCCAAAGCAACTTACAGTATGGATTTTCATATTATAGAAAGAATTCGAAGATACTGAAACCTTCCAATTTATGTTATTTTTAATTATTGAAAATCTGAATGAAAACCTTCAAATAACTTTTTGGTTCATTATGCTATAAGATCGGTACATAACAAGGAATTCTGTTTCTTTATAGTACTGTCATTAAAAATGAATGTTTCATTATTTAAACCCAAAAGCTACAGGGAACATTTTTCCTACCCAGATCATTGAAATTAAAATGTTGTCTTTAAAACTGCCGTTCTTGTAAATTATGCATTTCTTAGATTTATTGACCTACAGTAAGCAAAGTGGGAAGTTTTGTGTATTTAACCTACAATGATAATAATACTATCTTAGATTTGCAAATGCTTACCTGTTTTCAAGTTACTTTCACACAGTTTATCACATTCTAGCCGCCCAGTAAATCTACGGGATAGGGAAGGACATGTTAAATGTTTCCATCTGGGTACTGGAAAGAACAATATATTTGGAATCAAAAGACTTGGGTTCTATCTCTAAATAAATTGCATGTTCAACCAATATTTACTGTTTTGTCCCAGACTTTACACTGAGACTATAGCAGACATTGAGGACATAGCAGTAAACAAAATAGAACGGCTCTGAGAGTGTGAGTGTGTATGTACACACAGGCTGTGTGTGTGTGTGTTCTGAGCTGATCATTAACAACCTCAGATCCCTCATCTGGTCAGTGACGTCATTCATGATTAAGAAAATGAAAAGTGATTTCTTACATTTCTTTCCTTTTTTTAATGTACAGTAGCAGCATTTCTGGATTTTTCTTTTTATGAATTATGTACATCTTTAGTTACTATACAATTTTAAATGTGTCTTACCTAGAAACATAAGTGCTTTAAATATATGTTTTCCATGGAATTTATACTTAACCATATCACAAAGGATACATATATTTAGGAATAGATTATCACAAATGATACATATATTTAGAAATAGATTTAAAATGCTACAAGACTGATTAATATCTTATGGAAAAAGAAAATTAAGTGATCTTGCAAAGGGGATTGATGAACACTTATTTAACACATACTAATCAGCAAAATCAATAAAATTTAAGTGAAAATGGTGCATCTAAGGCTTTTTCACCTCTACATCATTTTTAAATTGTAAACTACTACCATCTAGTCATTGCTTTAATTTAAATAAAAAAGTAAATTGGCTCTCAGTTAAATTCTCATTATTAAGATAAGCAACATTACAATTTAATACTGTACTTCAACCAGAAAACTAGCATATGACTTTTGAATGCCTCAGTAGAATCAAATCTATTTAAATCAGGTTTGAGGAATTCAGATGTAAATGGTACTAAATTTTAAAAAGAAAACCAGCAAAGAACTGGCATGGTAGACCTAGCAAAGGTGGAGGAAATTGTTAATGGTCTTATCATCAGAAGACAAGTCAGCTGAAACACACTGACTAGTCCTGGGGTTCAATTCCAGCTATATTTTAAGCAATGTAAATGTCTTCAAAAACAAAACTTGACTTTGTGACATTGTTGGTTTGGGCCAAATAAAGGGATTCTCAAGTCATAAAAACACGTAAGTAAATCTTTTTATTCGAGGATATACAAGATTGTGACTTTCAAGCATTGCCAACTGTATTGACAATTTTTTTTTCCGCTTTTTAGGACCACACCCGTGCATATGAAAGTTCCTAGGCTAGGGTTCTAATCAGAACTACAGCTGCCAGCCTACGCCACAGCAACATAGGATCTGGGCCTTGTCTGGAACCTACACCACAGCTCATGGCAAGGCTGGATCCTCAACCCACTGAGTGAGGGTGGAGATCGAACCCTCATCTCCATGGATACTAGTCAGATTCCTTTCTACTACACCCCAAGAGGAACTCCTATACTGACAATTTTAAGAGTTCATCAGTTTTACCTTGTTATATAGCATGTATATTTATTCACTCAAAACAATAAGTAACTTAAATAGTTTTGATTATTTGAAGGGAGAGACAACATGTGTAATTTCTATGGCTGTTAAAAGTCCATGATCTGCATGATATGTTGAATGGATAATGTATACAGTAAGAGAATAGGGACTCAAAAGAGCCATTTAACATTTTGTAGCAATGATAACAATCATTGTTATTAAGTTTTGCCATTTGGATAACCTAAACAGAAGACAACTGGGATCAGTTATAAGGAATATGGCTACAGAGGTGAAAGGGGAAGTGAAGTTTTCAAAAGTGTGTTTTCCAAAATCATTCATTCACCTGCTGCTCTCAAGTTGATGACTCCCAAACTTACACCTCAGTTTCTACCCAACTGTTCAGTCTTCAGGACCACAGCTTCATAGGTTACTGTTCTTTGACTTGAATGTTTTACTACCAACTCACACTCAACATGTGCTTGGCTGCAAACCTCTTTCCTAAGTAAGTACCTTCCAACATTCATGGATTCAAATCTGGAAGTCACTATCTCCCCCCGCCCTTTATTTTCCTTTTTTAGGGTTGCACCTTTGGCATATGCAAGTTCCCAGGCTAGGAGTCAAATGTGAGCTATAGCTGCCAGCCTATTCCACAGCCACAGCAACTCGGGATCTGAGTCATGTCTGTAACCTTCACCTTAGTTCACATCAACACTGGGTCCTTAACCCCCTGAGTGAGCCCAGGAATTGAACCCACATCCTCGTGGAAACTAGTCAGGTTCATAATCCACCGAGCCACAACAGGAAATCCCTCCTCCCCCTTTTTAATAGCTGGTATCTTTGTATTCAAATAAGTGACTTGGTATAAAGCACTATACAGTTTACGGGATTCTTTCATGTATGTGAGCTCATGGCTCATCTTCACATCAGCTCTGGAAAGTAAACAGAGCCACATTTATTGCATCCATTTGAAAGATAGAGAAATAAAGGCATGGAAGGTTTCTATGGACTCAAAGGACGACTCTATACAGATTGCACAAAAGGTACAACTTGAAGTGTCTGCCCAGTCCAACCCTAAGGTCATGGGACATCTGTTTGCAGCAGAAAGTTGTGAGACCCATCATAGACACTCAGAATGATGGGCTGGAGGAGCATTTCTCAGAAACACACTGACCACGCTGAAGTAGAAACCTCAACTCTTTCATTTTAGGAATAATTTTAAACAAATTTGTCCTAAAGTCAAGTGAGTTTAGCAAAACAAATGGATTCCTCGACTGTATCTCTTAATCAAGAGTTCTGTTTTGAATTTAGCCTCAGAGTTGAGTTGCCAGGTGCTCCAGCATTTGCAACTTCAGGGCTGTGTTGCTGGCCAAGGAATGTGGTTCCAGTGAAGATCAGCAGAGGGTTTGAGAGCCTCTAATTTCTCCAAATCACAACCAGTCCCACTTCAGATTGGACAGATGAACAAGAAGAGAGAGAAAGGCCCTAACTTCTATTAACGGCTACTTAATCTTGTTTTTTTTTTTTTTTTTAATGGACAGGTGGTTATCTGAGGAGGAGCTGGTGTTACAAGGGCAGCCGTCTATTAGGTGCTGATGCTTGTGCAGAACTTGTGCATGTTCATAGATGATTTTGCTTTACCAGCAGCATACTGCCTCTTGCTCTCTCTCTTTACTTTTTACGAAAATATGTATTTTATTATAGAGGCAGTATAACATAGTGGATGCTGCTGGCTCTCCACCCAAATCACCTTGGATCTCTTTTTAGCATTTTTATGCTCCCCTCCCCTTTTTTGGTTTCCATTCTAACACTGGGCACTCTCCTTCAGAGGATTACCCTGGGCCTGTTGGATGCCTTTTATCTAAAGCAGCTAAAGCCATGGAGTTCCCATCGTGGCTCAGTGGTTAACGAATCCGACTAGGAACCATGAGGTTGTGGGTTCGATCCCTGGCCTTGCTCAGTGGGTTAAGGATCTGGCGTTGCCGTGAGCTATGGTGTAAGTCGCAGATGTGGCTCTGATCTGGCGTCGCTGTGGCTCTGGCATAGGCCGGCAGCTACATCTCCTATTAGACCCCTAGCCTGGGAACCTCCATATGCCATGGGAGCGGCCCTAGAAAAAGGCAAAAAAAAAGACAAAATAAATAAATAAAGCACCTAAAGCCAGATTGGAGTTCCCTTCCTTCTGGGACAGCTCCAGGCAAATGACTGACAGGTACCAAAGTGTGAAAAGCCCCTCCCCTTTGCTTGGAGGGTTAAGGAATACACGAAGTGTCCCTGTTGGTGTAGGAAACTTTGCTTGAGATCACACATGGCTGTGGCTTTCTCTTGTTTACTGACCTGCTGCACCGCCCCCTTGCCAGACTCCCCTGGACATACTTCATTATAATCACTTGCCCTCAAATACTTGTCTTGGTGTCTGCTTCAGGGGAACCCCACCTAAGGTATGAGTTTAATTTCTTTAATTTTTATACAATTTTTAAAAGTTACACTCCATTTACAATCATTTCAAAATATTGGGTATATTCCCCACACTCTACAGTATATTCTTGCAGCCTGTCTTACATCCAGTAGTTTATACCTCCCACTTCCCCACCCCTATAATGCCCCTCCTCCCATTGGAAACAACTAGTCTGCTTCTTTTTTGGTTATATTCACTGTTTTTGTGAGAGGGAGGGAATTGGTTTTGGTTTTGTTTTTAGATTCCACATGTTAGTGATATAGAGTATTTCTCTTTCTCTGTCTGACTTATTTCACTTATATGCCCTCCGAGTCCATCCAAGTTGTTGCAAATGGAATATTTCATTTTTTTCATAGCTGAGCAGTATTCCACTATACACACACACACACACACACACACACAGAGCACATTTTCTTATCCATTCATCTGTTGATGGACACTTAGGTTGCTTCCATATCTTAGCAATTGTCAATAATGGTGCTATGGACATTCAGATGCATGTACCTTTTCAAAGCAATGTTTTTGGTTTTTTTCAGATATATACACAGGAGTGAAATTACTGAGTCATACGGTGGTTCTATAGTTTTTTAAGAACTTTTTTTGATAATCAGGAAATTTTAAAGCAGTCATTCTCACTCTGCCTGTTTTCTGCCGTCTCACACTAAGAGATGATCACTCTGACTGGTTTAATATGTTTCTTTCCAGAAATTATGGCTGTGTATGCTTTCATCGTAATTATATCAACACAGCATGCAACAATACATTGTGGTCATTTTTATGCAATATAGAACAACTTATATTTTTGAGGATTCTTAGTAATATTTCATTGCCTGATGTGCTGTAATGTATTTACTCTGTCCCTTATTAACTGATATTTTTATTTTCTTGAATTTTTTCAGTACATTTGTGAATCTGTCTTTAAAATGAATTCCTGGGTTTGAAAATACCGATTCAAGGCTAGGAATGTACAATGTGAATTTTGATAAATATAAATTTTCACCTTAATGTCTATACCAAAATACAGTACATTCATAGTGTATACGCAATCTTATATATCTATCTGGATAATAGTGGTATTTTTTTTTAACTTATATCTCTATGTGGATAGTAGTAGTTTGTTTTTTTTGTTTTTTTGTTTTTTTTTGTCTTTTTGCGTTTTCTAGGGGTGCTCCCGAGGCACATGGAGGTTCCCAGACTAGGGGTCTAATTGTAACTGTTGCCACCAGCCTACACCAGAGCCACAGCAATGTGGGATCCAAGCCCCTCTGCAACCTACACCACAGCTCACCACAGCTCACTGAGCAAGGCCAGGGATCGAACCCGCAACCTCATGGTTCTTAGTCGGATTCATTAACCGCTGCGCCACGATGGGAACTCCAGTAGTTGTACTTTTTTAACCTTTGTGATCTGTTAGAGGAAAACACCTCATTGTTTTTAAAATGTATCCTATATTACTTATTAGGAAGGTGAAGTGTGTTCTTATGTTTAATAACCTTTTGAATTTATTTTATGATTTTTCCTTTTTTTCACTTATTTATTTTTTGGCTTTGCCTGTGACATACGTGGTGTGTGGAAGTTCCCAGGCCAGGGATCAAACCTGCACCACAACTGTAACCAGATTCACAGCAGTGACAAGGCTGGATTCTTGACTGGCTGAGCCACAAGGGAAATGTTGATTTTTCCTTTTTAAATAATCCCCCATTTTTCAGTTCTTTTTTACTACAGCTTTTAAACTTTTATAGTTTTTTAATATTGCTCTTGCACAATTGTTTTATTATTCCTACATATTTTACACATGAATTTGTTGTGGCTACCATTTCTAGGCATGACATTTTAAAATTGTGTTTTGCTGGAATATAAGGAAAGCTATTTATTTTAGTATATTTATTGTATCAATTCTATTTCTGAACTGGTTTATTAGTTTTAATACTTTTAATTTGATTCTCTTGAATTTTATATATAGACAATCATATTATCTATAAACTTATACTTGGCTCTTTCTTTTCTTCTTCTTTTTTTTTTTGTTCTTTTTTTTCTTTGCCATTTCTTGGGCTGCTCCTGCGGCATATAGAGGTTCCTAGGCTAGGGGTCCGATTGGAGCTGTAGCCGCCCGCCTGCGCCAGAGCCACAGCAACGTGGGATCCGAGCCATGTCTGCAACCTACACCACAGCTCACGGCAACGCCGGATCCTTAACCCACTGAGCAAGGCCAGGGATGGAACCCGCAACCTCATGGTTCCTAGTCGGATTCGTTAACCACTGAGCCATGACGGGAACTCCTATACTTGGCTCTTTGTATTACATTTATGCCTCTTAGATTAAAATTTATTCTCCTGGTATATTGGCTATAACCATCAGAATATTATTAAATAGTATTGTGAAAGTGGGTATTTTTTCATATTTCCAACTTTAATGTAAACTATACTAAATACGATATTTGCTCTAGTTTCTAATAAATAACATCAAGAACATACTTCTATATTTAATACATATTAAAATAAATTATGGAGTTCCCATCATGGCTCAGCGGTTAATGAACCCGACTAGCTTCCATGAGGACGCGAACTCGGGTTTGATCCGTGGCCTCTCTCAGTGGGTTAGGGAATCCGGTTTTACGCAGAGCTGTGGTATATAGGTCGCAGACGCAGCTTGGATTCCGCATTGCTGTGGCCCTGGCGTAGACGGGCGGCTGCAGTTAATCGGACCCCTAGCCTGGGAACCTCCATGTGCCACGGGTGCAGCCCTAAAAGACAAAAAGACAAATTAATTAATTAATTTATTTATTTATGTTGACCATAGAGTTGATTTCAGATATGTTTTTATCATTCCTCAAAATGATCATATAGTTTTAAAATGTTAACCTGTTTATGTTTTTTATTTATGAATAGATTTTCTAATAGTAAGCTATTTAAACAAAGTTAAATTATATTTTAATACATTGATTCATGTGTTATGTTTCGTATTTTATTTAAGACAGCAGCCATATTCATAAGTAAAATACAGCAAAAGTGAAACGTCAGGTTTTGCATCAGGATTATTCTACGATCATAATTAGAAAGACTTCCATTTTTTTCCCCTCAGTTCTGAGAGAAGTTTAAATAGTTGAGAATTGTTTTTCCCTTGGAAATTTGTTGGAAATAGTTTTAATCCATTTGAGCCTTTTTGTCTTAGCAGAGATCTTTTATAAATATTTCATTTCCTTTATGACTACTTACCCATTCAGGTTTTAATCTTCAATGCTTATTGAATCCCCTTTATCAATTTTAGAGGAAAATTAAACATTTTTATGTGTCCTCAGATTTACTTAGCATGAAATTATAATGCTATTGCCATAATTTTTAAAAATTTCCTCCAGACCTGTGATTTATGCCATATTGTCCCCCAAGCTTGTATTAATTGTTTGGGAACAATAGCAGCTAAGGGACTGCCTCACTCTCTTTCTAGTTCTACCAGTGTAAATAGAAGCTTTCTGTGGCAGATTCCATAGCTAATTTACTAAGCGACCTAAGCTGAATGAGGCCAGGAGTTAAGGGATGAGCATCCAGAACTTTAGCTCTCTTTCTGCCTTAGTGGAGGATATGCATCCTCCTGGTAGCTGCCCTGTGCCTGCCTGCACTCCCAGTTCCTCATGTGCTAAGTGTGGTGGTGAGAAGAAGGGTCTCTGTTGGGGAGTAAACTCTTGCTCACATGCTATACTCCTTTGTCTTTTATTCAGTTACTAGCTGCTCAGTACTCTTGGCTTTTCCATAATTCTGATTCACTCTTCTTTATGTTCCAGAGATCCTCACATTTTGTGGACTCTTGATATTCTTTCCTCTTTGTAACACCACTATGCACTCATTCCTCTTTTTGCACCTCTTGTTCATTTCAGTAGAAATTTAAGAGGGAGGCAAGGTAAAGACATTCACTCAGCTTTCCTCTTTGCAGGTGGAGATCTTTCAGTCACTTTTTGGCTCATCTTTCCTCATCCCCTACAATATCCATTCAGTCACAAAATCCTATGAAACTTCCTTCCAAATCCATCTGTAAAGTGTCTCTTTCTCTCCACCTGCTGCCATTTCATCACTATAGAAGCTTCCTAGTTGGTCTGTTTTATTCCAACCTGAGCCATCTAAATGCCTTCCACATGTCACAGATCATCTTTCTTAAATTCTCCTTTGATTTACTATGCCACTCCACTATTAAGGATGAGATCATGATTCCCTTACCCTTAACACATTGAGTCTAAATTTCTCTTTCCAGTTTTCCAGCCTTAAATCTCTCATCTAGTATTCATCACATACTCTTGACTGCAGCCAGGTCTGTATCCTTGTTACTGCATGAATACTTCAGAGTAAAGGGAAAGCATAGGTTTTGATGTCAGACAGACTTGGATTCCAGTGTGTTCTCTGGTATATTGGACAAGGCAATACATCTACTCAATTTTTTTTTCTCATAAAATAGTGGTGACAATATCTATCTCTTAGGGTTATGATGATTATAAACGAAACCGAGATGCCTGATACATAGGATTAGCTTAACAGAGGTCAGTTTTCCTTTTCACCTGTAACAGCCTAGGTTCTTTGTGTGCACACAGTAGAAACTGACAAGCTTAGGCAGAGAAAACATTTGTGATACCAGAATAGCGCCAGGAAAGGTTGGAGAATCAGGCATGTCTAGAGTAGAATTTGGGTTCCTAGGTATCAGGAAAATCTCAGCTAGCCAAGATGATGAATAAATGTCACCCCTTTTTTTCTCCTGTTGTTTCACTTCATTTAAGTTGTCATGTTCTGGGAGTTCCCATTGTGGCTCAGCAGTAACAAACCCAATTAATATCTGTCATGAGGACTAGTGTTCCATCTTTGGCCCTGCTTAGTGTGTTAAAGACCCAGCATTGCTGTAAATTGTGGTATAGGTCACAGATGCAGCTCAGATCTGTCGTTGCCATGACTGTGGTGTATGCTGGCAATTGCGGCCCTGAGTTGACCCCTAGCCTACCCTGGGAATTTCCATATACCATGGATGTGGCCCTAAAAAAAAATAAAATAAAAATAAAAATCCTGTTCTAGTCGAAAAAGCCTAGATGGCTATGGGCTTGAGCAAGGTATGGCACTTTAATGAACAGTTTCCACACATCCAAGGGAATCAACACTGTATGTTCCTGTCAGAGAACTTGTGATCAGAACTCCCACCATAGGAAGAGCTTGGTTAGAGAAAGAGACCCGAGCACCTAGGAAGAAGACCCATTCCAGTTCTTCATATTAATCAACATGATCTTCAAGCATAAATAGACATAGACATCAAGATCAACAGACATTTAAGTGAAATCATTAGCAAAATATAAGAAGAAGAAGGACAAGGACAAACTAACAGAACCTACCCCAAGGGAACAAATAGTACAGAAGACAGATTGCAGTTTTAAAGATTCCTAAATGGGAGTCTCGGAGAATCAAGGGGATGTTGCATTTTGAAAATAAGCACTTTTCATAGGCTGCTATGAAGAAAGATCAACTGGATAATGAAAAAGAATTCTTGGAAGTGAGCTATATAACTGACAAAATTTAAAAGTTCCATGGATAATATTAGGAAGAACAGGGCCAAAGACCATGCTAGTGAACTGTAAGGTGAAGTCAAAGAAATCTGCTGTGCCAGAGCAAAAATACCAGCATGGGAAATAAGGGAGGACAGTGGCAAAGCATAGAGGATAAACCCAGAAAATACAATGAGGAGCCCCAGAAACAAATAACAGAAGCTATGAAGGGAGGTAACACAGTCAAAAGAACAATGTTGAATGGTCTGATTTTTTAAAAAATCCTGGTGAAATTCCTGAACTCTAAAGAAAAAATAGAAAATCATATGAGCTTTCAGATTACTAAAAAACAAACACACATTTCATTAACCACATTGGATGTTAGAAGCATGGAATAATGCCTTCAAATTTCTTAGGGGAAAGAATAATAACTAACAGCCAAATTATCAATCAAACATGAAGGGGGAAGAGAAGAAAGAAAAATAAACAATGGCATTTGGAGAATGCAAGGATCTCAAGAAGTTACCATCCATATGTAAAAATCTTCAAGAGGTACTTCAGAAATGCAAGAAAGAATGGCACAAGGGCATGATATGCAGGTACAGTGATGCCCAAGTACGACTCAGAAGAAGTGAAGAAGGCTAGAAAAGGACCCCTTAGCCTCTGACCCTGGGATAATGTGGGTTCCATTTCCTTCTCTGTTTTCCTTCTCTGAGCCAGTCAAACCATGCTCTACTGGGAATTTCATTTAAATTTTGTAAATATCAGTTTTATAAATGCTATTGATTAGTTTGCTGTGTTTGCACAAATACATTATCAAAACCAGCAATCATGAGAAGAGTACAAATGCAAGATATTAGAAAAACATTTAAATTAAGAGACTAGAAACTCAAAACAATTGTGTATGTGTGTGTGGCTATATCAAAACCTTATGGAGCTGCAAACCAAAAATCTACAATAGATACACACAAAAAGAAAAAGAAATCCAAACACAACATTAAAGTGTCATCAAATCACAGGAATGGAAAAAAAAAAAAGGAATGGAAAAAAAAAGATCTACAAAAACAAATCCAAGAAGTTACCATCCATATGTAAAAATTTTAAAAAATGGCAATAAGAACACACATATCAATAATTATATTAAATGCAAATGGATTAAATTCTTCAATCAAAAGGCATAGACTGGCTGAGTGGATATGAAAAGAAGACCCTTATATATGCTGTCTACAAGTGACCCAATTCAGATCTAGGGACACATACAGACCAATAGTGAGGGTGTGGAAAGATACTTCATGTAAATGGAAATCAGAAGAAAACTGGAGTTCTCTTATCATGCAACAGGTTAAGGATCTGGTGTTGTCACTGCAGTGGCTTGGGTTGCTTCTGTGGCATGGGTTTGATCCTTGGCCCAAGAACTTCTACATGCTGCAGGTACGACCAAAAAAAATAAAAGCCGGAGTAGTTTGCTGTATTTGAAATGGATTTGTACACAAAGCATGAATGATTTAAATACAGTTTAAGAATGGAATATAACTATAATAAATATTAATGAACTAAAATATATAATTAAAAAAATTGGAGATAAAGGGAATTTGAGAAGCTGGCCAGTGCATTCTGGCTGCTGCCTTTATACATTTGGGGCCAGATAATTATACTTGTGAGGGATGTAGGAATGGGAGAAAATGGGTTGTCCTCTGCACCATCCCTGACCCCTACCCACTTAGATGCCAGTAGCACACTCTCTCAATCCTGACAAACAAAAATGTCTTCAGACATTGACACATGTCCCCTGAGAAGCAGACACACCTCAATAGAGAACCACCACTGAAGGAGATTCCTGGCTGTGAGAAGCTGAACCAGGTTACCTCTTCAATCCCCAGCCTAGTATAGTGGGTTAAGGTCCAGTGTTGCTGTAGCTATGTTGTAGATTGCAGCTGTGCTCAGACCTGATCCCTGGCCCAGTAACTCCATATGCCCTCCCTCATGTGGAGAAAAAAAGGAGTTCCCATTGTGGCTTAGCAGGTTAAGAACCAAACTAGTATCCATGAGGATGCAGGTTGGATCCTTGACCTCACTCGTGGGTTAAGGATCCAGCATTGCCATGAGCTGCGGTGTAGGTTTCAGATGCAGCTCGGATCTGGCATTGCTATGGCTGTGGTATAGGCTGGCAGCTGCAGCCCCAATTAGACCCCAGGGAGTAGAGGGAGAAGCAATAAAGTTAGTTAAAAAAATACTTTGAACTGTTGGGAAGGGTTCAGCATTTTGCAAAGACTTGTTTATTTCTTAACCTGTCTTTCCATCTCAAGCAAATTTTCTTCAGTTCAATTTAATCCAGCCAGTATTTTTGAGTGTCAATTCATCAGGCAGTGTGCCCAGTACACGCATCTCTGTTCGAAAATTTTTCTTTTTTGAGGGAAATGACTGATAAGTGATCGCCTTACACACATTCTTCTCTTGGATAAGAGTTCCCTCTCTAGTAGATGTTCACGCATTTCATTTTGCCTCAGGTAGACACCTACCAGTTGTTACAGCTGGCTCAGAGAGTTTTAGTAAAACTTTAGAATTTCTATATTTTAAAGTGCGATAATGAGAAAAAATTGCTTTGTAGAGGATAGCAAGTAAAACTGAAAATGAACATTATATATGATAGTGAGTTAATAAAAATGTGAACTAAATACACTTGATGTGCATATTTGTTATAATTAAAATACAGCAGGATTACATTCTTCAAAGAATTTATTATGAACCCAGATGGATATCAAAACTGGAGAACAGCAAATTTGAGTGGAAAATTTGATCCAGTGTTTTAGAAATTTTTAAAAAGTAGTTTAAAACTATTCAATTAAACTCTTGGGGGCTAGAATACATTTCCTTTTTTTTAATTGGAGATTTTCAAGTTAACAAATGTAAACTGTGAGTTAGTCTATTTTTTTATAAATTGGTATGAATCGCTTTCTTTTGCATTGGAATGTATTTTTAATTAAGTTTCTCCTTTAAAACAATTCTCTCTTTTTTTAGATTATATCTACGAAGGTACTGTAAGACTTGCATCTTCTCCCCCAGAGATAAACATTTTTATAAGAAAGTAAAAAGAATCCCTTCTGGTATTAAAATTTGAAATATATTCTATTTTCATAACATTAAAGCTATACATAAATAATGACCTTACTTTTGGGGATAAAATTTGAGAATGCCAGTGGACTGCAGCTGGGCTGCCACTCCAGGGATATGTAAGGGGATATATCCCTTTATGTCTGTGGGAGATGGGCCTCCACATGAGCAACTGTAGCTTTTAGACTGAGGGTGTTACCTGCACCCTGGGCAGGCCAGTGCATTCTGGCCTCTGCCTTTACACATACACATATACATACACACAGATGACACTCTCCTACCAAAGCTTTCCCACTGCATCAAAAGTGGTATCTTTTTGGAGTTCCTGCTGTGGCACAGTGGGTTAAGAATCTGACTGCCAATTCTAGAGTCACTGCAGAGGCTTGGGTTCAATACATCATTGCCACAGCTTCCGTGCAGGAAAAAAGCTATCTTTTCATTTACAAGAGGATGTCTTGTCTTTACATTGAAAGTTATAGACCTATATTATGCTTCTGTCACTGTGCCCAAATACGTAAATACACCATTATTTACTCACATACTCTTAGCTCCCATCAAAGATTAATGTAGGATGTGGTCATAGCTGGAGTTCCCACTGTGATGCAACAGGATCAGCAACGTCTCTGGAGCATTGAGACGCATGTTCCATCCCCAGCTCAGGACAGTGGGTTAAGGATCCAGCCTTGCTTAGCTCACACTGCTTAACTCACAACTACAGCTCAGATCTGATCCCTGGCCCAGGAACCATATGCCCTGGGATGGCCCAAAAAGAAAAAAACAAAAACAAAAAAAACACAGTGGGCCTTTAAGGATGCAGCTATAGAAAAACATTTTTTGGTATCATGTATCCATATTCGTTTCTTCTTTCATTCAACAGTTGAAATTGCTACTGTAGGCATGGTACTATGCTAAGCTTTACCTTAGAATATTTTCCTAAGGACAAAAACTTGTTTTCCAGATAAATCAAGTAACTTCATTTAAAGAATGAGAGTTACAACTCAGTATGTCCCCTTTTTCACTTTTCCTACCTGGTAGAACAGAGGCAGTTTATAGCTCATTGCAAAAATACCTTTACTAAAGCCATTTTTTTTTTTTACCTTTTATCTCCCATTGTATAGTTCTTGATCTTATACAAATGATCCTATCATATATGGCTTATATCATGCACCATGGAAATACTTTTTGAAAGTATTGGGACCAGAATTTTCTCTGCCAGATGTTGCCCTATTGCTGTTCTAATGTGTCTTAAATTTGGTAGAATCATTTCAATTCTCTGGGTATGAATTCCTTCTAAAACTTTCCTTCTGAAAGTTGAGGTGGTTGGAGTCAGTGATCCACAAATGCTGGTTCACAGGCCAGCTGCAGGAGCCACAGAGAGGGAATGTTTGCAGAGCCTCCAGGCAGTGTCTCTGAGCTGGACCCAAGATACCAGGTGATGCTGGGCCCCAGCCAGATTTGGGAACGCTTGGACCAGATGGTCTCTTAGACATCCTTTGGCATTATGAAATCATAATGGAGCTTTGGCCCCTGGTGGTTGGTGGAATATAAGCCAGCCCTGAGGGAAAGTGATGCAGTGATACTGATCACACTACTGGTGATGCAAGAGGGAGAATGCCTCATATCACTAGGGGTCACCTAGCTTTTCAGATCTCCCCTTCAGAGATACCTTAGAATTAGTGTGGCCCTCTGGGCTCTTGCACCCTCAGTGCACACCTCCACCATAGCATTTGTCTCATGGTGTTGTATAGGAAGATGCACATCTTTATTTTGTTCCACTTAACCTACGTGAAATTGGTGAACACAGAGGATGTGGGTGACACCACAGCCAGCCACATAGTAGGCATCCAGGAAGTGCTCAAGTGAATGAATGAATGAATGTATGAATGAACCATTGAGAGAAATCACTCAGTAACCCCTCTCTCATAGGCTGTGATTCCAAGTTAGTGGAAGACTACCTGTAACAACACAGAAGTTTGGGTAGCACATTAAATCTAAGCCTTTAGTCTGTTGGTTCAGTGTCACTGACCTCTTTCAAAGTGTACTTGAAGCCCCTTTGTTTGAGAGCTCTGGATTTATATGGAAAAAAAAACACCTAACTTTTTTTATTCTTAACAGTGTCATAAGGATCCTTTGAGACGAAACTTCTACAGCTAGGTTAAAGTGCCAAAGTAAAACAGACTGTTATTTGTTCTGTGTGATTCTCTCAAGACACTAAGTCTGTTTTTATATTAGGACAAAGAAAGGATAGTCTCAGTAACCCAGGAACTGGTTTGTTCCATCGTTTAACCCTTTTAGAAGTAAATGCAGGCAGCCGTAAAATAAAAGTTGGGGATTATCCATAAATATTCACTATTTAATCTCTTCCTATCATTATTGACTCATGCTTCTAGTACAATATGCCCTTCTTTTGTCTTTTTAATATATCAACATTTATATAATTAGAGAAATGTTATTAAAGTAGGAAAAATATTTATAAGGTTTAGAGTCAATCATTAGGTAGAAAAATGCCTTGAAAAAAAGGATTTGGGGGGATTCCCATTTGTGGCTCAACAGGCTGAGAATCCAACTAGTATCCATGAGATGCGGGTTCAATCTCTGGCCCTGCTCAGTGGGTTAAGGATCCCATGTTGCCATGAGCTGTAGTGTAGTTTGAAGATGTGGCTTGGATCCAGTGTTGCTACAGTTGTGGTGTAGGCTGCAGCTGCTGTGCCAATTCAACCTCTAGCCTGGGAATGTCCATGTGCCATAGATGTGGCTCTTAAAAAAAAAAAAGAAAAGAAGTTTGTTTTTTTGGTTTTTTGGGTTTTTTTGGTTTTTTTTTTTTTTTTTTTTGGTCACCTCTTCAACAGGAATTCCCAGGCCAAGGACTGAACCCATGCCATAGCATTGACAACAGTGGATCCTTAACCAACTGAGCCACCAGAGAACTCCTGAAAATAAGGATTTAGACATTCAGCAATTTTAAGTTTTTGATCAAGTTTCTGATCTGATTTCTAATTCTGATATTTTAGTGCTTTTCTACATTAAGCTCCTTTTTTTCATGTATTTATTTTTTTCACGAGGTAATAGGTTTAATTTGCTGACGTTTGTATACCACGGGTTTTTTCCTAATATGGCTTCATTTACTCTTTTCAAATTGTAATCACTATGAATTATATTTTTATTTAGTGTTAATTAAGGTGATTATTTCATGATTAAGATCATTTTAAAGATTTCAAAGATCAGCTATGGTTTTAACCACCATCACTTTCTCTACCCATAAGCACTGCAACTTCCTTGTAACAAGGAGATTTGCCCCAACTCTCCCACCTTCTATGTAAGTAAATGAAACCTAGTATAAGGGTGCCTATAAGTAGGCAAGACCGGACCTGAGGTGCAAGCATGGCTCTGTTAGGAATGGTGCCTCTTCTCGTTTTACTAAACAAGCATCTTTCTGGCAGATAAGGGAGCAGATCTACTTGAAGAGTATTCTCTGGTTTAAAAAGGATACAGTTCACAGGCTCCCATGTGGTAAGGCATCCACTGTTTATCCACAGCAACCCAACAGAGGCTGGGAGGGAAGGGGCTTTTCATCCAGGAATAGCTTTTCTTCTGGGTTTTGAACAACAAAATTATCAGGGTATTATGTATATATAATTATATATATTATATATATATATATATAATAAGCCCTTCTTATATGTTGTGCATCATTTAAGTTAGTAGACAGAAAATGGCATGATAACGGCATGTGACCAAGTAATTAAGTGACTCCCTTCTGTAATATTTGGTTTTGATTTGTCTTTGGATGTGTATTAGAGAAATACAGAGAGAAGACCAAGGCATCTGGTTACTAAAGGAAACGCCTGCAATGGGTGAACAGTCTTTGTACCTGCAGTGAGCAGAAGCTATCAGCTTTCAATGATATTAATGACAGACTTGAAGTTTTTATTGAGAATTCTGGGATGCTAAGGGGCTTCTGAGTAAAGTGCTAATCATGGAGAGAGACTTGCCAGTGTTGGAGTGAAATCTGCTTCCTTTGATGATGTAACAAACGTAAGAGCTTGTGGACTCCTGTTATCTCAAGTTGACCTTGTTGGTGATGTAACAGAGTGAAGTTCAAGGCTCTCCTCTTCAGGTATGTCAGGGATAGGCTAGCGGGTGTGCTGTAAAAGAAGCAAAAGTGGTGATTTTGTCCTCACACCTGCTCTCTTCTCCCATCTCACATATACTCAGCTCCGAATCCACTTAATATGCTTCCCAACAGAAGTTTCTGCTAACCTGCCTCTCTGGGGCCCCATGTTGTCCTGGCTACCTCCCAGTTCCGTATATACCATCCTTTTCTAATCCAGGAAAGAAACTGTCTGAAATTTCAGCTGTGCCTGACCCTTACGCTACTCCAGATTTTAACACGCCTAAGCCAGGATTTCCACCTTTGCCACCCTATACTCTCTGAAATGTGATGACTCTTTGTATATTTAGCCCTACTTCCCTGACATCCTCTTTGAACACCTACAAGCACTTTAAATGGTTAGCTTCAGACGCCTGGCTTTTAATTTTCTAAATCTCAGAACTGCTAGGTTTCTCTTTAGCTGAATCTGCCAACCTTCTTTTTTATCTTCAGATGATACGTACATTTGAATACACATGATAAAACGTATTTTGCTTCAGATAGGTACTTCAATCAGAATCTTTGAAAGTTAAATAGTCTTATATCTTCAAGCGGCCGGAAAACCACTTTCCCAACTTTATTTTAGTGAACTTTGGGGGTGGAGGAAGATGTACTTGGGTACCAACACCCTGGCCAGGATCCTCCTTTCTTTCTCAGCTTCAAATGGCACAGGAAACCCCCTTCAGATTTCCAGCATACTCTCTCAGAATAGCACTCATTTCTGTGCCACAGAACATGCTTCAGCTTCTTGCTAAAACCAACAGGAGGCACAGCAGATGTATTAGTAAATCACAGAAATTTCAAAACTATGAAGAAATACAGCCATATAAATTGAGAAGCTCTGATGCTTAAGTGTAACTGGGAGTGGGCTGTGGCCCCTGACTACTAGGGACCTGGTCAAGAGTCTGGGGGTCAAGGTTGCCCCCTTGTTAGAGCAGTTGACAGCCATAGCTCAGGTAATATGGATCAGAGAGAATATTTGGCATAGGAGTTAGCCAGGGGAAGCCAGCAAACATTTTAGAGACGTCTCTGGTGAAATAATTAATTGAGTTTTGGCAGAGTCCAGGCAGGGAAGACTGGAATGGCCTGGATAAGCTCAAATGGAGGCGAGGGTTGAGGCAGAGGGCAGCAGTAAGTCAAGCACGAGGATAGAAGTCTTGGACCTATATGGATCTTGGAGCTTCAGGTAGAGCTAGCTCCAGCAACCCTGGAAACCTCTTTAGGATAGACGTTTACCTGGTCATGGTATTGATCAGTTGGAGGCTTATATATGCAGAGCCTGCTTTAGTCAGGTGGCCACTCTTGGGTCTGGATATTTGCTTGTCAGAGGGAGCTCAGGTCTTTGTCCTGAGCGTGGTTTCTGTAAATAATTGAAATTATTGTTCCCCCACCAGCATTTGGCTTCAGAAGAAAGTCCACATCTGGTCTGACTGAGAATTCTGCCAGCCTGTCCAGTTAATCCATGAGTCTGGAACACTAACCTAAGAAAGTAATTCCAACTTTTAGTATGCAGCCTCCTGGGAAGATTGCTAAAGATGCAGGATCTTGGGCATCATGCTCAGGAGACAGATACCAGATGTTGAAGGTAGAGCCCAGGAGCCAGGATTTTAAGTAGCATCTTAAAGGGCTTCTAAGGAAGATTTCAGAGACAATTTGAGAAACAGTAGCCTAAAGTGAGCTGGTCCTACTTTGAGAAACTATTCCTCCTGGGGATGAGTTTGGGGTGAGCAGATGCAAACTATTACATTTAGAATGGATAAGCCATGAGACCCTACTGTACAGCACAGGAAACTATATCCAGTCTCTTGGATAGAACACAATGGAGGATGATATGAGAAAAAGAATATATATATGTACGCCTGAGTCACTTTTCTGCAGAAATTGGCACAACATTGTAAATCAACTATACTTCAATACAAAATAAATTTTAAAAATAAAATATTCTGGAGTTCCTGTCGTGGCTCAGTGGTTAACAAATCCGACTAGGAACCATGAGGTTTCGGGTTTGATCCCTGCCCTTGCTCAGTGGGTTAAGGATCTGGAGTTGCCATGAGCTGTGGTGTAGGTTGCAGACGCAGCTCGGATCCTGCATTGCTGTGGCTCTGGAGTAAGCCAGCGGCTACAGCTCTGATTGGACCCCTAGCCTGGGAACCTCCATATCCCGCGGGAGCAGCCCAAAAAATGGCAGAAAGACCAAATAATAAATAAATAAATAAAATATTCCTCTAAAGACATTATGGCTTTTAATGACAGAAAGGATCCCGACAATATTTCTCCTTCAAAGCGGAGACCTTTTCTGTTGTGGATGAGATGTGGTTCCCCATACTCTATATGTAACTTCTGAGGAAAGACAGCTCTTTCTGTTTCAGAGGGTCAGGCTGAGTGATCTTAAAACTGAAGCAGATAATTGAATATGGGGACAAACTCAGAATGTGCAACAGGGAAAAAAGGAGAATGGTTTGCAAATGAATTTATTATCGCCCCTAGTGGTTGCGGAGCAGATAGCCCGCTTATCTTACTGCCCTGTCACTAAGATATATAGGTATTTGTTCAGTGTAGAGTTGGGTTTGTTAATTTTCCCAGTTGTCTTTGAGAATGAACAAACTTTAGGTGAGTTTTAACTTTTTGATTTGGGGGGAAAAGTTTGAGGATAGGTATGACTGTGAAGCCTTTTTCAGAATGATTGTTAAACACGTTACGGAAGAATAGTGACCAGGGAGTCTATGGCAGATGCTCTTGGCTGGTGTCACAATCACCATCTACAACCTCTTTGTTCTTTGTAAAATTCTAGCACAGGGTGGCCTCTAAGACCTTATGGCCAATGGCATATAAGTAGAAGTTTGCTGAGTGCTACCTCCAAGAAAATTTGCTTTTTTGATTAAAATGCAGATAAATTTGGCAGGAATACCTTTTGCTCTTTGTCATTTTGCCCCTTTTCACTTTCCACCTGGATTATAGACTTGCAGCTAGGGGATGCAGCAGCCATACCATGAACGTGAGGCAGCAACCACAGGCAGACAGCTACAGCTTGAGAATGGCAGAAAGGAATGATGACAAAGCCCAGGTCAGTTATGTCTCTGTCAGGCATCTGTGCCAACCCTTGTCTGCCTGTCTCAGTTCATTTTTCTTGAGTTTTTGCCTATTTAAGCCACTGTGGTAATTAAGTTTTTATCTGACACCACATGCTTTCCTAACAGATACAGGATACTAAGAATTTTGTGAAATGTATCACCTTAATAAAAATACCCATTATCAAAGATAGCTGTGAACCATTATGAATGAGACATGTTGGTTTAAAAAAAGAAGAAAGAAAAATGTGCTTAAAACCCATGCACCATAGTCTTATTCAGGAACCAGAAGGAGTTATAAGGGGTTTCAAATGATGATTTTCCTCCCCCAGCATACATGGTTATAAACTGCTTTATTATTTGAGGTGGGGCCTCAGAATGTCTTAGGACCTGAGACAGTACTTCTGTATCTCCTAAGGTGGCCAAAGGGAACACTTTCATGACATAAATGTATTGTGATTGGACCACCTCTCCTCCCCTCAGAGTGGGAGACTGAGAATGAAATGTTCTGGAATCATTTTTGAGTGAACTTGTGGCTGGTGCTCTTGGTGAAGTACAGTTGGTGTAAGCCAAGTCTGATGACCTCAGAATTCTCCAGACATGGTAAACCATCAGGGGAATAGCTATGGTCTCTAATTATGAGCCTTTCAACCTTGAGACCTGGAATTTGCAGATGCAAGCATATGACTTAACAAATGTAGAATATTTGATAGTGAGGCTGGGCATGTTTCAGCCAGGAGACTTATGTAGGAGTTTGCAAGGCTCAGTCAGCTGGGGACATGAGTCAGGCACAGAAATAGTATTGTGTGGGGCACTCTGGATTGGGGACAGGAAGTTGAAATTGAAAATTGAACTCTTCTTATTGACCAGCCACGTGACTCTGAGCCAGTCACAATATCACTAAACCTCTTCCATGTAAATATTATATGAACTTCAAAGTTGTGCTCAGACCTTAAATTCTATGATTTCACAGTAATTTCATAAGGATATAGGAATAGGGTCCTTTGAGTCAGAGCTGATTCCAAGCAGAAGCCTGCTAGGTCACTGGGAATCTCCTTGGTAATAGTAGTCAATATTACCATAGCTAGAACCCAGGTGATAATATTGAAAATCAGTGACCAAGTTTTTCAAAAGAGGTACAATCTTTTTCAGTTATGATTTTTCATTTTTCTGGAGTCCTCTATCTTAAAAAGTTTCTGGCTTCCTTTGTAAGATTTAGTCTATGGATTTAGGAAATAGAAATTTTCCTAAAAACTTGAGTCTATCTGAGAGTCAAATGGACTCATCCCTGAATCATCCTTGTGCCTCTCCATCCTGCTTGTTCAAGGTCCACACAGCTTGTTCAAGGTCAAGTCATTAACAGTGGTACTCCTTGAACCACCACTCCTTCATTCAGAAATGACTCTGGAAGAAAAGTTCATTGCTGTGTGTATTAGGGTTCAACTAGGCAACCAGTGGGAAATTAGATAGGCAGATAGATGGATAGACATATAGATAGACACATAGATAAACACACATATATACATATACACACATACACATATATCCATCCATATATTTTGTAACATTTATATGTGTGTGTATATGTATATGTATAGATAGACATATAAACAGATTCATACATATATATACACACATACATATACCCATATATATCCATCCATCCATATATGTGTAGTGTGTGTATATATATGTATAAATAGATTGATGAAATAGATTTATGTGTGAGTGTGTGTGTATACATAAATGGATTTATTACAGGGCCTTGGCCTTATGCAATTTTGGGACTGTTTAAGCAGTCTCTGGAAGGCTGTTGTCTTTGAATCCGATGCTGAAACTTGAAGGCCACACAGGCAGTCAGCAAGGGGAGGGGACAAGCTGTTGAGAACCGGCAGACATGAGCCACAGCCCCACAGGTGTGGACCACAACCTGGGTCAGCTCTCAGTAACTCTGACCTTGGCCACCAGGGTATCCTGAAGAAGCCAGGGCTGCTCGGTACCAGCTAAACAGATGTACCTTCCCAGAAGTGAGAGAAGGTAGGGGAGGGTCCCAGGGAAGGTGGATGAATCTCAGACCCACCCACTGCTTCATGTCAGTGCAGCAGGTCAACAACACGTGAGCCACAAAATGGCCTTTTCCTTCCCTCTACCTTCCCAGTCTCGCAGGAATCTCTCCTTTGGCCAACCTAACCAACTGCAAGAAAATTCTAAGACTTGTACTCTAGCCTAGCCAAGTTAACCCATTCCACAGCCAACAAACCAGGGAATATGAGGAAATGTAAAGTCAATTTCTTGCCCCTAGGAACTTTATGACTTGTTCAAATTAATGGAGACCTCTATGTAAAAGTGCTCAGCATAACTCTTGCAAACTGCCAGCTCCCTTTCTCAGGCAGCCTTGTTTCGTGGCGAATTTAAACCATGTTCAATCTTTGCTGTTACAGCCATACTCCTTATAGATGGTCACCTTCCACAAAATAAAAGACTGTGTTACATCAGTTTGCTTAGTGTGCCAGTTTAGTTATTAAAATGAGAGGGGTTCCAGACTCTCTGAGTGTTGCCTCATTTGTTCATTGGTCCAAAATTAAGGCTATGATTTAATGTAGTAAATTACCCTTTAACCTATTTAACCATTCTGCCACTCTCACTTGTGGCTTCAGCTGTCTCTGTCAAACTTACCTGCAAGCCCTGTGTAGCAATGAGAGTTTGAAGCCACTGGATGCCTTTCTGAGAACTCTCTGAGTACAGTAGAGTTGCTGTTGGTAAGTCAGTTTTCTTTTTCTTTTTTTTGCTTTTTAGGGCCGCACCTGTGGCATATGGAGGTTCCCAGGCTAGGGGATGAATTGGAGCTGTAACTTCCAGCCTATACCACAGCTCACGGCAACGCTGGATCTTTAACCCACTGAGTGAGGGCAGGATGGAACCTGCGTCCTCATGGATACTAGTTGGATTCGTTTCTGCTGCACCATGATGGGAACTCCAAGCAAGTTTTCTTTTGCACCCAACTTAAGTCATGCTGCCTCTATTTGCTACTGTGATTCTGTAATTTAATTAGTTATTATTGTGAACTGATAAAAATTGAAAGACATTTTCATTTCTAAATATTTAGTTAAATGGCTTTAAAAGGTTAAAAGAAAGCTAGTTGTTTGTTTTGTTTTTTAAATTACTGGAAGATTAGGACAGGCAAGGCAACTGGGAAAAAAGGCCAAAAAGAGTTCCTAAAAGTCTAAGCAGATTCTGCACCCAGGTTACTTTGCAAGTATGTTCGGGGTGGGGAGCTTCCTCTAAGATTTGGCACTGGAAATCTTAGAAAAGCTGTAGTTTTTCTAAGAAATATGATACCTAACTCCTATTTTGGGGCCCATTCCCAGAGAAAGGTATTCTTGGCCTTACAATGAAAGATTGGCTTATTTATATGTTTTGACCAAAATTTTAAATGTTTATATTAGAATTCCTAGTTAGTAGGCATTAAGACAGGGAAAATATGTAAATGGTGTTCATATTGGAAAGGAATGAATAAGACTGTCTTTATTCACAGATGACATGATTTATAACTAGAAAATCCCAAAGAATCAACAATAGCAAAAAAACTCCTATATACCAGCAAAGAACAGTTCGACCTTGAAATTTTAAAAAATACCATTTATGATAGCATCAAAAATAATTAAATACTTAAGTATAAATCTAACAAAATATGTTAGGATCTATATGTGAAAAACTATAAAACATCGATGTTAAAAAAAAAACAAAGAAAATCTAAATAAATAGAAAAATATGCTATATTCATGAATTGGAAGTCTCAATATTGTTAAGATGTTATTTCTAACTTGCTCTACCGATTCAATGCAATACCGGTTTAAAAACCCCAGCAAGCTATTTTGTAGTTATTGACAAACCGGTCCTAAAGTTTACATGGAAAAGGAAAGACCTAGAATAACCAACACAGTAGCAAGGAAGAAGAACAAAGAGGACCCACACTACTCAATTTTAAGACTTACTACTAGGCTGTCATAATCAAGACAGTATAAAATTGGTAAAATAGATGCATAGATCAATGAAACAGAATAGAAAACTCAGAAATAGATCTGCACAAATATAGTCAGCTGATCTTTAACAAAGGAGCAAAGACAAGTCAATGAAGAAAGGACAATCTTTTCAACAGATAGTGCTGAAACAATTGGACGTCCATATGCAAAACATGGACCTGGACATGGATCTGGACATGGACCTTACAGAGTGGATCATAAACCTGAACATAAAATTCAAAGTTATAAAACTTCTGATGAAAATATAGGAGAAAAATTTAGATGACGTTAAGTTTGTTGATGAGTTTTTGTTTGGTTGGTTGTTTTTTGTTTCATTTTGTTTTGTTTCATTTTTGCCATTCCTTCAGTATGTGGAAGTTCCCCAACCAGGGATCGAACTTGCATCACAGCAGCCACATGAACCGCTGCAGTGACAACACTGGATCCTTAACCCATGGCACCACAAGAGAACTCTTGTTGATGAATTTTTAAGTGCAAAATCAAAAGCACAATCCATGAAAGAGAAGATTGATCGTTTAGTCTTTAATAAAATCAAAAACTTTTTGGTAAAAGTATTAGTAAGAGAATGAAAAGATAAGTCACAAACTGCAAGAAAACATTTGCTGAGTACATATCTGATAAGAGACTTATATCCAAAATATACAAAGAACTCTTAAAACTCAACAATAAAATGAAATTTTTAAATGGGCAAGAGATCTGAACCTCATCATAGAAGACATACAAATGGCAAATAAAAATATGAAAAGATGCCGAACCTCATTTGTCATTAGGGAGTCAGAAATTAAAACAGTTATGAAATATCACTGCACATCTATTAGAATGCCTACAGTCCAAGTTACTTTCTTTTTTTTTTTTTGTCCTTTTTTTGTCGTTGTTGTTGTTGTTGTTGCTATTTCTTGGGCCGCTCCCGCGGTATATGGAGGTTCCCAGGCTAGGGGTCCAATCAGAGCTGTAGCCACCGGCCTATGCCAGAGCCACAGCAACGCGGGATCCGAGCCACGTCTGCAACCTACACCACAGCTCAGGGCAACGCCGGATCGTCAACCCACTGAGCAAGGGCAGGGACCGAACCCGCAACCTCATGGTTCCTAGTCGGATTCGTTAACCACTGCGCCACGACGGGAACTCCTTTTTTTTTTTTTTTTTTTTTTTTGTCCCCAAGTTACTTTCAATACCAGTTGCTGGCAGGGATGTTGCGGAGCAACAAGAATTCTCATTTGTTGCTGAGGAGAATGTAAAATGATACCAACACTTTGGAAGACAGTTTGGCAGTTTCTTACAAAGTTAAACATAGTTGTATCATATGATTCAGCAACTGAGCTCCTAGGTGTTTACTCAACAGATTGCAAAACCTATTTGCACATAAAACCCAGCATGCAAATGTATATAGCAACTTTATCCATAATCATCAAAAAAACTGGAAGCACTCAAGGTGTCCTTCAGTAAGTGAACAGGTAAACTATGGCACACCCTTATAACAGAATATTATTCAGTGATTAAAAAATGTTTGAGTTAACAAGCTGTGAAAATATATGGATGAATTTTAAATGTATACTGGTAAGTGAAAGAAACCAGGCTAAATGGCTACATCCTTTATGATTCTAATTATGTGACAGTCTGGAAAAGGAAAAATACAGAAACAGTCAAGATCAGTGAATGCCAGGGGTTCGGGGATTTAAGTGGTGAAGCACAGGAGACCTTTTAGGGCAGTGAATCTATTCTGTAGGATATTGTAATGGTGTATACATGACATTATGTGTATGTTAAAGCATATACAATTTTGCAGCACACAGGGTGAGTCTCCATGTATGTAAATTTAAAAAATTGGAAGTTACATAGTGGCAGGGGGGTTGAGGATCCAGTGTTTGCTGCAGCTGTGACTCAGGTTGCAACTGCAGCTTGGGTTCAGTCCCTGGCTCAGGAACTTCCACATGCCACAGGTGTAGCCAAAAAATATTTATTTACAAAGTTAATCAAACTGAAAGAGCTCCCAGTGGTCAAAACTGGACAATTTGAGCAGCAAAATAAATTAATATTAGTTATAATACAGGGTTTAAAATAAGTATCTGTGAGTCTTGATATAAATTACTGAATAAATAAATGGAGAAATCAGTTATTGGATAATTGGGATTCTATACTATCTTCATGATTTTCTGTAAACTAAAAAATATCCTAAAATAAAAATGTTATGTTTTTTTTTAATATTTAAGGCATGCATTTGATGTCTGTACATGTGTCAAATATAGATGTCTCTTGAACTGGCCAAGTGCCAGGCCTAATCTCATCAGATCAGAGGCCTTCTCCTGAAATCTCTGCCACTAATTCAGGACCAGGAATTCCACCTAATGCTTTACTTTTATTCTATCATCCATCCCCACCATAACCCCACAGGGACAGTGCTTTTCTTCAGATCTGTGAATGAGACTGATGCTGAGAGAAAATAGGCGGCTTATCAGAATTCTGTAGCTCATAAATAAGATTGGAGTGGAAAAAAAAAATCACCTGTGGACTTCACCTCTTTACATTTTCTTTTCACATTATCAGATTCAGGAGGCCTTTTAAACTATGTTGTTACCTAGAATTAAATCATTCTTCATTACTCTCTCAAAATTTATTCTTTAATCCCTCAGGGCTCCTTTTCATAGTTTACTGTATCTTTGAGACCAAACTCAAGTAATTTAGGCATCTCAAATATTCCTCAAGTTATCTCCCTGCCATTTCAATGATGTCTGCTGCTCAATTTAGAATTGAGTATTTAGTGGTGAGAATTCAATGTAATATTTAGTATGACAATTCAAATTCATTATTCCTCACAACCTTTCAAATAGGAATTGCTGATGCCCTGGAAAGAAAAATCTAGTAAAATTAATTTGAAAACCTCTAAACAGAATTACGAGAGGATAAACAAATACTTTAACCATAAGAGTTAACACAGTTGTTAAAAAAATTTCATCGTGAAAGCTGCCACTGTTTTACCCAGTGGCCGAGAAAAACAAGGTATGTGATTAAATTATATGTCTCCTTTGAAGAGGGAAAAAACCAATATCTCAAAGAGGCAAAACCTTCCCCAGTTCTAGATTCTGAAGAATTTATTATTTAGTGTATTTCAAGAGTTAGTAAGATAAAAGAATCATTCACAATAGTTTCACAGCCAATAGGGAAATAAAATTTATATGTTTGTTTCTCATAAAACCTGACTAGAAGATGGAAGCCATAATAGTAAAAGGCAATTCTCTGCACATAGTTATTTGTGATGATATTGTCATGTGGTCCATGTGTACAGTAATGTATTACAAATTTTATTTCACTTTGAGACTATGTTAGACAACCAAGAGCAGTGTATAGCTCTATGAATCTATGGATGGGCCTGTTTGATGTGACGTTTAAGCTGAGAGCAGAGTGAAATGGAGAAGCCAGAGATGGGAATACCTGGAAAAGAGAGTCTATACCCAGGAAGAGGGCACAGAGAAGCCCATTATTTCCCATCTCAGGTAGTAAATAGATTGAATAACAACAACATTGAAATAGTAAGACAGAAATTTTAAAGGAAAGATGCTAAGGCTTGTCCTGGTATGACCCCATTTCACATTATGGTGCAGCAAGAAGCCTTTTTGCCTCCCTTTGATCATGTAGGTATTATTACGATGCAGCTCTTGAATAAGTAGTTTAATAAAACTGGAGACAGTGTCCTTGAAAGATGTAAACAGACTTACATTTTTCTTGAAATGTTTTTCCATAAGATGATAAAAGTTTTGAGGGGAACATACTTGTTCCTTCCAAAAAAAATGTTGGAATGAGAAATATTAATTTGCTATTTATTAAACAAATTTTTTAAAGCTAGGAACAATATTGAAATGTAGTATTGAAAGAACCTAGTAAAGCAACAGGCCTACCTTTGTAAAAAGTGAAATGTATGGTAATTTTATTTATACTTTTAAATCATCTCTGAACTAAAAGGTAAAATGAAGAAAATAATCTGTGAATGGACAATGGCAGGATTTAGATGTTAGCAGAGAAAAGCATTTAAAGAGGTCTTCTTGCCTTATCTAGCAAGAGGCTTAGGACCATGGATTTTGAAGCCTATTTCCTAGAATAGAAAGCTTTATGTTGTTACCCTAAGGTTACATCATACAACAGTCACCAAATAAATGTATTCCCAAACTAACAACAGTTCTAAGAAATAAGCCTAGTGCCTCCTATGGGGGTTTATTTTATACCTTTTTTTTCAAATAACAAAGCATTTGTTTAAAAAATATTTGATAAATGGAGTTCCTGTTGTGGCTCAGCAGTAATGAACCCAACTAATATCTATGAGGATGCAGGTCCAATCCCTGCCCTTGCTCAGTGGGTTCAGAATCTGGCGTTGCCGTGTGCTGTGGTCTAGGTCACAGACGAGGCTCAGATCTGATGTTGCTGTGACTTTGGTGAAGGCCAGCAGCTGCAACTCTGATTCATCCCCTAGCCTGGGAACTTCCATGTGCTGCAGGTGCAATCCCTAAAAAGAAAAAAAATATATAGTAAAATAAACTCTTTCATTTATCTTAGTGCCATTGACTAACTCTTGGTTAGTTTCTGAACAACTTAAACGTGCTTTTTCATTCAAATTATATTTTATCATGTTCAGGGGATACATTTATCTGTCCACAAAATGTCCTCCATCAGACTTGCCAGGTCCTTCAACCAAAAGAGCTATCCTGTGCCAGTGAGAAACAGCCTATAGTATTTAGATTTTTGTTTTGTTTTGTTAATTTAATTGGAGTATAGTTGATTTAAAGTCTGTCAATTTCTGCTGTGCAGCAAAGTGACCCAGCAATACATACATACATACATATTTATATGTAGATTCTTTTTCTCATACTATCTTCCATTATGTTCTATCCAAAGATATGGTATGTGGTTCCCTATGCTGTACAGTAGGAGCTCATTGCTTATCCATTCTAAAGGTAATAGGTTTCTGGGGGCTGTGCATACATCTCCTTTCCTGTTAATTTGATTTTTGAAGCCATTTTAATGTCCAGTAGATTTGTCATTATCTCCTTTTCTGTAAGGCCTTCAAAAGCAAGGATTGTGTCTTACTCACTTTTGTGTCTCTAATATCTCAGCATAGTTTGCGGCCTGGCAGTAGCACTCAGTAAATGTTTGGTGAAAGAATGAATGAGTGGAATGAATGAATGAATGACTAGATAGATGCTGCTACCCATTTACAGCTCTTCTTGCTGGACTAGATCCATGATGTTTGTAATCTCTAGATGCTCTATTTTTCTTATTTTATGATCTTCCTTTTTTTTATATCCAAAAAATGGTGCATTACTTAATTCACTTGCTTATATCACTGGCTATCTTTGGACTGCATATTAATGTTGAGAATTAAATTATTTGCCTATATTCCAAGTTTTTTTTTTTAATTCCATGAGAGACACTAAAAGGAGAACACACAAGGACTTTCACACTCAAAAAATGCTTCTTTCAAGCATAGTAAATGGTGAATTATAAAAAGAAACCTCTTTTCAGTCTTCAGTGTGGAGAGGAATAAAATAAGAAGACCTGTGTTTTGGAGTCAACAAAAGATTGTATTGTGATTTTCCTCCTGTGGGTGCTTCATGTCACCCTGAATATCATTGTGTGTGGATACCATTGTGTGTTTTCTGTTTAGGACCAAGAGGGAAAAATGTTTAAACTGAGATACCCTCTAATCAGTAAAAGGCCTGTTATTCTAGTTCCTTGCCCTCTCCAGGCCCCACAGGTAATACAGCCACTGATGCCCTAGGTTCCTGGCTTCAGGAACTTCTAAACATTTTCTGAAATGAAAAACAATACAAGTCCTTTATGCAACTTCATGCTGTTGGTTTGATTTAGATCCAGGAGATGCTTGCACTGGTCTTAAATTAAATTGGTAGAGGAATGTTTGTTCATTTAAATTCATCCTTTATGAAGCTCAAAACTTGGACTGTGGTGTTTTCATAAAAGAAGTATTTCATGTTTGTGAATTTATTATTTCATCCTGACATTATAAACTGTACTCTTAACTATTTGTGATTGAAAATCATCACTCTTTTTTTTTTTTTCCCTCTAGTACAAGCATCTGTCCTCAAACCCTTGAAAGTTTTTGCTGTTTTATTTTGTGAACTAAGAATTCTGCTTGGGATAAAGAGGCAGATAAAAGATAACATGTAGGAAAACCTCTAATTCTTGAACTTGTGTTAAATTTTCTGGGTTTTTTTATAGTTTATTCTTTGAATATCTTATATTTCAAAATCCATCATTAGAAAAACTTTAAACATATTGATACTTAGGGTAAAGTATATGAAAGTAATTTGATAAGCATAAAGAAATATATACAGTATTATCATTAATAATAACTTTACTAATCAGACCTGAAAATTTAGGCCTGAATGAACCAAGTCATGAGAAATTGTGGCCTTTGGGTAAGAGAGGCAGTTGTAGAAGCGAGAATACAAAACTATTTTTCTTTTCTTCCATTTTACTTTATAATCGTGGAGTAGTCCTTAAGATTGCTGACCACATGCACAATTTTCTTTTTTAAGAAAATGCCATTCTTAGTCTAGCTGTAGGTGCTCTGTTTTTGTATATTAATTCCTCTTATTCTTAGTTTGCAATAACATGCCATCTTTGATTTCTAAAAGAAAATCCAATAGTAAGTAGAAGTACCTATTTCTGATGTTGAGATATAGCAATTTCTTCTTCCTCTCACAATAGTATGCTGCCCACAGTGTATTAGTGTGTGTGTGTGTGTGTATACATGTACCCGAACATAAATGCATTTGTATGAATCTCAAATGCAGGCATTTTCCATTTCTGGCCTATTTCTATCTATTTCTTTTTAGCTGGTGCCATAATTTTGGCCCACCTTTTGGTTGTTTCTGCTGTATTCCTGTGCAAAGATTGGACTGTGATGGAGAGGTGGCCCCAAAATGGCCTTATTGAGCTACACCATGCATCACTGCAGTGCTGACCTCTAGAGGATATAAATGATGACACTGATGTTTAATGAGCACTCACTCTCAAATACCGTACTAAAAGCTTCACAGCAGTCCTTACAACATAGCCATTTCATTCATGTATTATGGATGAGAAGACTGAGGCCAGCAAGGTTAAGTAAATGTTAATTGTTCACCATCCTTCTTTCCTGACACACTACAGTGTAACTGGCACCTAGGACAGTGCCTGGCACAGTACAGCGTCCATAATACATTGTTTGAATTAACACATGAAGATGTTTGCCCTGGTGAGTGACAAAGCCATAAAGGAATCCATGGCATCTGATTCCAAACCCATTCACCTAATCTTAAATCTGTGTCAGAGGGAAGCTGTTAAAATCATCCTAGAGAAACAAGCCCAGTAATGAAGACCAGAGCGAGAAGACAGAAGAGGAAGAGCAAGGAAGGGGGAGGGGGTGTTGCAGGTAAAGATGAATCCAAGGCAGGTGAGATGAAGGCAAGTAACTGAAACTAGGAAAAACAGAGATAGTCTAAACAAATTCTGGAGAGACAGTTGACTCCCACAATTGGATTTTTTAAGGAGTTCTTATTGTGGCTCAGAGGGTTAAGAACCTGACATAGTGTCCATGAGGATGTGGGTTCCATCCCTGGCCTCGCTCAGTGGGTTAAGGATCCAGCATTGCTGCAAGTTGAGTCATAGGTCACAGATGCGACTTGGATCCAGCATTGCCATGGGTGTGGTGTAGGCCGGCAGCTGCAGCTCCACTTTAACCCCTAGCCTGGGAACTTCCATATGCCGCAAGTGTGGCCCTATAAAGAAAAACAAACATGGATTTTATGAATTGTTGGCATATGTTTTTGTGGTCAGCCTGGGTTAGCTGTGAAAAGGGAAGGTACTCTCCCAGCTCTCCTTCTCAGGCTGGGTCACAGGAAGGATGGACCTGGCCAGAGTTTGCCCAATCTCAGATAAACGCTGTTAAACTGCACTGATGTGTGTTTGCGGTGAGATTTATGGCTACCTTTCTCATCCACACGCTTCCTAGAGCTAGCTTAGGCACAGCAGGACCTCCACATCACAATGGTGCCATATTCAAGAGAGGATCCATCAATACCGTGATGGTCTCACAGCCATGGTAGGGGAAAGATCATAATCTCTTTATTTTATTTTATTTTATTTTATTTTATTTTATTTTATTTTATTTTATTTTATTTTTTTGTCCTTTTGCCATTTCTTGGGCCACTCCCACGGCATATGGAGGTTCCCAGGCCAGGGGTCTAATCGGAGCTGTAGCCACTGGCCTACACCAGAGCCACAGCAACGCAGAATCCGAGCTGCGTCTGCAACTTACACCACAGCTCACAGCAATGCCGGAACGTTAACCCACTGAGCAAGGGCAGGGATTGAACCCGCAACCTCATGGTTCCTAGTTGGATTCGTTAACCACTGCGCCACGACGGGAACTCCAGAAAGGTCATAATCTTGAGCAAAGTATACTATTTGGAGCCCCCCCCCCCGGCGCCTTTGGGATCACATTAGAACTTTGGCTGGGCCTTCAGTGGTCCATCCAGATAGTGTCAAAGCATATTCCAAGAACTAGGGATGTCCCTCTTTGACTGCTTGTCCTAATAAACCAGGCCCTCCCCAAACTCTGCACCCAGCACAACCAACCCCAGGACACTCACCATTTCAGGAAGGTTCATTAGGAAAGGGTACCATTTTTCTCTCCCTGCCAGATCTCCATCAGGCTTAATAGGAACTGAACTGTCATAACCTTGTCAAGCTTGAGGACGTTTGATAAATGTGCACAAATGTTCATCACAGGCACTGTTCATGATAGCAAATAACTAGGAACAGTATAAATGTCTGTCAACAGGAGAATGCTCAAATAACTTGAGATGTATCTTCATAGTGGAGTATTTAACCATAAGTTAAAAGGGAATATAATGTACTTGATGAACTTCTGAAATAGGTTGGCATCTATATATTTAGGGAGAAGCTTGCCACAAAGTTTAAAACAAGGATACTCACAGAGCCAGGCACTGCATCTATCATATAGTTTCTCTGGTCTAAAAACATCTTTCTTTGTAGGAAGTCAACTTAGGGGAAAAAGCTTGAAGTATGTGGTGGCACTGGGACCTTCTTTGAGGTAAAGACAATGCTAGTAGCAGAATTCTGATGTGAAGTTGATGGTGGGAATTATTCAATGATCATGAGGTCATGGGGCTTTAAGAGAGACCAGAGTAACCAGTGTGTTGCAATAGAGAGCAGCAGTCTTTTGTTGCCTTCCCATCTGCTTACTTCAATATTTTTGTTTCCAAGGAAGATGAGAAATATCCTTACTCACTGGGGCAGTCTTAGTCAGGTGAGCAGCTGGGCAAACTGGACAGGGTTTGGCTACCAAAGCTGTTGCACTGAGAGCTCTCAGAGGACAACAGCTATCACCATACAGTCAGACACAGGTCACCTTTCTGTATGACTGGAGCCGGGTGCAATGAGGGAGCTTGGAAAGCCTTGGCTGGTTTCTCCCCAAGGGATGTTCTTGGTTGTGGAGTTGTATCTCCAAGTACTTGCTGGCCAAGTGAACTAGCCCTTCACAGTACTCAGGTGGTTCATCTAATAGTTCACCTTTCTTGAGGTCCCATAAGGGGATAAACATAGGCAGATACTGGAGGGGTTGATAGAGGCCATGAAGAGGTCTCTGTGGGTTCTCAGGAGCATCTCCTATAATTATGTCAGAATTGATAGGACTAGAGAATTTGGTGGGCTTGGCTGTTATTGCAGGCTCAGCACACAGCCTTGCCTTAGTGTCTTCATGGAGTGGCCCAAGGTGCCACCTTAATCTAGTCATACAATCACACAAAGAGGAAGTTCAGTTTGTGGGCTGTCACCTTCCTCACTCCAATCCCTATGACTGTCAGCACTACCACCAGGATTTCAGATGGTCAGTAGCGATTTGACCGTTTTTTGGTAGACCATTTCTTAGTAGGCCACCAGCAATATTGTAGGATACTATGAATAGGATGCCTCTACTGACCCCCAAATAGATTAGGAACCTTTAATCATCTTGTAATTATGAAGTACTTCAAATTCAATAAATAAGGAGTTTCCATTGTGGCTCAATGGGTTAGGAACCCGACTAATGTCTATAAGGATGTGGGTTTGATCCCTGGCCTCGCCCAGAGGGTTAAGGATCCCATGTTGCCCCAAGCTGGGTGTAGGTCACAGATGCAGCTCAGATCTGGAGTTACCATGGCTATGGTATAGACCTCAGCCTCAGTTCTGATTTGACCCCTAGCCCAGGAACTTCCATATGCCATACATGTGGCCATAAAAAAGAAAAGAAAAAGAAAGCAATTTGTTAGTATCCAGTGCAAATCCTGTGATTTCCTTGATCCCATTTTCGTGAAAGACACTTCTCTCTACTTCTTTCTAGTATAAGACAAGAATCACTATTCATTCCATTCTCCCAGCACACTGGGTGTCTGGTATGCTCAGCTACAGTTGCACTCAAAACAAGGAGCAGGGCAGTGTGAGGGCTTTCCCTATTAGGCTTTGGAGCAGCAAGCGCCAAGGTGTGGGTGGAAGTGGCAGATGCAGCTGTTCCCACAACTTTGCCGACTACACGGACAGATGACAGCTGGGCACATATTTCTGCATGTACACGCTAAAGGCAGTGTGGTTAGGAGTCCCAGACTCTCTAGGAACCTGTGACCACTTAATTGCTCACTGCGTGGGGGCATGGGGATGGGAAGAAGCCTCTGGAAGCAGCAGTCTGCATTTGGAGGTCCCCCACCTAGCCTGGAAAGAAGTGAGCCTGACTCTCTGCCTGTGTGTAGTGAGCCTGGAGCCAGGAAGAATTCTTCCCTTCACACAATAGAAGAAGCCAGACCATAACAACCAGAAGTGTGCCCCAGAGAATAATGCAAGCATGTTCAGGTTGGTCTGCAAAGTAAAGAAAGCTTCAGAAGAGGAAGGAGGTCTGGAACCTGAAGAAAGGAGACATGGGGAGTGGGGAAGGGAAGGGTAGCACGTTAAGGGCATCAGTAACTAGAGAGAGTCAGATGGACACCTACCCACTACTTTGAGCTAATCTAGGAAAAGACCAGTCTAGGACGTGGTTTTGGGCACTCATAGAACAGCCAGTTAATACAGGCCTCTAAAGACTCATGTGAAATCGTAGGACTGGTACCAAAGTTGACAATAAATTGCCATTCTGCCTCTCTCTCTACCTCTATGAAAGCCCCCCCCCTTTTTTTGGTCCAGTGCTTTTCACCATCCTTTATATTGACAAAAAGGAAATCCATTACTAAGCCAATCATCAATTCACAAATTATTTATCTAGAGGGAAAAACTTGTTGCCTATTTTATTTATGGAAAGAAAATTCTTTTTTAAAAAATGCATTGTAATGGTCACAACAAATTCATAAACATGATAGCTGCTGAAAGCACAGCTTTTATTATGGCCAAGTCAGTCCTCTACTAATAATGTTCTTCAAGAGAGTAGGATAAAGACATGATAAAAATTCAATTAAAATAACAGGATGGGAGTTCCTGCTGTGGTGCAGTGGGTTAAGAGTCCAACTGCAGCAACTTGGAGGCAAGGATTTGATCCCCAGCCCGGCACAGTGGATTAAAGGATGGGTGGTTGCCGCAGCTGCGGTGTAGGTTGCACCTCTGGCTCAGATTCACTCCCTAGCCCAGGAACTTCCATATGCCGAGGGTGCAGCCATTAAAAAATAATAATAAAATAAAATAACAGGATAGCTTCAGTCATTCTTGTAACTATTTCATTGAGATTTAGTTCACAGACTATAAAATTCACCCTTTCAGAGTGTACGATTCAATGAGTTTTAGCATAGTCACAGAGTTGTACAGCCATCACTGCTATCTAATTTAATTTTAGAACATTTTCATCACCCCAAAGGAAATGCCATACTTTTTAATAGTTACTCCCCATCTCCTCTCTCCCTTCCAGCCTTCAACAACTTTAATTTACTTCTCACATGGATTTGCCCGTTGTGGACTTTCATGCAAATGACATAATCATAGGATAATGTGGTCATATGCAACAACACATGCATATGTACGACTGGCTGCTCTCTTGTAGCATAACGTCTCCATCCAAGGTTCTCCCATGTTTTAGCGTTTATCAGTTCTTCATCCCTTTTTATGGCTTAATAATATTCCACAGTATAAATAAAACCACATTTTGTTTATCCATTCACAGTGGTTTCAGTCTTTTTCTACTAGAACCGTATCCTGCCCAGATGACCATGACTTCAAAGAGGTACCTCATAGCATATGTAAATCCATTTCTCTTAGCATTGGGAAACCTTACTAAATCAATGCAGACCAACTGCCTTTGTCACAAACAATGAAAAGAGCTACTTTAACATTATCATAACACTCTTGAAAAACATACACAAATGCTTCCTTTTGGCACATTTTCAAAATGTAGTTACAGGTATTTACCAAAGAGAACAGTCCTGCAGATAAGAAATGATCTCACTAAATTACACTGATCTGCATAAGTTTAGAAGTGAAAAAGCAGAGTAAAATATTGTTGCTGTGTTTGCCATATCCAAGACCAAGTAATATTGCCTATTTTTTATCACTCCCATATCTTTAGTGTGATATAATTCATTCTGTTCAAGGTCAGTCTCTAGGCCTCCTCGATATCTTTGGAATCTGAGCCTCAAAAACACGGTTGACATTTCAAGACTTGAGTCAGGATTTATGTGAAGTCACTATTTTTTAAATTGGGGTTCATCTAATAAAGTTGACTTGCTCTGGGCCCAACAGTAAGAGCATATGCATGCTTGCTAGAAGTGGAGATAGTTTCAGCCATTTGGAGAGATTTGCACTGCTCTTGTGGGTATCCTGCTGGGGTCTTACACACATTCCTGTCACACTCACATATCATGGGATTCATTGTTGTCAGTGGACATTCATGATGTACTGAAAACCTTGGGGTAAAACCTTTCATCTTTTCTTATCAGATTCTACAGTTATACCAGAGTTTTTGAAATGAATATTCATCAAAAATATTAGTTAAGGAAATTCCTGTCAAAAATACATTCTAGGGAGTTCTCTGGTGGCTTAGCGGTTAGAGGATCTGGTATTGTTGCTGCTGTGGCTCAGGTTGCTGCTATGGCAGAGGTTTGAACCCTGACCCAGGAACTTCCACATGCCATGAATGGACCAAAACAAAAACAAAAACAAAAACCTTCTAATACTTTTCCATCAAACCCAAATTCATCTGTTAATTATCAGAAGCAACTATTGTCTTTTTCAATATGCTTTATTAAAAATCCTTCATTCCCAGGATTCCTTAGTATTTTAACAACATATATAGGGTCCAGAAAAAACCTACACCTCCTTCTGGGCTCCAGTCCCTCATCACAGCAAAGCAGCTGAAGACAGTCAAAGGCATCTCACATCTGTGAGGCTGTTGGACAGCCAACTCTGAAGTTGGGGGGGGGGGTTGTTTGGTTGGATTTTTTGTTTTGTTTGTTTTTTATCTTTTTAGGGCTGCACCCGCAGCATCTACGAGTTCCCAGGCTAGGGGTAGAATTGGAGGTGCAGCTGCCAGCCTACACCACAGCCACAGAAACGTGGGATCTGAGCCGAATCTCTGACCGACACTGCTATTTGCAGCAACTCTGGATCTTTAACTCACTGAGCGAGGCCAGGCAGGGCCTCATGGATACTAGTCGGGTTCTTGACCTGCTGAGACACAACAGGAACTCCTGAAATTTTCAATGATACATAAAACAATCTGAATTCAGAGCCAAATACTTGTTATTTGTGGGATTAATACCTTGGTAATAATCTGGTTCAGGTCCAGCCCAGTTTTGTGTTGCTCTCTTTCACTTGGAATGCTAACAGTTGGCTAGAATTATGGGCAAAGGATGGCATGGGATTGACTTTGCAAACCCACTAAGTAGAGAGCAGTATGCTAGATTCTGTGGAAGATATAACCATGAATTAGCAAAAATACATTGTACCATGGCAACGTTCTCTCCATTAGTACCCAAATCAAGCCCAGTACAGGACTGTCTCTGTTTTGGGGATCCTCTAATTCTGTCCATTCTGCATCCAGTTAATTATATAAGGGCAGAAGGAAGTAGAAATAAATGGGATTGATACCCAGTCATATCTAGCAATAATACGAAGTAGGATTAGATGTAATCAATACAGAAAGTATATATCAAATACCTTGCTTTCAAGACAGTGTTTGTTACTTTCATTGCATTAATCTAGATTTTCTTCTAGTTAAATTTGGACTTTTGTGTCTAATTTCATTCTGCCATGATTGTGATTGTATATTGGTTATATTCTGCGTTGTGGCTAGGTTATTTCACTTTAGGACTCCAAGTAACTTATAAGTAGTACTACTTATGCAGAAGAGAAATTGGTTAAATGACAAGAGAAATCGGGTTATTTATCTCTTCCGGAAGTCATTAGGGTTTGGATTCTACGATTTCAGAACTTCATTAGTGAGAAATATGAAACAAAGTGGACAATGATTTCCTACTTTTCTAGCGTTTTTTGAAAAATCAAAGAGAAGGTAAGCAAAGGTAGCTGCCGGGGACAATGGCCTTATCCTTATTCTCCACCACCATTTCTTTTTTTTTTCTTTTTTTTTTTTTTTTGTCTTTTTATGGCCACACCTGTGTGGCATATGGAAGTTCCCAGGCTAGGAATCAAATCGGAGCTGCAACTACTGCCCTGCACTGCAGCCATAGCAACTCAGGATCTGAGCCGAGTCTGTGACCAACATCATACCTCACAGCAATGCTGGATCCTTAACCTACTGAGCGAGGCCAGGGATCAAACCCATGTCCTCCTGGATGCTAGTTGGGTTCGGGTTCGCTAACCGCTGAGCCACAAGTGGAATTCCCTCCACCACCATTTCTGATCTCCCCTGCTCATCTCCATCTGCGGAGCTGAATGAATGGGTGGTCGCCAGGCTGTGCAGGCCATCCATCTCTTGGACCAAGGCTGTCCACAGCGCTGCCAACACTGTCTTGGCCAGAGATGATAACTGCCTGTGAACACCATGCTGCTGTGGACTGATTCTTCCTGCAGGCTTCACTCGTCCCCATCCACAGCAAAGCTAAACCGTCAAGAGCATTCATGGAACATCAGACCAAGTTGTCAAACAAAGGTGTTTTCATTCCCCTTCTCAGCTCTGTTAAGTGGATCTCTGTTCTGTTCTATTTTACAGTAAGTCATTTTCACCAGGAGTGGATACAGTGCATATTACTTGCCAGGAAAACATGGAGGGGAGGCAGGAAGTAAGGGGATTGTCCCAACACTAGCTCTCCACTTTGAGGATCTGTTTCAAGGCATATTTTCCCACCCAACCCCTCACTCACAGCTCTGGTTGTCTTGGCTGTTCAAAAGTGCAGGTGGAACCGGCGCTCGTTTCCAGCATTGCTTTAGCAAAATTTACAGCATGGAGTTAATGCATGTCACTTCATTTCTATTACATAGCCTCCCTTTCCCCCTCAAGCCCCATCGTGAACAAAATTCTTACTGTGATCTATTAAGCAAGCAGGAGACTTTAAACTTTATAATGCAATAAGAGTGAAAATTTGGGATGATAAAAGTTAGTACACATGAGTGAGTTTGTCTCTCCAAATCAAGGAAATAAATTAGGTTCCCTGCTTTGTAGCATATGGTATCCTCAGAATTGCCTTCATATAATTATAACTCTGTTTATTAAAAAGAATTATGTAACAATATGGTTGATTTATTCTGATGTGATTGGCTTAGTAACTTAATTGGACTGAGCAGTATACCCGAGATAAAATTAATTTCATTAGCTGATTCATTCCAGGGTGGCTAGAATCCCTCCTCCCATTTGATAATCTTCAGAAAAAATGTGCAAGCAAACAAGCCAGGTTTGGGAACAACTGGACACCTATGTGACATAATGAGTAAGAGAGGAAAGAGGAAAAACAGAGCACCTCCAGCCAGAATGTTGAAAAATAATACTTTACCTCTGGCTCTTAACACTCCTACCCCCTGCCAAAAAAAAAGAGAGAAAGAAAGAAAAAAGGACAGACTTTGTCTAAGGTTACTGCAATTCTAGGACCCTCTTTTCCTCAGATCACAGGACCCAGTTTCCAAACTCTCTGCTTCCTGACATGCCGCATCCTCTTTGGTTGCACCCTTGCAGTTGACCTCCAGCTGCTCAGATTCTTAGGGCCATCAGGGTCCTAAAGTGGAAAGCTGAGTGTGAGTCTGAGCCCAGCATGGGCCAGTTTACATGCCTCTTTTCTGTGGATTCAGAACATCATTTTGCCAAATCGCACCCTTTCACACAAGAGGATTAGAGTGAACAGAGATAGATGGATTAGGGCAAAAGTACCACAGTCATTACAAAAACAACAGAGACTCTGTACATCCAAATAATTCTAGGGGCAAGAACTACATCTCCCCATCTGCTTCCTATCTGTTCTTCCTGCTTTGGGGTGTTTTCTTCTCATTCTAATCCATTCTGTATAGTGCCACTGTATTTTACATGATGGCTTTTGTTTGTTTTTCTCTTTCTTTCTTTATACTTACATAAGATCTTGCCTCATTCCAAAGAAGCTTCACGGCTACTAGGTTGATCTTGTACCACATCTTTGATCACCTGTCATTTTCCTACTTGAGAGCAGGTGGCTTTCTATCAAAGAACCTGCAGAAGAGAATCGCAGTTCCTCAGCCTGGCATCCAGGTCCCTCTGTAACCTGTTCCCACCCTATTCCTCTGCCCTTGCCTAGCATGACCCCGTTGTGGCACGCCTGTGCCAGAGGCTGGGATTTTTTGCCATTTCCTCCCTCGACTGTTCCCTTCTTCCTCCTTTGTGCTCTCCATGCCTTAGCTCATCTCAGCATTTCCAAAATAATTCCTCACTGCCTTGCCTTACTGTTTCCTATATGCAAGTTTTCCTGATCAGCCCGTAATTCTCCATCTTATGAATATGTGAGTGTACAAGATTTTGGCATCAAATATCATAGGTGTTTGTATATGTCCACTTGTTTCATTACCCGGGGGCGGTGGTTCTCCTTCTCAGAGCTTCCTAGCACAGCAGCGTGGTATGGAATCTAAGATGGATTTCAGCGTTTACTTGTGGCCTGAATGAAAGCATATTATAATTATCATCATCATTATTATTACACTAGTGATTGTGGTTATTATTGTGTTTTATTTTTATCATTGATACAGTGCTTTGTTGTTTCTGCTCCTCAAGCAATAAAAACATTGCCCATGGAAACAGTAATTGCAATCTGTTCGCCATCCTACATCCACTGTTTTCAGAAGATTTAGCCCACTGTTTTAAGAAGTTTCTGCTCTTAAAGAAATAGACCCTGTTTCCCAGGAGTTCATTGATTGTTAGGGCCAAGATGTCTTTCAGAGTTTGCTGACTTTCATTGTACTGTCTAGTACATCTATGAGTTGCAAGCATACAAGCTCTCTGAGGATGGTGTTATAGGTTTGTCCATCCCCAAAGACGCTGATGAGAGATAAAATTCCCAGTGCATCTTATTCTGTCCCCTTTGATGTTGTGGTGCATGTGGCAGCAGTGATAACATATTCCCCCACAAACTGGGCTAACCAAGCAGAACAAGGGAAGGGAATTCAGACAATCCCCTAGGTCTGACTCTTTGTTTTGGTGTAGTTAGATCAGAGTTGCACTGCACTGCATTGAACATGAGTGTTTTGATTTCCTTTGTTGTAGGAACAAAACTAGGAAGGAGAGAATAGAACAGAGGTGTTTCTACAATGAGCATTGCGTTGATGGAGGAAATCTGTATTGGACAAAAGATCCATTTATCAGTGCCATGACAGTCCTTTGAATAACCACATATGTTTTTGTTCCTTAGTCTTTTATCCTTGTGGCCTGAAGTAATAGGTAAGTCTCCAAAGGCTAGATAAAGATTTTTGCACACAATGATGGGAGATGAAAATATGTTTTCCAAAATAAAATTAGAAATAGTAATGACCACTGGGGAGTGAGTCCAGTGAATGTCATGCATTATCCCAAATGCTTTTTTTTTTCTTCCTCACTTTATATAGATACAAGGACAGCCCCATTTATTACACAGCATTCCCATTTTACAGAAAAAAGAAAACAGATTTTAGAAAGTAATAAAATCAGATTTGTAACCCAAAACCTAATTGAAACTCTACTATTCTGGACTGGATCCATCTATGAGAATGAAGACATCTTTCTTCACTGGTGGTGTCTTTCAAAGACACAATAATTCAAAGAAGTGGACTTATTAGCTGCCTGAAAATCATGTAAATATTTTATAGATGCTGATTAGGATACTGGCAATTCCAAGGGCTGGAGGGATCATCCAATTTTGATGAATCAAACACACTGTTCTTGATTTGAGAGAGAATGTCTCAGAGAGGCCGAAACACATATTAAAATTGGTGGGGAATGGGAACATGGAAAAATAAGAAACAAGGACACCATAATAGGATCCTTAGATCCATAATGGGATCTAAAACATCCTACAAAAATTACTCTCAACATTCAGCTCTTTTCCTATTCACCGAATCATTGGAGCTTGTGGCTTTTAAGTCATAAAAACCAACATCTCCAAGGACAGACATCCATTAGCATGGATTTTCCAGAGTAGCACCATATTGATATTTAAACACAGACTGTTAACTACAGACTGCCCCCAAGATTTTATTCTTGGATTCTTCTCACCTGCTGAAATCTTCTCTACCACACCCCAGATAATATAACCCACTCTCCAAGACTTTCATTACTGCTTACAAACTGTTAAGTCCTAGATCTACATCTCTCAGCTTGACCGTTGTGTGATTTCCATCTCTTTATGGTGCATTTGTATTAAGATGCCCCTGAGCTGCCACAGGCTCCGTCTGCCCGACACTGTATTTTCTGTCTTCTTCTGTTATGCTGAACACCACTACTCGCCATATTGCCACTCTTGGTTAATTGTACCATCCAAGCACCTGTCACGGAGGGAAATTTCCCCCTTTGCCCCTCTTGAGTTCTTGAGACTGGACTAATAATAAAATTGTCTCAAGAGTGATTAACAGCAGAAAAATGCAACTTTAATTCATAAGCACAATGGTCCCATTTCTATGAGACCTAAGAAGTGGCCAAAGCACGAAGTTTTTATACTTCCTAGACAAAGAAACAATAAGTATATGAGGAGTTGACAGGACCAAGAAACATAGGTTTGGGATGCTCCATCAATAAAAAATCTAAATAGTTTAGTCTTAGGATAGTAAATTAATGAAGTAACCAAGTTTGTCTACATAGGCTTCTCATCCTGAATTCCCCATTTCTGTCCATAAGGACATCCTTCCATTTCCAGATGCAGGAAGGGCACCATTCATGAGAGAGATTTATTTCCTGCTTTCAGGGAGACAGAAGAGAGGGTCAGAGTATCCCTCTTATGTTGGCGATTTTTTAAGTAACTTTAATTTTAAATAATCAATGTCATTGAGGTACATTTTGGAGTGGCCTATCTTTTGCCCCAACACACCCAAATACAAATCTCTGGAATCATCCTGAGTGCATTATTCCTTCCCTTGACTTTCCCACCACCATCAGCCACTAAGTCCTATTCGTTCCTCCTCTTCCAAACCTCCCACCACTGCTGTCATCTCCCCATTTTCCATATTGCATGCTACCACAAGTGCATATTCACCTTTTAAGATTCAGCCCAAGCACACTCTCCTCCCTAAAGTTTTCCTTGGCTTGGCCACCTCTTTCTAGCTATCACCTGTAACATTGAGTAGTTAGTCTGTGTATCTTCTTGGCTACCTGTGATAGAGCGATTTGTAAGAAGTATATATTCGATCATTCAAATGACCAAAATATATTTCTCATCTATATTTGGTCTTCCTTTTTTGTCTTTTGGCTCACAGTGCCCACAACCTTTGTAATTTCCTGAGCAGTAAGCGCAATGGGAGCATCTTTCGTTATCATAAATGGTCTTTGTCCTCAGTTCCTGAAATCACTCCAGAGCCATAAAAGTGAAATGGGTGCCTTTCCACCACAACTGGGTTTTGCAATAATGAGGTACTTTTTTTTTTTCTTTTTAGGGCCACACCCACGGCATGTGGAAGTTCCCAGACTAGGGGTCAAATCAGAGCTACAGCTGCCAGCCTACACCAGAGCCACAGCAACGCCAGATCCAAGCCGCCTCTGGAACCTCCACCACAGCTCATGGCAACGCTGGATCCTTAACCTACTGAGCAAGGCCAGGGATCGAACCCACAACCTAATGGTTCCTAGTCGGATTCATTTCCACTGCGCCATGACAGGAAGTCTGAGGTACCTTTTGGAAAGTACCTAAGGATGGGGTTGTTTGCCAGGGGAACCAACCATGCATAGAGGATTGGAAATTTCAGTCCCACCTCCTGATTTCCAGGGAGAGTGAGAGGGGCTGGAAGTTGAATAAGTCACCAGTGCCCAGTGATTTAATCAATCATGCCTATGTAATGGAGCTTCTATAAAAACCTAAAAGGAGGGTGTTCAGTAACCTCCTTTGATGATCCTGTATAATCTGCTCTTCTAATGTACCCAGAAGTCATGAGAGCTTTCTTAGATGTCATATCCCCTTCTTGGCATAATTGTAGCTAGAGGACAATTAAACCTACAGATTATTTTCACATGAAATGACAATTTCCCTACAATTTTTTTCAAGACTTCACATTGCTCTCTGTTAATTTCAGTGCTTTCTGTCTTAACTTTTAAGATCTTTTCGATTCTTGGTTCTATAATCTGACATATTAATAAGCTCTCCTAGCTTTGGGTCACCTGCGGAGTTGATAAGTGGTGTCCCTCTTGATTTTATAGAAATGAAATATCTAGATATTCATTCAACCAGTTTAAGGTCAGATGTTCTCTCCAAATCTTTGTAACTTTCCATTCTTTCCTTCTAAGTTACCCTCAGTTAACAAAATGGCCTTCTGTCTATCTTTTTTTTTTTTTTTTGGCTTTTCAGGGCTGCACCCACAGCTTATGGAAATTCCCAGGCTAAGGGTCGAATCAGAGCTGCAACTGCCAGCCTCCACCACAGCCACAGCAACGCGGGATCCCACCCACATCTGTGACCTCCACCACAGCTCAAAACAATGCCGGATCCTTAGCCCACTGAGTGGGGCCAGGATCCAACCTGCATCCTCATGGATACTAGTCGAGTTTGTAACCACTGAGCCACAGAATTCTGCCTTCTGTTTATCTTGATTTCTTTAAATACACTTATCACTGGACCATTCATACTGCTAAAAAACAAAATTCATCTGAGTGAATTTGCAAATATAACTGGCTTGATTCAAAGATTCATGAATTGGACAGCATGTCATCTAGCAAGTAGAAAAGCAACTCCAAGGAGCTGTGCAAAATGGAAGGTTTTTAAAGGCAGGAAAGGAGTGGGACAAAGAAGTCAAAAACGAAAGAAAGGAGAAGACCAAAAAAAAAAAAAAAAAAGGAGTTCCCGTTGTGGCACAGTGGTTAACGAATCTGACTAGGAACCATGAGGTTGCAGGTTCTATCCCTGGCCTTGCTCAGTGGGTTAAGGATCCAGCGTTGCCATGAGCTGTGGTGTAGATTGCAGGCATTGCTCAGATCCCGTGTTGCTGTGGCTGTGGCGTAGGCCAGCAGCTACAGCTCTGATTAGACCCCTAGCCTGGGAACCTCCATATGCCATGGGAGCGGCCCTGGAAAAGGCAAAAAGACAAAAAAAAAAAAAAAAGAAAGGAGAGTTCCTGTTGTGGTCTAGTGGGTTATGAACCTGACAAGTGTTCATGTGGATGTGGGTTCAATCTCTGGCCTCATTAGGTGGGTTAAGAATCTGATGTTGCTGTGAGCTGTGGTGTAGACTGGCAGTTTCTACTCCTAGCCTGAGAATTTCCATATGCTGCAGGTGCAGCCTAAAAAGCAAAAACAAAAGCAGAAACAAAAGAAAGGATTGTTTCAGGCAAGATCATCTTCCTTTGGGATGAGGAGGGACCTATAAAATTACCTCCCCAGTATTGATCAGGAAATACAAGACTGACTGCTTTAATCCCACTCCTGAGAGAAGTTGAAGTTGCAATTAGGTTAGGTATTAAGTTTTGGTTTGTGGCTGTAGTACTTAGCACAAGTGATTCCATTTTGGAGCTGTTGTTTCTTTTTTTAACAATTCTAAAGGACCTCAGAAATTCTTTAGTTGATAGAAAAATTATCTTTAAGGGAACTTCTTCAAATCATTTCATTATATAAGCCATGCGGATACAGGGAATAAGAATGAATTCTTAAGACATACAAAACAGGTTTCTTCAATAAGTTCACTTTTATAAAGTTCTGGGGGGAAAAAAAGTCATGGAAGATGTTTGAAGAATTTGTGTGTGTCAAACAGGGGGAAAAATGATTTAAGAGCAAGAAGACATAGAAACGGCATAAAAGGGGGAAATGTAGTCTGTTGCTCAGAAGCATGTTTTGCAGAATACCAAATATTTGTGATTTGTCTCAGAATTTCTTCATGTAGTTGAGAAGTTTTGGCTTTAGGTCAAATGTACTGTGACATGTACCATCAGCAGCAGTGAGCAAATCTCTAAAAGTAGAATTAAAAAAATAAGCAAAGGAATCAGGAAGAGCCATTATTACTTAGACTTATGTGGAGTCAGTTATTAGGACACCAAATCAAAGGTCAGGGCCACAATCTAGAATCAGGACACCAGCAGAAGGAAGCTTGAAAAGACCCTAGACTCCCCTGCAATCCCACTCTTGGGCATCTATCCAGACAAAACTCTACTTAAAAGAGACACATGCACCCGCATGTTCATTGCAGCACTATTCACAATAGCCAGGACATGGAAACAACCCAAATGTCCATCGACAGAGGATTGGATTCGGAAGAGGTGGTATATATACACAATGGAATACTACTCAGCCATAAAAAAGAATGACATAATGCCATTTGCAGCAACATGGATGGAGCTAGAGAATCTCATCCTGAGTGAAATGAGCCAGAAAGACAAAGACAAATACCATATGATATCACTTATAACTGGAATCTAATATCCAGCACAAATGAACATCTCCTCAGAAAGGAAAATCATGGACTTGGAGAAGAGACTTGTGGCTGCCTGATGGGAGGGGGAGGGAGTGGGAGGGATCGGGAGCTTGGGCTTATCAGACACAACTTAGAATAGATTTACAAGGAGATCCTGCTGAATAGCATTGAGAACTTTGTCTAGATACTCATGTTGCAACAGAAGAAAGGGTGGGGGAAAAATGTAATTGTAATGTATACATGTAAGGATAACCTGATCCCCTTGCTGTACAGTGGGAAAATAAAAAAAAAATTATATAAAAAAAAAAAGACCCTAGACTCAGAAAGAGAGGTCAAAGAAAAGATAGCACAGGCTCATAAAGCCAAAGTGACAGGCAGTGGAGAGGTCGGGGGCCCACGTGGTGAAGCTTTGAAGAACAGGAATCAGAAGGCTGGGCCAGCAGATCTGAGAAAGCGAAGGGGCTCCCCTCATTTAGAAAGAGGTCTGCAGCCCTGCAGTGTTAGGGCTTTTACAAGAGACCTGCTCGTGAAAGAAATGCCATCCTCCCAGTTGGGACTTGTGAACAGTTCCTTCTACCTCTCCTCCAGTGTTGTCCATGTGACAGGTCACCTGAGGAGCTTCCCAGGCCCCTTTTCTTTCCTAGGCTTACCCTGGACCAAACTTCCATGCAAGATCCTAAAAATACTTCTGATGCCCAAGATGATTACATCCATAATCCTGGAGCCCCCCTCTGACACGTTGTGTATGAGATCAGCAAACTTGGAAAGCAGTGCAATTTGTAGTTTCTTCTTTCCAATTTGACATACCCTGGATTTAAACCAAGATTTCTGAGAGCAGTCAGCCAGTTCCTTCACCTACTTTGCCATATTAGTCACATTTTTCTTATTTCTGTTTCCTCTTAATCCAAGTATCCATCCACACCTGCCCACTCGGAGCAGCCTCCACAGACGTCATGTTAGATTTTGGCAGAGGTGCATACAGGCAGATCATAGGTTGAGGCAATGTATAACTCATGAGAACTGAGATAAATAACTAGATGCTACTGTAAAACTTTACCATTTCAAAAAGAAGTGAATTTTAGGAATTGTGAAGCTGGACTTGTCAAGTACCTCCACCTCCTGGTGATGATTCAATGGCTCTGTTCACTGTAGACCAGAATGCTGATCTTGGGTCCTGAGTTTCATGTCCTATCCTTGGTCCCTAAGCTTCCAGGTCTACCTGTGGGTTGACTTCCCTGGTTTCCAACAGATCCATCTACAAGTTTGCTTAAATCTTTAATCTTTAGTACCCATAGACTTCTAAAGGCTCAGCCTACCATTCATGGGAGAAAGTAGAAACAAGCTCGCCCACCAAGCACAGACAGTGATGAGCAGTTTTAGCCCATTAGTTTCATCACTCTGATTTCTACCTTAAGTTGCCAAAGCCCTGGAGAGACCATGCCAAAAAGCAGACTATTTGTGAGCTGCCACAGTGCTGTCCTCTGTAGGATTTATTTAACATGTGCATTTCCTTGGTCGTCATTGCTTCATCAGCTCCTAGATTAGAACTAGCAAGAGCAGGTGCTCAGTAAAAGCATACTGCTTGAATTGAACCAAGCCTCTTCCTAAGTCCAATCAGTTTACTTTCGATGGTTTTTTTTCAACCAGAACAGAGCAATATGGAACTCATAGTCATTTATCTCTTCAACACATCTTCCCCAGCCTCCTAGTATGGGCACCTAGAGCCTATCCTGTTTTTGGTGAACAAGTGAAAAGTGGTTCCTGCTCTTAAAAAGTAAAAAGTACCATGGAGGAGACAGAGACAGAAAAATAAAAATAAAGAATGAAATACTGTTCATGGAAGCTCTGAAGGAGAATGGGAAACTCTGAGATAAACAGAAGGGGATGCTTTACATTGGTCATCAGAGGAGACCTTTCTGAGGTGATGGTTAAGGCAAGAATCAAAGGACAATGATAAAGAGCAGAGAGAAGAGCATCCCAGGGAGCAAAAAGCACCTATGTGAACCCTCCGAAATGCTGTTAGAATTACTTATTGCTGCATAACAAACTACCCCATACTTAGTGACATAAAAGCAACAATTTACTGTGGTCACGGATCTTATGGGTGAGGAGTTTGGATAGGGTGCACCTGGGATAGCTTGTCTCTGTCCACAAAGTATGGGGCATCATCATCAAAATATCTGGATGATTGGGATCACTAGAGGCTGAAATAGCCAGAGTTGTTAGGACTTCACTCCCTTGTCTGCCTCTTATGCTAGCATGACTCAAAGGCTAAGCTGTGTTCATAGCAGCACTGTTTACAATAGCCAAGACATGGAAGCAACCTAAATGTCCACTGACAGAGGAATGGCTAAAGAAGATGTTCTATATGTGTGTAGATGATAGATTATAGGTAGATAGATAAGTACATAGTAGATAGATAAATAGAGATAAGTAGAGCACTTTATGTGGAATTTAAAATATGATACAAATGAGCTTATCTACAAAAGAGAAACAGACTCACAGACATAGAAAACAGACTTGTGGTTACTAAAAGGCAAAGGCAGGAGAGGGATAAATTAGGAGTTTGAGATTAGCAGATACAAGCTACTATAGATAAAATAAACAACAAAGTCCTACGGTATAGCACGGGGAACTGTATTCAATATCCTGTAATAAACCATAATGGAAATGAACACTAAAAGGGAGAGATAGATAGATTGACAGATAGATAGATACACTGAATTGCTTTGCTGTACACCAGAAACTAACACAATGTTATAAATCAAGTATTCTTCAATAAAGAATTAAAAAAAATAAAAAGGCTAGGATTAGCCACAGTCATGAACCCAGGCATCTACACATGGCCTGGCCAATTGCTTGATCTTCTTCATAGGACAGTGCCTCAGGGTAATTATATTTCCTGCCTAGTGGCTTAGGGCCTCAAGAGTGAGCAACAGGTGGTACCTAATATTTTATAACCTGGTCTCAGAAATATTATAAGCTAAAATGTGTCCCCCGAAATTCATATGTTAGAGTCCTCTCCTCCAGTACCTCAGTATGTGGCTGTATTTGGAGATGGGGCTTTTAAAGAGGTGATTAAGGTAAGATGAGATAGACAACTCAGGAAAAGGGACAGCCATGTGAGGACAAAGCGAAAAGGCAGCGATCTACAAGCTAAGGAGAGATGCCTCAGAAGAAACCATCTTGGACTTCCAGCCTCCAGAACTGTGCAAAAATAAATTTCATTTGTTATGGCAGCTCTAGCTAACTAATACATCACATAACATCACTTATGGTCAGAAACCCACCCAGAGTGAAAGAAAGGACCTACAGACTCCACTTCTTCATGATAGGAGTGTCAAAAGTTACGGGGCCATGTTTTAAAACTGCACCATGTTGGAAGAAGCTTGGCAGATTGAGGAACTAAAAGGCCATTTATCTGGGCCATAGTGGGCAAGACACCACACAGGAAGAAGTAATGTCAGAAAGTAGGCAGAGAGCCACTATGTGAGGATATTTAGCCACTGCAAAAAATTCAAAGTGGTCTCAAAGTGCAGCAGGAAGATTTGAGAAGGTTAATCAGAAGAAGGATGTTTTGATTTGTATTTTTAAAAGGCAGTAAAGCAGCTAAGGGAAAGGGGAAAAGAGAAAGGGGAGTGACTGATTATGAGGCCAACTGAACAGTTCAGGCGAACAAAGCTATTGGCTTGGACAAAGGTAGTGGCCGTGAAGACAGAGAATGATAGATGGACACAAAATAGGGTTTGAAAGTAAAATTGACAAGACTTGAGGAAGAGCTGAGTGTGCTAATGGAGGGAACCAAAAGTAAGAAGGTTCTGCCTTGAGAAACTAACAGTGATATTTTACTGGGAAAGGAAAATGGAGGATATACAGATTGGGGCAGGAAGAAGAAAGCAAATCAAAAGCTTTACTTTGGATACAAAAACTATCTTCTGGGCTTTCCTCAAATGGAATTTAGCAAATCTCCTCTAGAACAATAATGCAGAAATGAAAAAAGGATCTTTCATTATTATTCACATTTCTTTCATTTAACATAAGCAGAGTAGGAGGAAATTATCTGGAATTACTGAAGACAAATGCCAGGAAGGTCACCTCCAACTTCTGATGTCCTTTCTTCCCCACTTCATCCCCACTTCTGATAGCAGACTCCAGGCATGCAAGTATATACTAAAAACTATGCTTTCAATAAAAAAAGTATAAGATTAGACCTTTTCAAGCATCATTCTTACTTTATAAAAGAAGAAATATCATTCAAGGAAAAAATAAATCCAATTTGCCCAGAAAAATAATGGGAATGATATTAGAACTCTCTATATATCTAGGAAAAAAAGAGAACTCTAAGCAGAATTCAATATCAACTTCATTTTTAGAAGAGGTAACATACATTCTTTTTTAGAACAACCTAATAAGTTACCTAATGAAATATTTAGCCTAACATGAGTGTAGTTCTGAACATTGGGAGAAGAATGGACCCATGCACAGTAATATAAAAGGTTTTTTCTGAAAAGCAAATAATCTGGTATAATAATTGGGCCAATATGTATAAAAAGCAGTATAAGTAAAGTTCTGATCAAATTTAACCCTAAAAATTAATTAGATTCATAGAGTACTTGAAGAACTCCCAGGAAATGGCTTAAATCCTTTAGCAAAACTTTGTGTCTCCATGATTCCCAACATGTAGAATGAAAAATGAAAACAGAAATCATTAAAATATTTTGTAAAAATCCATCTGGATTTTTTTTACTGATTTTTCCCATTGTAATCCATAATTTTGGCTCTTTGTTTATTATGCAAAACTTCTTGTCCAGATAATAGCAAACATTTTTATCAGAGAATAGTGTGTGTCTACATTGTTGTTCTGGCAGTATTTTCATCTAGGAGTTTTTTATTTACACTCTATGTTTGTAAGCATTATTTATTTTTTAAGGAAGAATGAGTTTCAGGTGGAAGCCTTCTGCTTGACTTCTGGAACATTAAGCACCCTCTTCTCAAAAATAATAAAAGACAATATTTACATCAAGATGCTTCAGTATGCCAAGCACTAAGCTAAGTAATTGAAATGACTTTCTTTTTAATTCAAATACTCCTTATCATGTATGTGCTATTTTTGAACCCAGAAGGTTAAAAACTCAGTTTTAGAAACTTCATTGGTCTACTAGGGTTGCTCCAAGAAAATACCACAGATGGAATGGCTTGAACAACAGAAACTGACTTTCTCACAGTTCTTGAGGCTGGAAGTCCAAGACCAAGTTGCCAGCAGGGTTGGATACTAGATGGTCACCTTCTCACTATGTTCTCACATGGCCTTTCCAAGGTGTTTGCAGGGAGAGCTCTGGTGTCTTTTCCTCTTCTTGTAAGGACACTGGTCTTATCAGATTAGCACCCGGCCTTCTGACCTCATTTAACCTCAGTTACCTCTTAAAAGGCCCCATCTACAAATACACATTGGGGGTTAAGGCTTCAACATACGAATTTTGAGGAACACAATTCAGTCCATAACAGACATTAAGAAACTTACCCAAGGTCATATACCCAGGAAATACAGAGGCCAAGTTTAGAACTCAAGCAGCCTGACTACAGAGACCTGAGCCTCCACCTGCTCTTTTATATTTTCACTCAGCCTTCTATAGTAACATCTGTCTCTGACTTCCAGAAGCCTTGGCAAGGTACACAACAATTAGCAGTAAATATAGTTGGCGAAAATTTAGCCAGGTCAAATAAAATGAAAAACATGTCTCATATACTCAACCAATAAAATTTGGTCCGTGGTGCTGTGTGGAAGATATTTTATGCATGTGTGTTCCTTTTCAATTTTTTTTCAAATTGATATAAGTTAAGCAGCTTATTTCAGAATGGATTGAATATTTTTAATCTCTAGAAATCCTAAGGAAAGTATTACGGTAATAATAACAGTTCATTTCAGCAACACAATTTCTACATCTTGGTTAATAATCTAGGGGGAAATGTATCAACCTTATGTTAATTAAACTCTAAGTTGGTCATACCTAGTGAGATATTATGAATGGTACTGAGGAGAAAAAGTCAATATGCAAATAATTACAATATCAAGATACAGTTGGGAAATGGTAGCACAGATGAGAAAAACTCACACATCCATGAAAGAAGAATATAAATGGAGATAATATGAATGACAGTAAATACTACAAGCAGGCATACTGGAACAATGATAATACTTCTTACCTGTGCATTTGAAAATTCTCTATACACAGTAAATGGCTTTTTTCATGCAGGAAAATAAAAAAGCCCAGAGAGACTGTCAGAAAAAGCCACTGATCACTGAAGCTGGAAAATACAATTCATTGTCAGAAGACTATTTTGAAATACAAAGAACAACTGTATACAGAGTTTGTTGAAACAAATGTGGGATAAACTCAAAAATAAGAAGCCAAGTATTATGTAACATGAGTTACATCTATAAAAACCTTTTGCTGCAATTTTGGATTAAAACTGTCTATGAAGAAAGCCTTGCATAAACTTAACCTAAAACAGAGTCACAATTTAGTCTCTATTAATGAATTATTTGCCTTCAAGTCAACAAGTGTTTACTGAATCAGGCACTCATACGACATAAGAAATCACAGCTTTGTGGATTCATCTCCTTTCTTCATCCTCCCCTAAGGACCTAATATTTATCAAAGATTGGGACACTAGTAAATACAGTAAAATCTGAGTTCAGAGGATGGGTAAATATGTGAATCTGTCTTATCTATTTGGGGATGCAGAGCCTGTTAACAAAGCATCAGATGAAAAATTTAGAAATCAGCCACTTAGTAATATATTTGTAGTGCATTACCTCAAATACCTGCACATTGAAAAACTTACAGAAGTTTGAGGTAGCCAAATAAAATATTCCAATAATTAACTGGCCTCTCAAGTTTCTTATTATGGAATTGACATAGTCCATGTTTATATTTCAGACTACATTTTCAAAGCAAATACTAATTGTATTTTAATTGTGCTGTGTTTTAGCTCATCTTTTTCACTGTTCTGTTAGTTAACACAAAAAATAGTGAGCCATCCATATGTGGAGCTCAGTAAAAGTAACAGTGGCAATCCCAGTGACTACTATCAGTGTGTCTCTTCCATTCCAGACTGATTCTCAAGGATGTGTAATCCTGTTGTGTTAAGAGAACCTAGTTCAAATTTGGGATTGACAGATACACGCTACTATATATATAAAATAGATACTATATATAAAATAAATATGCAGTAGCTAAACAAGGACCTACCGTACGAAGAACTATACTCAGTATTTTGTAATATCTTATATGGGAAAAGAATCTGAAAAAGAATGCACAATGTATATATATAACTAAATCACTTTGCTGGACACCTGAAGCTAACACAACATTGTTAATCAACAATACTTCAAAAGATTTTTTTTAAAAAGAGAGCCGAGTTCCAAAGGATGCATGTAGCATAATGCCTGCTGTATGGTAAGTACTCTATTGCTGTTTTTTTAGTTAATCAATTACAATGTTCCTCTTCTGGAGCCATTAACCGAATAATAGGGACAAAAAACATATACACACAAACAATGATCAGCAGTAGAGCTTTGCCATTTCACCAAATCACTTTAGCACTGAAGCAGTCATCTACTAGGGCTACTTAGTGCTTCTTCCCAGTGAGGCTATGCTTTTCTTAAAGGTAGAAATAACAATAAATAATATGAGTGGGAAAATGGTTAGGATGAAAGGGATAGGTATCCAACAGTGATGAATGATCTGTAAGCGCTCCCCTCAGGGCCATACAGAATGCTTAGTGAAGTGTTTGTCAGTATACGCATGCAGGCACATGCACACACACACAACCAGCCCATTGCATATCAGTAATTTGGTGAAGTTAGGTCTGCCTTGAGTTCATTCCTTGCTGTAGCCTGGTCTCTTACTGCTAACTCTGAAGACATGGAGGAAAACAGTCATGCTAAGTGTGATGCAGTACTCCTCCCTAAAATTGATAACATCTGTTATCATTGTTCCTGATAAAAGCATTAAGGAACCAATAGATGAATGGTTTACGAGTATGGATGAAATAATTCAGGGGCTATAAATACTAAGCCAGTGAGAGAGAAGGACATCTAAGGCCAAAGAGGAGAGGCCCAGGAATCTGTCTCAGTTCAGTCAGCCTGCAGCTTCATGATGTAACATCTGTGAACTTGGGGTGAGTGAACTCTCTTAGTCTCCGGTCCACCTCTGAAAATTGGAAATAATGATCATCAACCCAGACTGGTACTGAGAGAGTGAAATTGAGTGCCAAGGACCTGACAGGAAGCGGAAGCCCAGTAATGTTGGTTTCCCTTTATGACGTGAAATCTTAGGGCCTTTAGTTGCCTAACACTAGGAACCTAACTGGCAAGGTTTGGTGTTTCATGTGGAGATATAGCTAGAAAAAGCAGGATACTAAGAAAACCAAGGCTGCACCCTTAACAGTCGGCTGAACATGAAAACCTCTCTTGAAGAAAAAAGTCCTTACAGCTTAATCACTGAAAACTAGATACCTGGGACAGGTTTAGCCAAAGGGGCTGATTTTGTCTCAAATGCTAGGTATTCTGATAAGTGCCCTTAACCATGATTTTTCCCACCCTTTTTTTTATTTTTCTGTATTCATAATGTTCAATGAATTTCTTTCTTTCATTGCTTCCTTTTGGAATTAAATTCTCTACCATTGTTGATTGTTGATTTGCAGGACCTCATTAAAGCTCCTTGGAGTAAAGCTTTGAGTCTTGAGAAACACGGTGTGTATGTTTATTTATGTTGCTTGGCTGTGCTTTAATGTGAAAACCTACAATGAATCTCCTCAGTGTTGTTCTGAGAAAGAAAATAACTCGTCTCAAGCGGTTCTTGTCTCTGCTTGCCCTCGTGATAGATATAAAATAATGTGGCGCTTAACCTTTTTATTTTTGTTCACCCAGAAAAAACGTAGTCAGGGACATAGGAAGCAGTAGATAATAACTGAAAAAGCACCCTGAGCCACTCTTTTTTTTATTTCCTTTATTCTGCTTTATTCTTCTTGCCCCATGTCATTGATGATTTGGGCAGTTATTGATAAGAGAACTAGTTAAAAATATAAACTTAGATCTGGTTGTTAGAGGGTTTCATACTATACTTTTGTCCTTCTCTTCCCCTGTGCCATTCATTACTGAGTTCTTCATGGGCCAAGCAGCTTGCAGAGACTAAAGAACCTCAAATGAATGTAGAAATGAACTCATGTTTTTGAGCAACTATCAAATTTTAGGCAATTTAGTTAGTTTGCTTTATTCTTATAAAACCAGCCAAAATTTCTTGAGCCAAAGATCACACCTTGACCATCCATCCACAAATCCTCTCAGCACCACCTTCTTTTAAAAATCCAAAATATAACTACTCTGCAACATCTTCACCTTCTGGTCTAGTCTTTATGTCTCCACGGTTCTGCTGGCCCATTACAGTATCTCCTCACTGTGAGAATGAGCTTACTCCCAACACCCCTATCATCTGTACTCAACACTGCAGCTCCAGTGTGGCTCAAGCCAGTCAGATGGTGCCTCTGTGCCGCTCAGGACACCTTCCCGTCTCTCTGATTACTCAGAGGAGATGATGGCCTGGATGCCTACCTGTGCTTCCTGAGCAAGTCTCCACGCTGCCTACAGGTCTCATTGTGGGCAGACCTGCACCACTTCTCTGGTCTCATCTCCACCACTTTTCTACTCCAACCACACACATCTCCTTGATGTTTCTTCCCCCGCACCAAAACCTTTTTGTTCATGCTGAATTCTAAGCCCAGAATTCTCTTTTTCCCAAATATCGTCAATACTGACTTCCTCATATCCTGTCAGTGTGTGCTCAAACATGACCTTCTTGCAGACACCTTCATTGATCACCTTATTGAAAAGCAGTTCTCAATTCTTTTACCCTCATGCTGACATGGTCCTATTTCCTACCGGTATTGCCTTTGGAATATATTTATTGACGTCCCGTCTGTTTCTACTAGTGTATAAATTTCATGAGAGAGGCGCTAAGATTGTGTCTCTGGGAAAAATTAACGCACTTATGCCTAGTGTAAATGGAGTGGGTCTACCAAAACCTCCAGTCTGACTGTCTCCTCAGCCTGTGCTCTCTGTCAAATCAAGCAGCCGACTGGGGCAAAAGTAGCCAAGCTCCATCCCTTGCTCTTGTGGGTCTGCACATTCAATAAAGACAGACTGCTCAAAGCACACTGCACTCCTATCTACCTGCTGCATCTAAATCCTGCAGACTTACAGGCATTATCCACTTGCTGACAAGGTGGCTCAGCCTGGGAAAGTTTAAGCCTCTTAGGTTTGCAGAAGAGTGATGAAAGGTTAACAGAGAGAGATGGAGCCTAACAAGCAACTCCTTAATTCCCAGAGTTTGTATCATCTCTCTAGCTATTCAGCATTCTTTTTTATTAGCTTTTTTCTGCACACATTATAGCTCACCCATTGCAACTTTAAAAAAAAAAAAATCTAATGCTTTTCAGTTGAAATAATGGGATCCTCCTGCCTGCAGTGTTACTGCAAAACCCTACCTTCAAATACCTCCAATACATTCTCTGTGCTGTGACCAGGAAGTTCTTTATAATGATTATGAATCTTATTATTTTACTCCATTTTGAAAAGGAAAAACTCTATGCCACATAATCATGATTCCTTGACTTGGCATAGTAGCCTACGAGGCCCTTTCTAATTGAATTCCTGTGCCCCCCTCAGCCTTCGGCTCAGATTGACCCCTGTGGAAACTTTTAATTTCATACTGCAAAAGTATTTAATAATACCCTGCTTGTATCATTCAGTTTCACATTTAAGCACTTTTTTCTACTCCAGACACTCTGAAATGCTGCCTTCTCTGCCTGTTGTACACTTCTGAATGTCCTCTATATAGAGCATCTTTTGAGAGCCTACCACATGTCAGGTGTTGTTCAAGGTGTTTTCTATGTTTTTTAATGCTCCCAATAGCCCTGCTCCCAAACATTTCTATCCATCTTTGCAGGTGAAGGCTCTAAAGCTAAGAGTGCCAAGGACCCCACAACCAGACAGTGAGAGAGGAGGCATCTGAACCACAGTTTCTTGTTGAGGAGCCAGTGTCTATAATCTTCCCACTGTGCTGGGCACCACATATCTGCCTTGTGATGGTCCCCATTCCCCTGTAAGAGATGCAAGCCATTCACTGTCGGAGTTTTTTTTTAATTTTTGCAGCTACAGTGCTTCCGTGACCTGGGTCATCAATTTTACAGTGACATAAATAGGGTTAATTGCCCATGAAAAAGACCATGATTGGGAATGATGTCTTCACACCACCAATCTTGAACCAGTCAGCCCTCCCTCTGTCCACGTGCTCTTGTCCCTCACCACCCGTTCACAGCTGTCTATGAAAAGCCCACACTACACTGAGGTTTATTCATTCAGTCTCTGATAACCACAGGTCTGTGAACACAGCCATCCACACAAACTCCTATTTTATTACAGTCTGCCAAGGAGGATGTTTACAACCACACATCTTCTATTAGGGAGGATTTTTTTATGCATGAAAATTGGGTCCTCTACCACTCCTTGCTTGTGCTCTGCATACAAACAGCAGAAGATCTGCTTTGCATTGTTCTCCCTCCGTTGGAAATGACCTCTGTTGATTTAACCATACCACTTTTTTTTTAATGGATTTTTTTTTTTTTTTTTTTACTGCATCCATAGTATACAGAAATTCCCAGGCCAGGGATTGAACCCATGCCACAGCAATGACAATGCCAAATCCTTAACCACTAGGCCAAGAAGGAATTCTGATACCCCTTTTTTTATTTTAAAACAATTTTTATTACATTTAGAATGCATATTTCATGTAATCCCTCCAAAAACAATAGTGTTTTTTTTTTAACTGAACAGGCTGATTTAAAAGTTCATGTGTAAAAATAAATGCAGTAATTCTCACAATTGTAAGAGGGAGAAAGAATAATGAGGTAGTACAGGTAGTACGAGATATTAGAATTTACTTTAAAGCTGATGTAATAAAAAAAAAAAAGTACTCTTTGCACAAGAGAAAGCAGACAGGCCAGTGGAAGAGAATCAAACTGACAAACATAAGTAAATGTGGAATGTTACCATATGATCATGAAAGCATTTCCATGCCATGGGAATTAGAGTTTATCTAATAATATTGGCATTATTTGACTATCAAAACAAAAAAAATAGTTTGAATTGTAATAATATGTTTAAACAGTTCAACTTTAAGTGGAGAAAGTAAGGAAGTAAGAACACTATACATTTATAAATTTATTTTTTTGGCTTCTTAAAGCATTACCTTTGTAATTTTAACGTAATATAAATATTACATATTATGTATTATATATTTCATATTCACATATTCATATATGTGCATTATATATTACATATTTATAGCATTAAAGGAATTCAGAAGTTTTAAAAGTAAATACTGAAAGATTCCTTCTTTTCCCAGCAGATCAAGCAAAAAAGAAATAAAGAGTATTGTAAGTTTACAGTTTCTCCTCCTTCATATGCACATATACACATGCATACAGACATATTTTTTACCTTAACGGGGATGACACGATATTATTTTGCAAACTCCTTTCTTTTTTTACATAAAACATGTAATTGTGGACCACTGTGCACAAAATACACATTGACAAATCTCATTCTTTCCAAGGGCAAGTATTTCCAAAGTGTACGGTATTCTGTTATATGATCCCACTTCAATTTATTTAAGTAATCCTTTACTGATAAAAAAGGTATTTAATGTAGTTTTAAAAGTCAAATCATACAGAAGGGTCAAGAATGAAAAGTCAGGCTATCTTGGAGCTCCCTGGTGGCTCAGGAGGTTAAAGATCTGGCATTGTCACTGCTGTGGCTCAGGTCACAGCTGTGGTGTGGGTTCAATCCCTGGTCACAGGTGCAGCCGAAAAAAAAAAAAAAAGTTAGATTATCTTCTACTGTATTTCGAGTATTCTTCCCCAGGAATAAACACATAAAAGTCTCTATAGTTTTTCTGATGTTACCATTATAGCTTAAGTTAGATTTTCCTTTTTTAAAAAAATTTCAACTGTAGAGAATAGCTGTTGACTTCCTGATATGGAAACTACACAACCTAATAAGTTTATAATGTCTTTCATACCCTCTACTTCTCTGCATATGCAGTTTCCTGACAATGTTTAGTCTGTATGTTAATGCAAAACTTTTAACCCTAGTTTAAGAGGTTTCGATGAGATTATGCTCTTATAAGTATTTAGTACACAATCAAGTTATGCTATTGTTAGAAAGAAAGAAATATAACATTAAGACACTAATCTCCAGCTACTCAAAGGATGATGCTTCAAGCGTGATGACAGTGGTTTCTCTTCTAATTACTTTTAAGTTTTCTTAAGTCATTTCCTGTGGCTCATGAGGTACTCTTTAATTTATTTCTTTTTTGTTTGATTTGCTGGAGAGCCCTATTGAGTAATGCTTGTGGAGAGCTTGTGAAAGGGATAAACTTTCTGAGAATTTGTATGACTAAAAATGTTACATAAAATCATCATTTAAATATGGAATTCTAAATTCAGTGAGTTTTGGGGACAGTTTTTGTTGCTTTGAGTTTTAGTGTTCGGTGTTGCTAAGGGAAAATCTGCTGTTGATCCGATTCTCCTTCCTTTATAGATGACCGTGTTTTTTTTTCTCTCTCTGGACATGTTTTTAATTGTCTTTCCAGAAATTTCAACAGAGCATGTTTAAGTATGGATCTTTTTTCCATCTACCTCACCTATCCTTGATGAGACTTTCAATGTGAAGAATCTTGTTTCTTCAGTTTGGAAGATTTTCATTCCATTGTTTCTTTCATTACCCCCCTCTTTCCTATCTATTCTCTTCCCTTGGAACTTCTTTTGGTCAACAATTGAGCCTCTTGGACTCCTTCTCCATATTTTTTAAACTTTCTCTTTATTTCTTGTGTTGTTTTTTGCTTGTTGTTTTGGACTGTTGGAAATTACTTTGTTTGAGATTTCAAGTCAATAATTTGGTTTTTTACTCTATTATATGTGGTAATCCATTGAATGTTTTATTTCAGCAATCATATTTTAATTTCCCCAAATTATTTTTTTGTTTGGTAGGTTTAATAACCTTTCTAATTTTTCTACAGATAATAGTTAGAATTTTTAGTGTCATTTGGGATCCATTTGTTTCCTCTGTTAATCTTTTGCTATTTGTTCATATTTGTGAATTGTATATATTGACCTGAGGTGCCATGCCATCGGTATTGCTAAAAGTTCTTCCGTTGATTCTCATGTGAGGTAAAAACCTCAGAGTATTTCTTCTGGCTAATAGAGTAGTTGTAGGGTTATGTGCATGCTTCTTTCATCTAATAGTATGGCCTGTAGATTTGTCCTTAACAGTGTATGAAAGGCTTTCTCTCTTGTTAGAGCTTCATAGTATTCCACTGTGTAGATGTACCATAATTATTTAATTATCTCCCTAATTGATTTGAAACACTTGAATTATTTGAGATATTAGAATGAGGAATTCTTTTTTTTTTAATGCCACAATGAATAATCTTACCCATCTTTCATTTTGTACATGTGTAGTTATACCTACAAGATAAATTCTCTAAAGATGGGATGCTGCTAACAACAAGGTCCTACTGTAGATCACAGGGCACTATATTCACTATCCTGAGATAACCATAATGGAAAAAAACATGGAAAATAATGTATATGTATGTATGTATGTATAACTGAATCACTTCGCTGTATAGCAGAAATTAACCCAACATTGTAAATCAACTGCATTTCAATAAAATAATTTTTTTTAAGGTGGAATGCTGGCTTACAAGTTTAATTTTTTTTTTTTTTCTTTTTAGGGCTGCACCTGCAGCATATGGAAGTTCCCAAGCTAGGGGTCAAATTGGAGTGGCAGCTACTGGCCTTCTCCATAGCCACAGCAATGACAGATCCAAACATTGCTCACATTGCTCAGGTCTGTGACCTACACCACAGCTCACAGCAACGCTGGATCCTTAACCCACAGAGTAAAGCCAGGGATCAAACCCACATCCTTATGGATACTAGTCGGATTTGTTTCCACTACACCACAACTGGAACTCCTAAATGTTTTTTTTTTTTTTTTGGTCTTTTTGCCTTTTCTAGGGCTGCTCCCACAGCATATGGAGGTTCCCAGGCTAGGGGTCTAATCAGAGCTGTAGCCACTGGCCAACACGAGAGCCACAGCAACACGGGATCCGAGACGCATCTGCAACCTACCCCACAGCTCCGACAATGCAGGATCCTTAATCCCTGAGCAAGGCCAGCGACCGAACCCACAACCTCATTGTTCCTAGTCGGATTTGTTAACCACTGCGCCGTGACGGAAACTCCCTGAATGTATTTTTAATTGTGATCAATTTTGACAAATTGTTCTTCCATTTTAAACTTTAGGAAACAGCGCTTGAAAGGTGAGGTGACCTGATCATAGTCACACAACAAGTTTATGCCAGCATCAAGAATGGAACTTTGTGACTTGTGTCATTCAGTCCTCTTTTTCTTCTAATATATACACTTTTCTCACTGTGTTCTGCAAGTGGGGACTACAGCTATGTCAGGCAATTTGGTAAAACTGATCGTCAGGTGCTGATCATTTTATCATGACCTCCCATGTCCCATGTCCTCATTGAAATAATTTTTTTAAATAAGATATATATGTAAGAAGACAATGCAACAATGGTATGAAGATAATGCAAAGCAAAATAAAAATGGAATTAGCAGTGGGCCAGAAAGTTTATGGGAATTTGGGAGAGAGAAAACAGAATAGGATACACTACAACCAGAAATACCAGAGAGAAGAGCAATTCTTCTCAAGGTAGCCTCCAAAGAAACTGCAATTACAGGTTGGTTAGGACAAAGGTGTGAGCAGGTCATCAGGCAAGTACCAGTATTTGTACGTTCAGAACCAAATTTAGAGTGGCCAATCCAGCTCCTTTCCTCACTCTCACTCCACCCCCATACACCAAGACAACTACATGGCTAGCAGGGGACAGTTTTGCCCTTAGTATTGAAGACCTGTGCTCTAAGGCAGAGCTGGTGAGATTGGGGAAGGGTCCTACAAATTCACTGAATCTGAGGGAGAAAAGGAATGGAGATTTAGGCAAAACCAGACCTCTATTTCAGAGAGTGAAGGAAAATATAAAAAATTCAGCTCTGTCCAAGAGGAAAATAGGAAAGCCCTCTTCCACTAGAGCAAGGCCCTTTTCCCTTGACCATTGTAGGATTTCCAGCCTCCTGTCTGCTCCAAGCCAGCACATAACCTGTCAACATGCCAGAGCACTGTCACTGATGAATTCTGCCATCCAATTCAAGAGAGAAAGCATTCGGCAAGCCAACCTGCACCAAGGGTGTGTCACCTTTTATAATTCACCCAACTATGCAATAAAACTTGTGCAGTATTATATAAATCACAAAAACTCACCATGTATTTCTACGTTGCAGCCAGGATTGAGAAACTCTGCTCTAAACAACTGAACTAAATAGTTGTGTGTGTCTAGTATAAAATGATCTCTGCTTTTTAAATTAAGTTTAGAGTGAAAAATCAAATTTTGCATTGACTTAATAGATAACTTTGGTGCCAAGAGATCTATTAGCTTATAATCAATTATAACAAATGTACAGGGACTCAAGTAAGAAGCAAAGTGACTGTAGTGGACCTACAATTAAATAGAATCCTTTTCAACAGCTTTGGACAAGTGTAGCTACAGTTGATGGAACATCATTGTCTCCATCACTAATATAATCAGTGAATAATCTATATTTTGCTTCAGATTTCACATCTCCTCTTTGTCATTGATGGTCAGGAATTTCACTATGATATACCTACTCATAGAATTTTTACTTGTCCTTTTTGAATTATTATCTGTAAACTAATATCATTTATATCTCTGGAAGATCCTCAGGCATTACCTCTTCAAGTATTTCTTCTCCATTCTCTTCTGCCCTTCTGAGATTCTAATTAGACATTTGCTAGAACTTTAGTTTACCTTATATTTTGAAATTTTTTTTCATAATTCCATCTTTTTGTCTCTCTCTGATGGTGATATTTTCTTCAGATCTCTATTTCTGTCCACTAATTCTCTCTTTAGCTGCATCCAAATGGCACTTTTGCCTTTTACCTCCCCAAAATATTTCCCATTGTTAGAGTTTATATCTGATTTTATATGGAGAACTTATATTTTATATAGCAATGAGATCATTCCTGATAATTCTTTGATTCTTGCTTGTATTTTTAATTTCTATTATTTCTTTGAATTGTTTACAGATGACTTCTAGTTCTATATCTGATGGTTCAAGTACCTGCATCCTTGAGGGTCCAGATCTGTTCCTTGTCATTTCCTCTGGCTCTCACTCATGGAGTTTGCTTTCTCTTGTGCTTGGTGATCTTTGATGGTAGGCTTTTTGTTTGTTCTTCATCTCTGGGGACCCCCTGGGGGAGCTTTCCTTAGGAGAGTGTTTGTATCTGCTTCTGCTGTGAACTAAGGGTCTGCACCAACCTTGGACCATTTGGTCCCTCTAAGAGCCACAATTCAAGACAGGACTCTCAGGTTCAGCCTGCTTCTTTTGTTCTTGGACCACTGTTCGATATCCCATTTACCACATCTCTGTAGGTAGAAGACCTCAGGGCAACCCTGCCTCCTCCCTCTACTCCTAGTTCCAAGCAGCTCATGGTTTGGGTTGCCATGATCATCAGACGCATGCCCTCACTAAGATCTTTTCTACAGCAAGAGAGTCCCTCACAATCTCGTAGGTCCAGTTATCTTTATGAAATACTTTTAGCAGTGTTCTGGAAAGCCATTAGTGATTGTATCAAAAGTAAATGAGCATAGGATGAAACAATTTGGTGAATTAAGATAAACTGTCTGGAGTTCCCGTCGTGGCGCAGTGGTTAACAAATCCGACTAGGAACCATGAGGTTGTGGGTTCGATCCCTGCCCTTGCTCAGTGGGTTAACGATCCGGCGTTGCCATGAGCTGTGGTGTAGGTTGCAGACGCGGCTCGGATCCCGCGTTGCTGTGGCTCTGGCATAGGCTGGCAGCTACAGCTCCGATTAGACCCCTAGCCTGGGAACCTCCATATGCCGCGGGAGCGGCCCAAGAAATGGCAAAAAGACAAAAAAAAAAAAAAAGATAAACTGTCATTAGCTGGTATATTAATATAGTGAAAATAACTTTCTTTCTGATCTCTTTTGTATTAGTCCAGAATCTCTTTTCTAACATCTCTAATTAAATCCTAAATTAGTTTGCTTGGCCTCAGTGTTTTATGGATTTTCATTAAAAAGTGTGACAAAAATGTGTTAATAAGCCTTTAACTAACTTTGCAAGTAATTTTATGGGCTTCATTGCACGTAGGTAACACTTCCTCCAATTTTCTGTTTCTCTGGATAAAGGAATCCCAGACGTAATATTATGGACAACAACAATTTGAAAAAAAAAAAGTATCAGCATCTGTCTTATCATGTATCCATGTATGCTTTTAGAGGTTATAATACTTGGCATGAAGTTAAGTTTTTTTAGTACATGGTCTAATTTCTTTCAAGTACCAGGTTTGTGTTCTTATGCTATTTTGCATAAATCTGCTGAAACAAAGTAGATAATGTGGTGGGAGGACAGAGTGAAGTAATTCTAATGTCTTAACACCATCATCTCAGAGGTAAACTGAGTTCTTCAATATCTCACCTCTTATTTTTCTTTTTTTAAATGATTTTTTTATTTTTTCCATAATAGTTGGTTTACAGTGTTCTTTCAACTGTACAGCAAAGTGACCCAATCACGCATGCATATATACATTCTTTTTCTCACATTACCCTCCATCACAAGTTTCCTCACCTCATATTTTTCATCAGGCCATTAGCAAATTATGTTATTTCCAGTTTGTGGGAAAGTGAACACAGCCTGCTTCCTGCCTGTGTTTAGAAGAATCCAGCACTCTCTTTGCACATCATCCTCAAAAAAATTCCAAGGTTCTTTCTGAAGTGCTGGCAATAGGGAAGTCTTATATTTAGGTGAGAAGGGTTACTCCATTTCTAGGAATTCAAAGAAATGCAGGATATGAAGATAGGCTAAATGAGGGCATATACATCATCAGGTGGGATACATGCTTGGCAAGCACTTAAATGGATTTGAATAAATGAAAAAAATGAATGGATGTACTTTTTAAAATAAGGAACTAGTCATATAAAACTATCACACTAGTAGTGAACTGATTGTAAAATTTTACTTGCTGTTTTTTATTATATATTTTTATTAGTTGATTTATAATGTGCCAATTTCTGCTGTACAGTGAAGTTACCCAGTCATTCTTTTTCTCATATTTTCTTCCATCATGGTCTATCCCAAGAGACTGGATATAGTTCCCTGTGCTATACAGTAGGACCTCATTTCTTACCATTCTAAATAAAATAGTTTGCATCTATTAACCCCAGACTCCCAGTCCATCCCACTCCTCCCCACTCCCCCTTGGCAACCACAATCTGTTCTCCATGTCTGTGAGTCTGGTTTCTGTCCTGTAGATAGGTTCATTTGTGCCAAATTTTAGATTCTACATCTAAGTGATATCATGTGGTATTTGTCTATTTGCTCTTGTATTTAACATGCCGCCACTCTCATCACACATATACACACAAGAGAGATACGTGGGAATAGAAAATAAACATAACTTATTCCAATACGAATTTGAGGACAGAAATAACCAATAATTATAATCCAAATGAGTGATCTATTGCCTTAGGACATATATTAATGCTTCTACAATTTTATAACAGCAAGAAAAAGGAAAGAAGCTCTTCTCAATGATTTTTCTGGCCTATTTTGTTCCACTAAAGTAGGGTTTTCTTTTTTTAACATAATTTGAGAGCATTGCACTGAATAGGAATGTGCCAATAGAAACTGAAATTTATCTTGTGAGGAGATAAAAATCAGTATCTGGAGGATTGTTCTGTAATTCACGCTGAAAACAGAAAGGTTCGATAAGAAACACATCGGATTCCCCTGACAGATCCATTGTGAGTCTGTGTGAAATAAAAGGCTGGGAAGGCTCCCCTGTGCCTGCTGTCCCATCCCCGTCCTGTTGTCTGGGTCCAGGGCCTCATCACAGAACACGCTTCATGGTCGAATTTCTCATGGGATCCTAGGCAAGTGATTTTGCTTGCACCAATTTTGCAGGGTAAAAAACCCTTTTTTTTTGCAAAAAAAGCAAAAAGCTTTTTTTTTTTTTTAAGTGCAGATAAAGCCAGTCTTTAGAAAGAGTTTTCTATGTCTCATGTTCTCCTATCCTGTTCATTCTGTTTCCCTCATTGATATCAGGAGATGAGCGCTGAGCACAGCAGCTCATCCAGCACAGTGCGGCAAAGCTGGGAGCCATGTTCTCTCGGTTTGTCTTTTGTCCCCCTTCCTTGGGAGCATTTCCAAAGATGTCAGGGAAAAAATAGCTGTTACTCCTAATGTATCGGGGTTCCTCCTCTGACTCCTGGGGCCAGCCACACAGCCAAGGAAGTTCAGCATGCTCTCTTATAACTCTGTGGCTTGCTGCTGGAGTCAAGAAAGGTCAGATCCTCAGAAGGGCAGCAGTCAAGGGCAGAGTCCCAACTCCAAGAGTCCCCTAGCGGGGTGGAAGTGGATCCCAAGTAAACTCTAAATCCAGTTTTCTCCCAAAAGGAGGCCCCTTGAAACTTAGCAGAGATTGTTTCTCTACAGTTAACTCTCAAAGATCTAGAAGCAATTGTTTTTCATTCATTTCTTTTCGTGAACAACCAACATGTAAACTTGTCTCAAGAAAATCACAAATGGTAGACACAGCTGAGAGAAGAAAGAATTGGAGGGAGTTTATCACAGGGTATTTACTAGGTTTGTCCTTTTCTCAATTATATTAGCTGAATACCTGCTGTGTGGTAAGCCATGGAGAGTGCAGACAGATGTACAAGACACTGAACTAGTCGTTGAAGAGTTTTCCATCCAGACCCGGAAATAAGGGCTGAATCCAAGTACTTATGGTGCGGTGGAGTTCACATTCAGTGCCACAGATTAACCAGTGCATGGCAGGACAGTAGAGTCACATCTCAGAACTTAGAGAAAGGGAAAAATAGCTTTGCCTTCTAGAAATTAAACTAAGAAGTTTATGCTTAGACACATTCACGACACTTGAACTTGGTCTGAGGCTAAGCCACAGTCAGTGCGATGCTGCATGTTTCAGGAAAGGTAAACCTACACTCAGAGGTACCTGAACATCTCAAGGAATGTGTTCGGAGGGAGAGGGAAGAGGAGGTAATACTGTGGTGAGTTGCATTGCGGCTATTTGGAGAAAACTGAATTGACAGAAGGTCATCAGCATAGGGAAGAGGCAACTCCAAAGAACAGTATTCCTGGACATAAGGAAATGAACTGTTCAGGCCTATGACTTGAGCATCCCCATTTTGGCTCATCAGTGAACAACTTGTTTTGATTCAGCAGTCACTTTGTATTCCGGTTATACATTGGTTTCTCATTTAAGCCTATCCATCAGGGAGAGACTGTTTTACTCATGGGCCACATACATGCTTCTATCCATGGAGGCTAAAGTTATTGAAAGTTAATTAATGTAATGTGTCACACACACACACACCGGTTCCATGAGCTCAGGTAGCATGTATCCATTCCTAAGAAACAATTCTGCTCAGCATACACTGTTCCAAGTCAGCTTCTCCACCTTCCAGACTGAGGATTAGAGCCTGATGTTAGTGAATGTCCCCTGGTGACCTGATTGGACCATTTGGCAGCCAGCCATCTGCCCTCCTAGCGACACCCCAAGCTCATCGAATGCTTTTCAGATCATGCTAACATAGACACCAAATGCTGTAAACCTCAAGACGAGCAGAGGATATACATTCCACTTTTAGCTGGAGTCATGACAGAAGCTCCAAATGTAGAGTCTCATTAGGCAAAGATCCTTGGTGAACAAGAACCCAAGGCCAAGTCATGAGCCAGATCCAGAGAGATGTGTACAGGCTGTGCTGACAAGAGCTACTGGGAAACAATGGGAGACTATGTGGGAGAGGTGGGGCCATCACGGGAGGCCTGAACTACTGGAATCAGGTTTCTAATTAACCTTGGGAGAGAACTAAGGAACAATTGAGGGGTTCTCTGGTGGTCTAGTGGTTAAGTATGTAGTGTTGTCACGTCTGTGCCACAGCTTTGATCCCTGGCCTGGGAATCTCCATGTGCCATGGGCCTGGCCAAAAAAAAAATTATTTTAAAGGAGCAATCGAAGAGTTCGAGTAAAATAATTTGTTCTTTAAGAGCTAAACTATGATTTCAGTTGACAAGATAGACTTGACTGAGATGCACTTTAGAGGAAGCAAGACAAGCCTGGATAAGTTTGGCAGCTGTTGTCATGATTAACTATGACCTCAAGTAGGATGGCGGCAGAAGGATGACTGAAAGGAAAGGATAAATGCTAGAAAAAGGTGAAGGAAGTGACTGTAGAAGTGTTCACTAATTAGTCAGCCTCCTTTCTCTGACTAAGAGTTTCACTCAGAATTATGCCAGTCAGTAGACAGTCTGGTGCCCTAGCAGACTCAGAAGGAACATCTTACCTCTTCTGGATAAGTGGGGGACTGGCCCAGGAAGATGGCAGCAAGATGAAGGTGAACTCAGGAGCAGGGGGAATATCAGGAAGAAATGCTGAGGGCCCCAGTGAGCAGGCCAAGGCTTAGAAAGCAGGTGTTGGGCGTTCCATCTTGGATAAGTGTTGGAACCCAGTGTTTTGGATGAGCTCAAGTCAGAGGCAGGTTAGACTGCTTCGGCAGAGAGGGAGTGCATGAAGGCCATGTTAGTGGGAGAGTGATTAGCCTAAAGCATAGAAAAAGAGAGATGTTAGTGAAGGAAACTCCTTTGGGGAACTGTAGGTCTGGGACTGCTAGACAGTAATAGCTGATGGCCAAAATTACCTTCCAGAGTCTGAGGTGGTAGAAGGACACCAGGTGATTTCAAGGTTACTGTCAGTTGAACTAACTACTCTGCTTGGGTCTCAAGAAAAGCTGCTGGTTGGGACTTTGTGTATTTCTGGTAGGAATATAAAATGGTGCATTTGCTGTGGGAATCAGTTTGGCGGTCCTTCAGAGAGCTAAACATAGAATTACCATATGATCCAACAATTCCACTTCTAGATATTGAAAAACAAGAAAGTTGAAAAGGATTAAAAACAGAGGCTCAAACAGATACATGTATACCAGTGTTTACTGAAGAATCTATTCACAGTAGCCAAAGATGAAAACAAACCAAGTGTCCATCATCAGCTGAATGGATGAGCAAAACATGGTAGATACCTACAGTTGAATGTTATTCAGCCACAGAAGGAATGAAGTCCTCATATTTGCTACAACATGGGAAAATCTTGAAAGCATTGTGCTAAGTAAAATAAACCAGGCACAAGAGGACAAATATTGTATGAGTCTGTTTATACATATTATTTAGAAGAGGCAAATTCATAGAATCAGAAAGTGGGTTACAAGGGCCTTGGGATGAATGAGGAGGTATTGTTTAACGATTACAGAGCTCCTGTTTGGGGACATGGAAAAAGTTTTTGGAGTTCCCATCACAGCTCAGTGGTAATGAACCCAGCTAGTATCCATGAAGACACAGGTTCAATCCCTATCCTCACTCAGTGGGTTAAGGGTCTGGTGATGCCATGAGCTGTGATGTATATCACAGACACAGCTCAGATGCTGCATTGCTGTGGTGTAGGCTGGAAGCTGCAGCTCCAATTCGATCCCTAGCCTGGGAACTTCCACAGCCTGGGCCCAGGGTGCGACCCTAAAAAGACAAAAAAAAAAAAAAAGTTTTGGCGATAGATCATGGTGTTGGTTGTACAGCAGTGTGGATGTACTTAATGCTGCTTAATTGTAGACTTAAAAATAATTAAAATGTGGAGTTCCCATCGTGGCTCACCAGTTAACAAATCTGACTAGGAACCATGAGGTTGCGGGTTCGATCCCTGGCCTTACTCAGTGGATTAAGGATCCGGCATTGCCGTGAGCTGTGGTGTAGGTTGCAGACTCTGCTCGGATCCTGTGTTGCTGTTGCTGTGGCTCTGGCATAGGCCGGTGGCTACAGCTCCAACTAGGCTCCTAGTCTGGGAACCTCTATATGTCGTGGGAGCGGCCCTAGAAAAGGCAAAAAGACAAATAATAATAATAATAATAAAAATGTTAAATTTTGTGTTATGTATAGTTTACCATAATTTAAAAGTATTTTAAGAAAAGAGAAGCTGCAAAGGCTGTCTGAAGGATTTAAGAGTGAGAAGAAAATGCAATTCCTGAGGAGTCCTCTCTGCCTTCCTCCTCAGGGTGGGTGGGCCCCACTGCTGCCCCTGTTGTCCTGAGAGAATGGAAAGCTCCCTGTAGGACCACAACCAGAACTGCCAGCCCTCATCCCTGCTTCCCCTAGTGACTCTCAGAGTCAGTCCTGTGGGGTCTAAATAGCTTCATCGTTGATTAGAACTAGGTCCACTGCCAGCCTCTGCTGCTAGAATACACATGGGAGCCAGGGGCATAGAGGAAGTGCTGGTTTCTGCAGCTTTGGGTTTGGTATCATGCCAGAGAACACAGCTTTTGCAGTCATAATTGGTCTAAATATAAACATTCACTTGTTTTTGTTTCAAATTGGTGTGTGTGGATGTGGACATAGCCTAGGTTTGTGGGTATAGAGTGTATTTTGTCAACATGGAGAGAGTGAATCAGAGTTTTCTGTTGTCTCAATGAGCCCTTGTTTTCCGTCTTGATTTCCCTACATGTTGATAATGTCCTCCAGCCTTTGAGTCAAGGAGAGGTTGGATTCCAACCACTTAATTGGAAGTTTTCCAGTTCACAGCGGTTAACTCTTCTACCACTTGTCTCCCTAATTTAGAATAACATTCAGAGAATAATAAGCACTCTACCTCACATTAGTGTGGGCTTATTTCTAGAACTCTGTGTGAAATATTCAGAACTAAAACACATTATTGTCTTTCAAGGGTTTTCAGTAGGACTGTGAAGGGAAAAAAAACAAAGCTGTCTTGAATTTTATTAGTGATTTTCAGTCAAATTGCTAAATGGGGTTATTTAATATTTTTCAGTGAATGCAGCATTAATTTGCATATTAAATCACATTACATCTGCCTCCATTAATGAAATTATTTTTAGATGTAGGCAATCAAAACAATCTTTTGCAATATTCAAGATGTAAGAAATAGCGCTGGCTAACACATCTTCATTTGTCCATGCTCATTCTTCTCCCAAGTTTAGGTTCAAGCCTTTGGAGATGGTTTCAGAGTAGTTTGTGTGTATGACAGCTGGGGAAAGTAGCAGCTGTTTTTGTTTTTGTTTTTTTCCAGATAGGCTTTCGTGATCATCCTATCTGGGAAAAGAATGAAAAAGAATGAAATTCTCCGATCTAAACACATTAACTAAAAGCCCTATGTATTAGACTAAACGCAACTGAGGATGAGACAGCCATAGCACCATACATGAAGCCCTGCCAAAAGACAGCCCAGGCATCTGGGGACAACCAGTGCTGTGACTGCAATCACAAATTATTCCAGTGAGGAAGAAATGGAAGAAGTCTCTATAGTCATCAGCTTGACTGCACAGGGAGCCTTCTGACAAGGTCAGATTTTTAAAGGGCAGACACCAGTCTTACTTACTAAATTAGCTGATGACATGAGGCTCCAAGAGACAAGCAAGATATGTTGGTTAACAGGATTCAAAAGGATCTCAGCAGGCTAGAATGATGGGCTAAATTCACAAAGAAGAAAGTTAAAAGGTATCCTTATATGGTCTGGCCCTTGGATACAAAAAGATCAGCACCACCAGAGGATAAAAGGTATATGGTGAGCAAGTATAGGAAAGTTTTAGTTGAAATAAACTGAGGTTGTGAATCATCAATATGGCGAAAGCTTTCCAAATGTGCATAAGCTTTCCAGAATGCTTATGCAACCCTAGACTATTAATAGACTATGGTATTTAGTAAGAGAAAAGTGATAGCAAAAACCATTTGCAAGCTATAGATACAGATGTCAAGCAAATGCTCTTTGGGGTCAGACAACCGTTTTTCAGATTCCATCACCGGCTCATCATAGCAGTTCTTTATGTGATTCATAAAAATATCAAATGTGCATTGAACCCTTAACTTGAAGTCTGAATGTTCATGTTACAAAATTCTTTTACAGATATTTTGATGTGGCCTTTTCCTTTGATGGTGAAGCTGACTTTCCACCAATACACACTAGTGTGGCCCTATCTGTGGTTTGTGACTGGCCTCCATTCTCATGTGCTAGGTGTGTGTTTTAATTGGTCATAGTAACAACTGGAATATCATCCCCCTGAATATGGGTCCCCTGGAGTTTTTCATTTTCCCTTTAAACAAACCCCATTTTTAATTATCTAAGATTTCTAGCTGCTGCTTTTTGTGGGTTTTTTTTTAATGGAGCAATTACCTAAAGACAAATTCTAATCAATTCAAATCTTTCTAGAATTTTTGCTCTTTTTCTTTTTTCTTTTTACAGTTTTCTTGCTGTGACTTATTTCAATAGAAATATTTTAAGATTCATCTGCAACAAGTTTCTTCAAGCATTCAGCTTGATTTTCATATAAATGATAACCTTTTTTTCTCACTCATATTTCATCAGCTTATATAATAGGGCATTAAATTACATAATTAAAATGGCCAATATAAATGGCATAAATGGGATAAGAACAAACAGCTGTCACACATACAACTCAAGAGAAAAGCCCACTAGCAGTGGGTAGTCAGTGTACTGTGAAACAGTCATAATCAGAACCAAGTCACCAGTATTGTCATGGGAACTAAAAGGCTTACAATTGAAGCAAGTGGAGGCATTTGGTCCAAAGAGAGGCTGGTTCAGTGATATGAATGTCCTCCACTGTTAGAGGGTTTATTACATAGACGATTCACTGAGCTGCTTATGTAGAAGATTCTAGGATGAGAGAGAGAGAGATAACACAGACCACTGAATAACATTTTAGGCAGACAATGCTCAGCTCATACCAGTATGGATTTTAATAGAGAATTTAAAGATGACATAAGCTCTCTTGGGAGATAATCTGTCACTGGACATGTTCAAACACAGACAGGATGACCAACTTGGCAGTGATAGTATTTGTTCTAACAAATTCAGAATATTGTGGGGAATTCAAATAGATAATGGTAACTTCTCTAACCGTCATGACAATGCAGAGAAATCAGTCATTGAGGAAAATCTAATAAGAAGGATTAGGCAGAAGACATTCCTTGGGCTTTTAGATTGCCAAAACAAGGGCAGTCTAAAGTGTCATTGCTTCATCTTAAATTTAAAAAACACATTTTCTTTTTAAAAGAATGATTGTTATAATGTATTATATCTAAGAATCTATGTGATATTGTGTGTGTGTGTGTGTGTGTGTGTGTGTGAACACTTACAGGGTGAGAATCCCAAATCAAAGAGAAAGAAGCAAAGAAACACAAATCTTATTAATAATAATATATTCTGGAATAGGATTATTTGAATATCTTCTAAATGAAAATTGGTCTTATGAATTTGAAATGACTAACAAATCGGAAAAGAAATATGCAATGATAATGCTCAATGGTGCTTATTTTAAAAAATAGGTGATGTGTTCTACCCTGTTGAATAAAATCCACTTGACATAGTTAGTTACAGTTCTCAGAGTATAGAATCAATATCTCTTTATTTTATTATTAGAAAATAAGACACCATATTATAGTAGTCTTTAGATAGTTGTCCCATTTTGAGGAATATAATGTGAGCCCCATTGTACCTTAGCTCCATTCCATAATGCAGTTTTATTCTACTTCATAGCCAGTATGTACCCATAAATTTCCAATTTGAATCCCCCTAAAGCATATCTATATGGAGGGGGAAAATATCTTCCCTTCGCGTGTGGCTGCACCTATCCAGATTAATTCAGATGCTTCATCAAGGGATTCATCCCATTTGGACCTGCTAACATGAAAGGCTGTTCTTCAGCTAGTACCTACTGTAGTGCTGATTGGTTATATCCTGCGTCTGTTCTCATTGGTGGGCAATGATCAGCCTTCATTCTGATTGGCCAGTTATTAGAACTATTTTGTATCACCACATTCAAATGCACTGAGGAGCTTAATACCCAGGAGATGCCTGTCTCCACATCCCCCTCATTCTGATTTAAATCTGAGGTGCCACAAGCTTTCTAGGTCATTGTTTCTCAAATCATCTGTATAAATGACCTGTTGTTGATTTTAAGTGTTGATAGTTTTGTAAAATGAAAACCACATAATTGGATGTTGCTGCAAATGGCAAATTGCTATAAAAGTTTATAAACATGGAAGTATTTATCTTGAACTAGTCACAGTTTGTGGGTCATACTTTGAGGGGCACTGATTCTAACACAAGGCCAGACTAATGAACCACTTATTGCCTCCTTTGTAACTGCTTACATTGTATGCTTTTTAAGAGCCTAAAGACATTTTTTAGTCAAGGCCATTTACTGTAAAGATTATGGAGACTGGCAAGTCCCAAGTTTTGCAAGAGACCCAGGAAAAGAGCCAATGGTATAGTTCTAGTCCAAAGGCCAGCAGGCTCAAGACTTAGGAAAAGCCAATATTTCAGTTGAGTTCAAAAGCCAGGGAAAAAACTAATGTTCCAGTCTGAAGGCAGACAAGAAGAATTCTCTCTTGCTCAGAGGAGGGGCAGCCTTTTTATTCTACTCAGGCCTTAAACTGATTGGATGAGGCCCACCCACATTAGGGAGAGAAATCTGCTTTATTCAGTCTACGTATGTAAATGCTAATCTCATCCAAAAACACTCTCACAGAAACACCCAGAATAATATTTGGCTAAATATTCATGACCATAAAATTAGCCATTATACTATGACACATAGGAGGATACTAAGACCTTTATCAAAGATGCTATATTACAGGAATTCCCACTGTGACTCAATGGGATTTGTGGTGTCTCTGGAATGCTGGGACATAGGTTTGATCCCTGACCCTGCTCCAGCATTGCCACATCTCAGTGTAGTTTGCAACTGTGGTTCTGGCCCAGGAACTCCATAAGCTGCTGAGGGGTGGCCAAAAAAAACAAAAAGAAAAACAAAAATGATGCTTATTATAGATATTGTCTAAGTCTCTGAGGAGCGGAAGATCCGATCCAGGTTTTACTCTCACTCAGAAGCTCATATCTGGTGTGGGCAAGAGGAGGGTGTAGCTAGCATGCATTCAAACTATTACAGTGCAATTTAGTGAGTGGTATACTAAAGCCATATTCAAGGGGTTATTGTAGAACCTAAGGGTTCTATAGTTTGGAATAAAGCCTAACCCTTCCTATTTTTTATAAAGTTCCCCAAACCCACCTTGTAAGTGATAAATAGGTGTAGATACATGACAGATTCCCCAAAAGTACGTTTCTCAATTAGCGGGTGGTTTACCATATTTTTTAATTGTAGTTATATCGCCATGATAAGCGTTATTGCAATGTACACAAAGATTCATTGTCAGTTGTGTTTCACTATATTGGCCCAATGATTCCCATTTAGTCACATCATGTCCCAAACATTGTAACTGAAGTAGAATCTTTGAGATCACTTAAAAGTAACAGGAAAAGCTGTTCTTTTTTTTTTTTTTTTTTTTTGCCATTTCTTGGGCCACTCCCGCGGCATATGGAGGTTCCCAGGCTAGGGGTCGAATCAGAGCTGTAGCCACCGGCCTGTGCCAGAGCCACAGCAACGCGGGATCCGAGCCGCGTCCACAACCTACACCACAGCTCACGGCAACGCCAGATCCTTAACCCACTGAGCAAGGGCAGGGATCGAACCCGCAACCTCATGGTTCCTAGTCGGATTCGTTAACCACTGCGCCACGACGGGATCTCCGGAAAAGCTGTTCTTACTTAGAACTTGCTGTGGTTAGAACCTGTGCTGGGTTTTGGGAATAAACCACTCAGACACCTACTGGGCTGCTAGATAATGATCCCCAGAGTCTTTCAGTCCTACTCAAGTGCTGAAAATAGTTTGCTGAGGCACCTCTGTCTTTAAAAGGCACTGGGGACTTATTATTTTAATCCTTGTACAGCCTGATTTATCCCTTCAAACATCTGTCAGCTGTGCTTTGTCTTGAAATGGGTACCAATGCTGCTGATGATTTTTCAACAGCAGCTGGGAGACGTTCATTAGACTCTCAGAGGGTGTGTATGGCTGTAATATTTTCTTTTACTAATGATCTCTGAAGCATTAAATATTGTGCATCCCATATCTACAGGAAATCTTGAATTTTTATTTCCCTGCTTCAAGATTTGAAGCATTAGGTTTTACTCAATTAGCTAAATTATTAACAATCCAGTCCCTGGGTCCTGGAGATATAAAAGAAAAATGGACTGTAAGATCCTGGGTTAAATGCTTGTTATTTAACACAGGGGAGAGATCATAGCCATTCTCTCCAGCAGATATAAATAAGAGCTGAACCATAATTTTTCTTAAATGATTTCCAAATTAATTTGTCGATATAGCATCCCTTGACTTAGCTCTCACTTGCTTTACCTCCTTCTGTACTTAGGACAGAGGAGAGGTTTTTTTTGGTCCTCCTGAACTTCTCTATCTTCTCTTTGGCTGGTCATTGTTGAAGCTCTTATTTGTCTGTTCAAAGATTTGAAAGATCTCTCTTTTTTGTTGTTGTTGTTCTTTGCACCCAGAAACTTCTCATATGTAGACAAAGGCAGCAGCATTTTATGCTGTACTTGAAACCCTAGCTGTTCTCTGTCAGAGTCATCTGTCCCTCTAGCCTCATTGTTGCTATGCTTCCATCATTAGTATTTTTCCCTCTGGTTAATTTAATCAGGTGATGTAGGGATGAAGGAGGTAGAGGTGGAAGTTGACTCAAGAAACATTTTGAGTCTCTTGTAATTCTCCTGGGGATGAATGCTGTGGGTGGGAGCCAGGAGGTGAGATGATGCTCTGGACCAACTTTATAATTTTGCTTGAGTCAGGACCTGAGTCTGGAATATATTAAAAGACTAACAAATAACCTCTAGAACAGTGAAGTAGCCTCTGTGTTACAGAGAATTCTCCCACCAGTCCTCCACACTTGCCTTGGACTTTGGACAAGATGGCAGAGTAGGACTTAAATTCACCTCCCTTCACGAAAACATCAAAATCACAACTAACTGCTGGATAACCATGGACAAAAAAAGATTGGAACCTACCAAAAAAGATACTCTACACCTGAGGACAAAGAAGAAGCCACACTGAGATGATATGAGGGGTGCTTTTGAAATATAAGCAAATCCTACACCCACTGAGTGAGCAAACCACAAACTGGGAAATAGTTATATCACAGAGGTTCTCCCACAGGAGGAAGAGTTATGAGCCCCACATTAGGCTCAGCAGCCTGGGGCCTGGCATCGGGAGAAGGTGCCCCCAGAGCATTTAGCTTTGAAGGCCAGCAGGGCTCAAGAGCAGGAGCTCCACAGGACTGTGAGAAACAAAAGTTCCACTCTCAAGGAGCACACACAAGGTCTCAAGAGCACTGGGACACAGGGCAACGCAGCTGCTCCATTGGAACGTAGGCCAAACACAACTGCAGGTCTTAGAGAATCTCCTGGGTAAGTGGGGGGTCACTGTGGCTCACTGTGGGTGCAAGCACACTGATTGCAAAACCCCAAGGACCAATCATCACCTTGAGCATTCCCAGAGTTCACCATTTTTGCCCTAGCCAACAGTCTCCAGATACCAGTGCAGGATGCCTCAGGAGAAACAATAGCAGGGTGGGAACACAGCCCCACCCATCAGCAGACAGGCTGCCTAGCATCATCCTGAGCTCCCAGCTACCTCTAAACATGCCCCTGGACACAGCTTTACCCACCAGAGGGTAAGTCCCAGCTCTACCCACCAGTGGACCAGCACCAGTCCCTCCCACCAGGAAGCCCACACAAGCGCCTAGACCAACCTCATCCACCAGCCTCCCCCACCAGCAGACACCAAAGGCAAGAGAAACTACAGTCCTGCAGCCTGAGGAATGGTGACCACAAATACAGGAAATTAAACAAAATGAGACAGCAGAGAAATATGTGCCAGATGAAGGAAAGAGAGAAAAACCCCAGAAGAACAACTAAGTGAAGTGGAGGTAGGCAATTTACCTGAAAAAAAGAGTTCAAAGTAACAATAGTAAAGATGACCAAGCCCTCCACACTTGTTTTGCCCTACACCTTAGAGACCATACCCTGCACCTCTCCTCCCCAGTCAGGGGCCTGGGAGGACCTGCTCCCCATAGAAGCTAGCTGTGTGCATGCCTGGGTGCGGCGTTCACATAGGAGGGGAACGCTATCAAATGAATGTCCGCAAATGCCAGATGCCATATAAGCAGGCCAGAGCCCTTGGTTAAATGAGGCAAGTTTCTGTAGCATGTGGATGACATTGCTTTACAATTTGTACTACAGGTCATCAACTGTTTGAAGGAAGGATTCCTATCTTTTCATTTCTCTGCCTCCCTGAAATATTGAAGAACATTGTCTCATAATGGAAAAGATATGGAGTTAGACAACAAGGGTCTCAAACCCAGGTTTGATCTCTCCAAGCCTCAGTTTCCTATCTGTACGAAGTGATTAGTACCCACCTGACTCAAAGTCCCAAATCACCAAGCACATCATGAACATTCAGTGAATGGTCCTTGTTAACCTCTCTCCTTATGTATAGTTCCTACTTGAAAAGTACTACAGGGAGTTCCCACCGTGGCACAGTGGGTGAAGAATCTGACTGCAGCTCAGATTGCTTTGGAGATGTGGGTTCAATCCCTGGCTCTGCACAGTGGGTTAAAGGATCCAGCATTGCCACAACTGCATCGTAGGTTACAGCCGTAGCTTGGATTCAATCCCTGGCCTGGAACCTTCCATATGCCCCAAGTTCAGCATTTAAAACAAAACAAAACAAAACAAAACTGCTCCCTAGGATGTGCTTTTTCTTCCTCGTGCTCTTTCCTCTATCCTATCCTTTTTTTTAAATTTGTTTTTGAAGTATAGTTGATTTACAATGTTGTGTCTAATTTCTGCTGTCAGCAAAGTGATGCAGTTACACACACACACACACACACACACACACACATTCTTTTTTGTATCCTTTCCATTATGGTTTATTACAGAATATTGAGTATATCTCCCTATGCTATACAGTAGGACCTTATATTTATCCATTCTATATATCATAGTTTGCATCTGCTAATCCCAAACTCCCAGTCCACCCCTCTTTCACCTTCTCTACCCCTTGGCAACTATCCCATCCATCTTTGTATTCATAGTCCATTTTTTTTAAGCTCTTTCTGTTTTACTCAATTTGCCTTTTTTTTTCTCTCTCTCTTTCTCACTTTTTTATACCGTAAGTCTGAGAATTATACTCAGTTCTACCAACCAAAGGGCATTCCCTCATCTGGCTGATGCTATTCCATGCTAAAGATATCATTGACCTTTATCCTAAAAGCAGGGATAACCCACCCCACTCCCACCAAGTGGACCAGCAAATTGCCAACCCTCCGGGAATTAAATTAGCTGTTGCACAGTTAAAATCCTCTCAACCTGACAACAGGACTGTTACCTGCTATGCTTCTGATTTGATTGCTTTTGTTTTTTTCCCCCAGAGGTATTATCATGAATAGTTTTACAGTTGAGTCCATTTACCATATTTACAATTCTTCCTATCTGCCTTTGTTGCTTGTCTCAAAACACAGCTCTCTCTATCTCTTTCAACTGCCTCCTTCCGGGTGCTAAGGTAACTTTTGCTGGAGGCTCCAGGGGCTGAGAACAGATGTGAAATTCTCCTGCAGTTAGAAGATACCAGCGCCACTGTGGTTCAACCACTGATATGAACCAACAGATAATTACAGTTTAAAATTAGTATTTTAATGAAGCAGTCTTAACAAATGTAAAGTGAAATCTCCCAGGCATTCGAGAAATGAGCAAGAGGGGAGGACATTAACTAAGAAGTCCAGCCAATGGATGGTCAGCAGGTGCTGGTCTGAGGGAGAGCAGAATGGTCCAGTTTTTTTGAGCTGCTGCACCATGCAAGGAAAAGCCTGTATTTAAAGATGAATAGAAATGCCTAAAGAGCAAAGTCAACTTCCAGTCAATCACAGATCTGAGGCTTCTATCCAGGAACCTCAAATTAAATATCAGTACAAAATATAGGGAAATAAATTCCCTATCCATTTAAACCTAATGTCAAGGTCCCCTTTTTTCCCTTTCAGAAATTAATGGCATCATTAAATATTTATGAGACCTGATACCCAGCAGTAATTGTTAATATCATAAACTGTTTCAGCAGGTAGGAATGAAACCAGAGATTAGTAGGGGAAATGCTTGTTGAATTGTTACATTTTATTTTTTAAGTGTTTATAGTGCTAAATATTTATTTTACTAGGGGCTGGGTTGTTATACAACTTAATCAATTAAAAGAAAAACTGTAGAAAATGTTTCAAGTATTTTGAATGCTGGATTAAAATGGACTATTAGATTTATCCCTGGAGGGGTCATAAAAGGAGCTGGGCTGTATTTATTTTCCAGGGCTCACTTGCTTGGGGAACTCAGATTAGTTGCTTAAATTCTCTGTGCCCTAATCTCTCATCTGGAAAATGAGATTATTACCATTTACCTTACATGGCTTACTGGAAAACAGGGAAGACAGATGGAATTGGCTGAATCCTCAAACTGGGTGGCCAGCACAAAGACTCAATGAGCACATGAATGGAACAGTGCTGCATTACTACATAAGACTGTAGGTTGAGCACACAAGCCTCAATTTATATCTTAATATATGTTAGCTCTTGCAGGATTTTCAGTTCAACATTGAAAATAAACAAGAAAATAAACATGAACATAATTTCCACAGCTGGTGCTTTGCATCCCAAACAAAAGACAGGCTGGGATCAGGCAGGATACTTGCTCACCCAAAGCCCTGACTCAAGTCTAATCCCAGCAGAAAATACCCCTCTTTCTAGCATCTGTCCCTCTCAGAAACTGATGAGATCTGCCCTCACTCTCACCCCACCGTGGGCTAACTCTCTGAATCTACTTAGACCTTGAACCCTGCTCATCTGTTCTCACTGCTCTTTTTAACCCAGCTTCCATTCCAGAAACTTTTCAGAGGCTGCTCTTGTAGCTTCTAGATAGAAGAAAGCACAAAGCAGAGAGGAATGTCTTGCTCCCCTTCCCCTGCTGTATTTGGATGTTTCTCCTTATGAACTATTCACAGGCTGCCACCTAGTAGCCCTGGTCTAATTGTTTCTTTGCTTTCTCTATTATCACAGCTCCACCCTGGGCCAAGCATGATTTCCACAGCTCTTTCTTCCCAGGGCTTTAAAGCAGCACTTGCTTGGTCAGCAAGCACTTTTATTCTTCTGCCACAAAAGATTCATTGTGTACTTTATTGGCAACTACAAAATGGTTTTGCCTTTATTCCAATTTTCTCTACTTACATAGTTAAAATTTTGTTACATACTCTCCATTAATATGGGAGATTCCTTTATATCGTGTGTGTGTGTTTGTGAACATACACATTCACATACATTTTCAATATTTCTTTCATTTCTGTTCATTGTAACACACACCTATTAACCATCACGTCCTAGATATTATGATAGGTGTCATATATATAAATATAAATTTGTTAAATACTTTATTGTCTACTATCCAGGCACTGAAGTAGTTTCAGTCCCAAAATTCAGTACTCTTTTCAATTTCACCAGGTCTGGAAGTGGTTTAGTTCCATAATTTTACTTGGGAGGAATTAAATTTATATCTGCTTTGGGGTGGGGGAATGCTGGGAGTTTGGGGATGGAAATGTTATAAAATTGGATTGTGATGATCATTGTACAACTATAAATGTAATAAATTCATTGAGTAATATAAAAAATTTTTAAAAATTTTTTAAATTTATATCTGTTCACTCGATTATTTTCAAACTATAGAGATGCAGTAAAATTGGGGGAAAATTATCAGTGACCTTTCTGCCAATTTGTAACCTATATAGTGTATTAGGATATTCATTCTGACCTTTTTCAGTGTATTTTTAAATAGTCAATGTAGTTGAAATAATAACTTATCTACAATTTTGTGGCTGTTTTAGCTTAGCATTACAGAAGTAAGCATTCCCTCGTGTTGCTAAAACCTGTACCATTTTTAAAGCCAGTTAATAAGCTTTTAAATAAATGTAGCAAAGCCACTTAACAGTTTTCTTCAATTTTCAGAAATTTTGATTGTTTTGAATTTATCATAGCATAAACAACACTGTAGCAAACATCATCTGCATACAGCAAAGTTGATTTTTTCTTTTAATTCCTGAGATTATACTTCACAAGTGCAATTACTATATCAAAAGGAATGGGAAATTTTAAGGCTTTTTTGTGAATATTATGAATTGCTTTTCAGAAATGCTTTACTAATTTATATTGCCATACAAAGTGGAAGAAATACCATTATCAGCAGTAGATATTCTCATTCTGAAAAAATATTTGTTTTTACTTTTGTTTTTATTTTATTTGCTAATTTGTTAGTCACAAAAGCACCTGTTGTTTAATTTGCATTTTTTTGGTTAGTAATGAGATTGAACTTTTGATTGAATGTTAATATTATCTATTTAGGAGTTCCCGTCATGGTACAGCAGAAACGAATCCAACTAGAAACCATGAGGTTGTGGGTTCGATCCCTGGTCTCGATCATTGGGTTAAGGATCTGGCATTGTCGGTGAGCTGTGGTGTAGGCTGCAGGCACAGCTCAGATCTGGCATTGCTGTGACTGTGGTGTAGGCCAGCAGCTGCAGCTCTGATTCAACCCCTAGCCTGAAGACCTCCATATGCCACGGGTGTGGCCCTAAAAAGCCAAAAAAAATTAAAAATAAAGAGAATTACTTTATCAATTTATTATTTTATTTTATTTTCTTCAATACCTGCATTTTTAAATTTTTTTCAAATTAGAATAGTAATGTAGGTTTAATGTAGAAAATGAAATAGAGATAAGTTTAAAGAAAAAACTAGGAAATAGCAAGAATCCATTACGCTGGGACAAATAGTTAATGTTTTGGTCTATGTCCTGCCAATAATTTTTAACATGCACATACACTAATTTTTTGTGTGTATATCACTTTTTTCCACTTAGCAGTATTCGATTTTTCATGTCATTAAGTGTTCTTTGTTAACATTATTTCATTGGGTATCCATATATATTTTAATGCTTCCATTAAATGTATATACTGTATATTTTTGCCATTATGAATAATGCTGTAATTAGCATATTTGTACATGAATTGTGTGCATCATTTCTATTTTCACTTTTAATTAACTTTTAGAAGGTCTAATTTACATGTATAGAATTAAACTATTTTAAAAATATAGTTCCCAAAGTTTTGACAGATGTTTACATATCTGTAACCACCACCACAGTCTAGGTGTAGAATTCCTCCAGCACCGCAAAAATGCCTCTCAAGTCCCATTGTAGTAGAACCACCATCAACCCCTTGGTCAAAGGCAAGCAGTGATCTGCCTGTCAATTAGTTTTGTCTGTTCTAGAAATTCATATCAATGGAATCATACAGAATACGTATATATAGACTCTGAATTTCGAGTCAGTAATTTATTCTTCTTATACTGAGTAGTATTTCATTGTATAAAATTATCCATTTATACTCCTCTATAGAAAACTACTTTTTTATCTAATTGTTGTATGGTTTTTATTTTCAGTTTGATTATCCATGAGGTTCCACTTGATTATCTGTAATTTATCCATATTTGATTTCTAGTATTTGACTGTTTGGGTTGTTTTTGGTTTGGAGCTATAAATAAAATTGTTAGAAATATTTGTATAAAACCCTCGGTATAGGCATATATACTCATTTCTCTTGGATAAATACCTAAGAGTAAAATTTATGGGTTCTTAGTGTAGGTATATTTTCATGTGAAACTGCCAGGCTATTTTCCAAAGCTGTCTTTTGTTTCACTTTCCCATCAGCAAGGTGTAAGAGTTTCAGTTAATCCACATCTTTGCTACCATTTGTTACTATATTTTTAATTTTAGCCATTCTGGTGGGTATGTAGGCTATCTCATGTGGATATCTTTTTTTTCTCTCTCTCTTTTTTGGCTGCACCTGTGGCATGGAGAGGTTCCTGAGCCAGGGAATGAACCTGAGCCAAGACAGCAACAATGCCAGATCCGCCAGATCCTTAACCCATTAGGCCACCAGTGAACTCCTCATGTGGGTTTCATTTTAATTTTCCTAATGACTAATGAGGAACATTTTATAATGAGCATATTGGACATTTGTATACATTTAGTGAAATATATCTTCTGCTCTACTATTTTTACCATTTTAAAAAATTGTCTACTAATTATTGAGTTGCATGAGGGTTTTTTTTTTTCCTATATTCTGGTTACAACCCTTTGTAAGATAAATGTATTGTGAATATGTTTGCTTATTCCATGGATTCTGTCATTTTCCCTTTTTTTTTTTTTTTTTTTTTTTGCTTTTTAGGGCTGCACCTGAGGCATATGGAAGTTGCCAGATTAGGGATCAAATCGGAGCTGCAGCTGCCAGCCACAGCCACCAGTGCAGGATCCAAGCCACGTCTGTGACCTATATCACAGCTCATGACAATGCCAGATCCAACCCACTGAGGCCAAGGCCAAGGATTAAACCTGCATCCTCATGTATACTAGTTGGGTTCATTACCACTGAGCCACAACTGGAACTCCAATCTTTCATTTTCTTAACGGTATCTTTCAAAGAGCATGGAGTTCCCATTGTGGCGCAGTGGTTAACGAATCCGACTAGGAACCATGAGGTTGCGGGTTCGGTCCCTGCCCTTGCTCAGTGGGTTAACGGTCCGGCACTTTGCCGTGAGCTGTGGTGTAGGTTGCAGATGCGGCTTGGATCCCGCGTTGCTGTGGCTCTGGCGTAGGCCAGTGGCTGCAGCTCCGATTGGACCCCTAGCCTGGGACCTCCATATGTCGCGGGAGCGGCCCAAAGAAATGGCAAAAAGACAAAAAAAAAAAAAACAACAAAGAGCAGAAATTGTTAATTTTGGTGACATACAGATTTATCGGGGTTTTTTTTTTTTTATGGTTCCAGTTCTTTAAATCCTATCTAAGAAAGCTTCGCTTATGCCAAAGTCTTGAAAATTATTTCCATTTTTTTAAAGTCTTATAATTTTAAATTTTACATTTAGGCCTATGATCCATTAGATGCAGTAATTAAGTTTAGTGGATCTAATTATCATGTATGGTGTAAGAGGTTCAGTTTTTTCCATGTGGATATCCAGATACTTAAGCACCATTTGTTAAAAAGACTCTTTCCCCATTTAATTAGGTTGGTACTTTTATCGAAAATCAATTGACCATGTATTTATGAGTTTATTTCTGGGCACTCTCTTCTGTTCCATTGCTCTATTTGCCTTTCCATGTGTCCATACTTTGAAGTATCATTTGCCTTATGGTAAATTTCTAAACATTGGATATTGGGTTTGAGGGTATCACAGTTTTTAAGCCTGTTGATTCATGTGCTTAAATTTCTCTGGAGAAAGATTTCATATGCTTATTTTTCCAGGCACCTTCCCAACTTTTAACATTGGTTGTTTCACTTAAAAAAATATTAACTTTTGAAAAATATTATGTCATTATTTTTAAATCGATATTTGTGTATTTAGCACAATACTCAAATATCTAATTTGTCTAATTGTATGTCTAATTGTTTGTCTAATTGTATGTCTTTTCCTATAAATTATATGTTTGTATCCTTTGTATATGTCTTTATTGTGATTTTTACCTCTTTTTATTAATTCTGTGTAAAATCTCTTGAGATGATAAAGTTATGAAGTTTTTTTCTATCATATTCATCCCAAATAGGTTATTGGTTTAAGTTTACATTTTAATTCATTAGTTAGAGTTTCAATATCAAGAGGTGTTTAACTTGCATTATTTTATTTCCAACTGGTTTTTAAAACTTTTTTATGTTCTCCAAAAAATCCTGTTAGAACTTTTAGGTCAAATTACATGAAATATATCCATTTATTTGAGTGGAAGTGATACTTCCACACGCTATCCTCCTTCCCAGTCCAGCACATGGTATGTCTCCATTTAATGTAGATTTCCTTGGTTTCTCTCTTTTTTTTTTTGGTCTTTTGAGGGCCACACCCATGGCATATGGAAGTTCCCAGGCTAAGGCTCTAATCAGAGCTGTAGCTGCTGGCCTACACCACAGCCATAGTAATGCCAGATCCGAGCCACGTCTTTGACCTACACCACAGCTCATAGCAACCTTAACCCACTGAGGGAGACCAGGGATCGAACCCACAACCTCATCGTTCCTAGTCGGATTCATTTCTGTTGTGCCACGATGGGAACTCTTCCTTTGTTTCTCCTAAGAGTTCTGTACACTGACTCATAGAAGTCCTTGACATTTCTTGTTAAGGCCATTTTAACATGGGTTAAACTTTACATTGCTGCCATGAACAGTGTTTTTTCAAATTGCTTTCTAACACTGTTAGTAATAAAATAGAGAAAACTATTTATCTGTGCTTATCGATCTCTTATCTAGCCACTTTGCTGGACTAGGATCAATTTGGAATCCTTCTCATTTCATTGCCTTGAATTTCCTATTTACCCAACTTACTTTTCTTAGCAGGTAATGATAATTTAGTTGTCTCATTGCCAGAAGTTTTTCCGATTATTTTTCTCCATGCCTTGTTGAATTGGCCAGAACATCTGCAACAGTATTAAATAATAATGATGATAGTTAAGTACCTGATCTTATTAAAGCCTCCAATATCATTTGTAGACATATAAAAGTATATTAAAAATTAGGGCAGTTTGATACTGGAAGAAATATAAAGGTTGTCTAAATGAATACTTATTTGATTTATGAATTTCCCTTATAACCTCAGATATTCTGCTTTACCATCTCAAATGATGGAGACAGGAAAATTGACCATCTGTGTTAATTTTCTACGGCTGTGGTAATAAAGTACTACAAACTGGTGGCTTAAAACAACAAAAATTTACTCTGCAACAGCCTGCAGGCTACAAGTAATCAAGGTGTTGGCTGAGAGCAGGCTTCTAAGGGCAGGTACTTTCTTGCCTCTTTTCAGCGTCTGGTGGCCCCAGGTGTTCCTTAGCAGGTGGCAGCAAAACTCCATTTCTGCCTCCATCTTCAGAGATTGTCCATGTGCCTCTCTGTCTTCACATGGTGTTTTACCTATTTTTTTTTTCTTCTCTTCTAATAGAAACCCCATCAAATTGGATTAGAGCCCCCCCAATGACCTAATCTTAGCTCGATTACATCTGCAAAGACACTGTTTCCAAACAGTCTTTGTATCTACAAGGCCACATTCACAGGTACCAGAGGTTAGGTAGGACTTCAGCATATTTTTTGGGGAGGATACAACTCAACCCATAACACCATCATAGGAGCAAGCTGTTCTAGTGATGGGCAGTCGTTATGGTTAGAAATTACTTCATTTTACCAACCACAATCCACCTACCTTTGGTCTCCATACTTATACCTAGGGCAAATCACTGCCAATCTCACATGGCTTCTGTTGGACAGCCCTTCAAATAGACCAAAACAGTTCTCATAACTCACTAATTAGAAGTGGTCCCACTGTGATGAAAAAAAAATGAAGAAATGTGGCCACAATCAGAGTACCTATTGTGGCTCAGTGAGTTAAGAACCCAACTATTCTCCGTGAGGATGTGGGTTCAATCCCTGGTCTCACTCAGGGATAAGGATTCAGCATTGCCGCAAGCTGTAGCATAGGTCACAGATGGGGCTCAAACGATGCCATTGCTGTGGTGTAGGCTGGCAGCTGCAGCTCCAATTTGATTCCTAGCCTGGGAATTTCCATCTCCCACAGATACGGCCCTGAAAAGAAAAAAAAGAAAAAAAATGGCCACAATTAAGAGTCCATGCAATATGCAATCTATGGGTATACCATAACTTGAAAACATGGATCCTCCCATACATTTTTAGCCTGACCAAAGGCTAGTAATAGAGAAACTCCCACACTTTTGTAATGGTGAGTTTTCCCTTACAGATGCATAGTTGGTGAGGAAGTGGCTGATCAGCATTTCTATTTTTCATCCTTCTTTTAATTGACCATGGTGGCCAAAACAGATGACCTCTGCTACATGTTTCAGCTATGCTGAGAGACAAAGCATGAGAAGCATAAGCACATTTATGAGGCAAAGTATGAAAGGAAATCAAACAGAGACATTAAAAAGTAGGTAATACGGAAAAGACGCAAGCAGAGTGTTAAGTGTTATTAGTCATTAATTCTTTGTTGGAAATATCTTATAAGAATAGGCATGAAATGGAAATATAACAAAAGAGAAAAATTTAATTTATTCAGAAAAGGCTTTCTTGGGGTTCTGAGAACTAGCTTAAGAAATCAGGCCTCTTCTAATTTTTTTCTCCTCCACTATCCTTGATGTGATTCCTTTATAAACATTACAAATCTCCAAGTATTCTGAGGTACCCACTCTTTAGAATTAAGTTATGTCACAATGAGAAGTGAGATATATCTAAAGATCAAATAAGCTATGTGTAAAAATGATGTCTGTTGTGAGTATATTATTAAATAAATAAAAACCAACAATCATGAATTTCATCTGCTTTCTGTTGGCCTAGCCTAACAGTGCATGCTTGCTCTTTTTTTTTTTTTTTTCCTCTCTCTTTTGCTTTCCTTTCAAAATTAACCTTTAAGAATTTTCTTCAGGATGGGAGTTCCCATCATGGCTCAGCATTATGAACCCAACTAGTATCCATGAGGATATGAGTTCAATCCCTGGCCTCGCTCAGTGGATTAAGGATCCAGTGTTGCCAGGAGCTGTGGTGTAGGTCGCAGACACTGCTCAGATCTGGTGTTGTGGCTGACGCGTAGGCCAGTAGCTTCAGCTCCAATTCAGTATCTAGCCTATGATCTTCCATATGCCACAGAGGGCCCTAAAAAAAAAAAAGGACAAAAATAAAAAATAATAGCATCCAACAATTTTCTTCAGGGCAAAAAGGAACTGAAGAGAGACAGGGAATCTTAGGCAAAGCAAAACTGAGAGATGGTTACTTAGCATTGGAGGATCATTACCTAAACTCTTACACATATCTTGAATCTTATTGAAATACAGGAATTGACCAAAGCTCTGGGAGTTCCCACTGTGGTGCAGTGGGTTAAGTATTCAACTGCAGCAGCTTAGGTCACTACAGAGGCATGGGTTCAATCTCCTGAGCAGTGCAGTGGGTTAAGGATCCAGCATTGCTGCAGCTGTGGCTCAGATTTGATCCCTGGCCCAAGAACTTCCATATACCACAGGTTTGGGGGGGAAAAAAGCAGTTCTGCAGTAGCTGCTAAAGAACCAAAATTGGTTCCTTGGTGGTTCCTTGGTGGTTCCTTGGTGGTATAAACACAATCTTAGAATCTTGTGAGTGTCATTCTACCCTGGTCTTGGGTGATCATGTTCAGTGAAGCCCAGGGCTTGGGTCTGGACTTTTTATGACCCTTCCTCAATAAGGGTCCTGAAATCCTGGAGGCAGAGGTTTGGGGCTTTGTGCAGGATCCATAAAGAAGAGCAGCTCAGGGTGGAAGCATCTAGGCTAATTCTGCAAGTTGCCACATACAGCAGACAACCTCTTCTACAGGACAAAGTTCTGATTATCTTTATCCTTCAAATTGTGGCTGCCACTCTATCATGTCATAGAATTACACACACCCTTCATGTTTCAGTCACTGGCTGTATTAAAAACTGCACCCCCTAGAGTTCCCATTGTGGCTCAGTGAGTTAAGAACCTGACTTAATGTCCCTGAGGATGCAGATTTGACCCCTGGCTTCACTCAGTGTGTTAAGGATCCCACATTGACTCAAGCTGCTGCGTAAGTCACAGATGCAGCTCGGATTTGACCCCTAGCCTGGGAACCTCCCTATACTGCAGGTGTGGCCATTAAAAAAAAAAAATTAAATTAAATTTTTTAAAAATGCCCCAAAATCTGACGTTTTAAAGCAGCAGCCATTTTATATCTCCTAATGTTGTGGATCCAAAATTTGGACAGGGCTCATTTGATTGATCCTTCTGATTGGAGGGGCATTCACTGGGGGTACTGGGAGGTACTCAACCGGCAGCTGACTTGAAGTGAGAGATTCATGATGGCTCCACTCACATGCTCAGGACCTTGGAAGTGTGGCTGGAAGTTTAGACTCCGCTGGGTTCCATATCAAATACATCTGTAAAAGCCAAGTGCAAGGCGGTAAGAATGGAGCATGTGTGATAGAAGTTCACAGCGCTTGTGTTCTGAAATGATCAGATCTCCCCCTCAACACCATAACTTACCTGAATAACTTCTTTGGACCTTTACTTTGACTGGGACTCTCCTGAAAAATCATCCTCTCTTCTTGGCACTTTAATGGATGCGCTGCTAATTCTCCCTCCCTCCCACTTCTCCTCCCCCACCAGGCCTGAGAGGACACCCTTCCCAGAAATCTCTCTCCCTTTTCCTCTTTAAATAGGGTAAGCCACAGCATCCCTTTTTAACCAAGTCCAGGGACCATTCTCAGTTGGGATTATGCTTGAGTCTCCAACGGCCTAGGAGGCTCAGACACTATCAGGAATTGTGGGTAGCAGCCCACTTTTTTCCTTCCTCAAATGTGGTTTTCTCTCTAGGCTCTCTGCGAAAACCACCATCAGTTAACCATCATGAATTCCATCCCCGATAATTTAAAAATATCATATGGCCATCGGGTACAGGCCACAAGTGACTTTGGAATATGTAAAAATCTCAGGGGAAATTTAACCGAGTCATTCAGTCAGTATTGAAATGGTATTGGCCTCTTATGGGAAGGGTTACACTTTTTCAGCAACATATGTTTACTAAATATGTGTACTTTATTTTATTTATTTATTTATTTTGTCTTTGCCATTTCTTGGGCTGTTTCCGCGACATATGGAGGTTCCCAGGCTAGGGTTCGAATCAGAGCTGTAGCCACCAGCCTACGCCAGAGCCACAGCAACACCAGATCTGAGCCACGTCTTCAACCTCCACCACAGCTCACAGCAATGCGGGATCCTTAACCCACTGAGCAAGGCCAGGAATCAAACCCGCAACCTCATAGTTCTTAGTCGGATTCGTTAACCACTGCGTGTACTTTGTTTTAGACATTGTTCTGGGCCTTGGGAATACAACAAAGAATAAGAAAATGTTCCTGTCTTTAAGGAATTCAGCCTAATAAAAGAAGACCAACCAATTGGAGTGCTGTGATAGGAGTATAGTGGTAGGGGCCCAAAAGGAGGGGCCCATCAGATTGTCAGACACTTTATGAAGGAGATACTACCATGAGCTGTTTTGAGGCTGATATGACTGCAACAATCGTCTATTCTAATTTCAAGTTTCATGTTTAAGATCCTTACTGCACTCATTCATGAAGCTTATAATAATTGTTAAACATTTGAACCTGTATATAGATGTGCATATAAATGGCATTCCTATCTCTTGTAATAACAAGATTCTATGAAAGCTTACTTTAGTGGGGAAAAGGTTCCATTGTTCTGAAAGTGTGAAAACTCCACTGTAGGTAATGGAGAGTTATTTCAAGGCTCACAATCAGATCTTGGAAAATTCACTGGACCAGATGCCTGATGGGTATGGTTTGACAGGAAATGTTTGCAACAGAGCCTGGCTCAGTGCCTGTGGTCCTAAACCGGCTCTCAATCCTGTTCCACCTTTTTCAGGACTTCTGAACCAGGTGTGCAGAGAGGTATTGTGGGAAGAGGACAGAAGGAAGGGTGCTCAGAGAGAGCCTGAGGGATAGAGACTTTGATTTTGATCTTGTTTGCAAATGATTGCAGATGCCAAGAAAGAAACCACAATTGATCTTAGCCAAGTATCAGATGACTGAATGTGACCTCCTGGTACATACACCTGACTGTGCCTGTTGTCAGCAAGGTACAAAAGTTCATGCGGTTGTGCAGGCAGAACGTCAGCTCGGTACGTTGGAGGAGGAAGTGTTGCGGTCAGTTGAGTTCTAACAAAGAGCTCATAGCCTTCTTGCTCTCCTCTCCACCACCATTAAAAAAAAAATGTTTTTTGGTCCTCATTGTTAACTGTTACTTATGAAACCATGAAAGCATAATATTATGTTTTACAAAGTGCAAAACTGATGTTATATACTTTTCATGGTTCAATTACAGTAAGACTGTTAAAAAGCTAGATACGTGAAAGTTTCCATTGTAGTGCAGGGAAACGGACCCAACTAGTATCCATGAGGATGCAGGGGTTCGATCCCTGGTCCCGCTCAGTGGGTTAAGGATCTGATGTTGCCATGAGCTGTGGTGTTGATTGCAGATGTGGTTCGGATCCAGTGTTGCTATGGCTGTGGGGTTAGGTGGGCAGTTGCACCTCCAATTTGACCCTTAGCCTGGGCACTTCCATATGCCGTGAGTGCAGCCCTAAAAATGAAAAAGGGGAAAAAAGCTAGATATAGAGATAGTGAACTTCTGATACAGTCTGGGCTACAGATAGAGGCCTTTGAATTAATATCAGTCTGCAGATGCTAGATGAAGTCATAGGAATGAGGACCCCTTGAAAGTAGTAGAAATCCAGTTTTTTTTTTAGACCCTTTGCAAATTAACTTTTAATAATTACTACTAACTTTCTCAAATATGATTTTTAAATGTTTTGATTTAGGTTTCATTATTTCTCTATCTAGTTAGCGTTACTTATTATTCAGTTCCATTCTCTCAATGTGTAACTCCTCATTCCTCATTACTGTTTTTCCCACTTGACTCCTTTAGCTACTATATTTTATTTAAAATTTAAAACATTTTCCAAAGTGCCCAAAGGGTCAAGCCTAAAGAAATAGAACATTGTGAAAGGCCCAGGATGTTCCATGCTGCCAGTCAGATTTATGTCTTCAGTTTCTACTGGGCACTTATGGTGAGTTAAACATCATGATGAGTGCTAGAGACAAAAAGGTGAGAAAGATATAGCAGCTGCCACCAAAAAGTGTACAAGAGGAAGAGTCAAGTAAAAATAACTAATAACAATAATCAACAATATGACAAGTGCAGTGATGTAAACTTTCACAATTTACTCTGAGAACCACATGCATCACTTGACCCAGAATCTGAATCAGTGATTAAGTCACCATCAAGTACCCCTATGCAGTTGACCCTTGAACACCCCGTGTGCTGTCAAAAATCCAGGTATAACTTTACATTCAGCCCTCCATACCCACAGATTGTGTGATAGGGTGTTGTATATTTAGTGAAAAAAATTTTCATGTAAGTGGACCTTGCAGTTCAAAGCTGTGTTGTTCAGGAGTCCATTGTTTTAAGTTCTAGAGGGAGTACAAGATAACAAGAGTCATGATTGATTTATGAAAATAAGACAGTCACACATGGTAATTATCAAAATCAAAAGGTAGTGTTTCAGAATTCTGTAGAAATACAGAACCACTAGGATAGATGATAGATAGATAGATAGATAGATAGATAGATAGATAGATAGATAGATAACCTAAGAACTGTATTTCAAGGAATTGGTTCTTGCAATTGTAGGGACTGGCGATTCTGACCTCCATAGGGCAGCCTCCAGAAACTCTTGGGCAAGAGTTGATGTTTCAGTCTTGAAGTTTTGCTTTTAAAGCATTTCAACGGATTGGGTAAGGCCCACCCACAACATCAAGAAAAATCTCCTTTACTTAGAGTCAAACTGATTGCTCTGAAGAAAATACTAAAGGGTGTGACTGAACAACTTTTGCTAAAGATGTTCTTTGGTATATAGCACATGAATCCAATCAACCATCTCAGCAGAAACCAGAAGCAGAGACACGGGTTGTCCAGAAAAGATGCATGGAGGATGTGCTTTTTGATGGCATAGACCCCAGTGAATTACATAGGAGACTGACAAGGTTTTGAGAATTTTATACCATCAGAAATGTTGCCAGGCTGGACTAAGAAGCACAGAGAAGGGGAAAGATGAAGAAAGAATGATTCCAAGGCCAGAACTGGGGATGCAAAGACCAGGACTGACGATACTTCCTTGGGCTGCAAGGGAGGGACTGTCACCCCGGCTGGCCCAGAGGACAGTGAGCCTGCTCTGCCCCAGAATGATCCACAATCCCAAGTGGGGAAATAGTAAATTGACCTTCAAGATTTAGGAGAAGGTCTGGAGGAAACTGACCTTGATTAGAATTTAGATTTTATTCTTAATAGTAGCAAGATTTTTTTCTTCTAGAGCATTTAAAATATTATGCAACTGAATATAATATATTTTCCTTAAAAATAATTAAACGTAGGATGGAACTAGAGACTCTCATACTAAGTGAAGTAAGTCAGAAAGAGAAAGATAAATACCATATGATGTCACTTATATCCGGCATGTAATATATGGCGTCACAGATGAACCTATCTACAGAAAAGAAACAAACTCATGGACTTGGAGAACAGACTTGTGGTTGCCAAGGGGGAGGGAGTGAAATGGACTGGGAGTTTGGGGTTAGCAGGTGCAAACTTGCATTTAGAATGAATAAGCAATGAGATCCTGCTATATCGCACAAGGAACTATATCTAGTCACTTGTGATGGAACATGATGGAGGATGTGAGAAAAAAAATGGTAGCTTTGCTGTGCAGCAGAAATTGATGGAACATTGTAAATCAACTGTAATAGAAAAAATCTTTAAGAAATATAATTAAAGATAATATGTAAAATATGTATTATTTATATTGTATAGGAAGGAAATATGAATAAATATTAAAATAGTAAAAATTGTTAAGACTTTAATTTTCCTCAGTTTTCTTAGTTTCATTTTCTAGCGTAAGCTTCATTTTTACTTAGAAAAAAATTTTATTTATAAGGCAAATATGTTATATTATTTATATTGTATCACTCAAGGTTTCTGTCTGTTAGGTCCATTATGGTATTAGTGTGGACTTAATACAAAAGATCTGATTTTTAGACTTATTGCTGTCTCTCAATACTTGTACCTTGGATGAGTCTCTTAAGTTCTCTAAGGCTACAGAAACTCTGTAATTCTCAGGATAGATATCAGGAATGATTATTGCAAAAATAATTTTGACATAATTATCAGTTTCATATACACGAGCAATATGTATTGGTTTTTTAATTAAATAGGTTTTCATGTGAGGAAGATGTCACTGATCTTATAAAACATTCTTATATTGGATCATAAAGTAGCACCTTTATGTAGGATCCTATAAAAATTCCCAGTAGGCATGAACTTTTACATTTAAGGGAACTATCATACTTATGTCTATCTAAAACCATTTGAAAAGTTATTTTGAATTAATAAATGTCATGTTTGGTGAAAGATGTAACCAATAAATGCTAACATTTTTGAGCTAAAAAAAAAAATCGACCAATTGTGGATATTAACCACGTCTACAGAATACCTAGTATTTGTATGTAGAGGTTGAATACTGAGTATTAGCGCCTACCCAAGTTGATGCTTAAAACTAACCATCAGAGGCAGTATGTGCCAATTGCTAGATTAATCATCCCTGAAGATTGAAACAGCAAATGGTTTTTGATGGCAAAGTACAAAGCCATATACAGTGCACCTTTCCTAACCCCAGTATCCTGTCCCATCCACTCCCTTCCTAGCCACATTTCCTTCTCCAGCATTGAAACTCTGCCTAAACTGTTGTAAAAATAAATTATCTGCCACTTCTACTTTTCCTTTCACTGATCCTCTGTTGCAACTTTTCTTTTTAAATGCCAAATTTAGGGGTCAAGACAGATGCCTATTGTCTCTCCCAGGCCATTATATGTCGGAAGTATTTATATGTTCCTATCATGCAAAGCTCTCCTCTTTCATTGCAAACTTGAATGGAGGGTCTAAGGACAGTTGTGAAAACAGAGTGGCACTTACCATGCTAAGTCACTTATTCCTTAACAGTGAAAGGACTGTTTCTGTCTATTAGAAACAGTATTTTGCAAAACTTGTGTTGAATGAGATGGCACTCAAATTCCCACTGTGGTGCAGCAGGTTGGGGATCTGGTGCTGTCTCTGTGGCAGCATGGGTTTGATCCCCAGCCAGGGAACTTACGTATGCTGCAGATGCAGCCAAATGAAGTGGGGGGAGGTTTTGCACTCTGACCCTGTTTTACTTGGGAAGTATGGCCGTAGTCTAGCATCTAGCAGCCCCCTACCACAAGGCATTAATATTACCTCTTGTCTGTTCATCATTTGTTAAAGAACCCCTTTTATGCAGCTTGCTAATACAAAATGAAATCTAAGTTTTCTTTCACAACATTTATTTTTATTGAAGTATAGTTGTTTTACTCTGTTGTGTTAGTTTCAAGGGTATAGCAAAATGATTCAGTTATATATATATATATATATTTATATATATATGCCACATATATGTGTATATATATATGTGTGTGTGTGTGTGTGTGTATTCTTTTTCTGATTCTTTTCCTTTATAGGTTATTAGAAAAGACTGAGGATCGTGCACTGTGCTGTACAGTACGTCTTTGTTAGTTATCTATTTTATATATAGCAGCATGTATATGTTAATCCCAAACTCCGAATTTATCCCTCCCCCACACCTTCCCCTTTGGTAACCATAAGTTTTTTTCCTATGTCTGTGGGTCTATTTCTGTTTTGTATATAAGATCATCTGTATCATTATTATTAGAGTCCACATATGAGCAATATTATATGATATTTGTCTTTGTCTGATTTACTTCACTTAGAATCACTCCGTTTCTTTTAAATGTTTACAGAAATTATGGTATGTGTGTGTTTATACACGTGATATTTCTGTGTGTCAGAATGTGTGTGTGTGTGTGTGAGAAATTTTGCAGAGGTTGTGTCATTGATTTTCCAAATTACTGTCATCAAGATAAAATAAGCATTGCCATATTTAACCTTAGCAATAAAACTACTGCCAAGTGTTGCAATCTAGCTTTTTGGCTCTTACTGCTAAGATTTCTGTCTTCACATTTCTGTTTCCTGTTAGTTCCTGTATCAATTTAGAAAAATGGAAAGGGTAGCTATTAAAAGATATCTGGGAGGTAAAATGAATTTGCTACCCTCAGCAGAAAGGATGTCCATTGTTTAGCTTTCTTCTCCTAAGCAATCATTTGTTTTTCAGTTTGCAAAATGAATTTTGAAACAATGCCACATTATGCCACCAAATATTAATAGGTACAATTAATATATTGATATATGTTTGATTCTGTCATCCTTCATTCCCTTTATATCATTCTTCTTTTAATCTTCTGTGACAGTTCTGTAATGGAGCCCTAGAAATATGACTTTAGGGCAAACCATGCCACTAATCATCAGAATAGCATTGTGTGTTGTCCAGCAGATACGTGTTCTTTTGTCAACAGAGATGATATTCTACAAAATGTCTACCCAAAGAAAATGCTTTTCGAGATTTGTTTACAAGCAAAAAATTTAATGGGATACTAAGTTCAATCATAACAGGGTTTTTTTTCCCTGCCTGCTGAGCAGGTCATTGTTTTAGCTACAGGATACAGGACAGAATTATTAAAGCAATCCAATTATATATCTATATCTATATAGATATAGATACACACATATACAGAACATATATATGTTGTGTGTATATATATGTATATATACATATATACATATATATATATATATATAACATAAATTAAGCCTTAGACCGCTTTTCATTATTGGCTCGTTAATTCTTCAGCTGTAGTAGGATCTATAGACCATGTCTTCATTGTATAGCAGTGGTCATTTTGGGGGTTCTTGGCTTAAACTAATACCCCCGTGAAATAATTAACGGCTAGCTATCCAGATTCCATCATGAATAACCTTGTAAACAGATCTATTAAACAAACTAGTTACTCTTCTAAACTGGCACTTAGCAATGATTCTCACTGTGAAAAAACATTAATAAATGCTTCTAGAATATCCAAGGGGGGCAAGTCAGCTTCCTTTAAAAAATATTTGTACTGAACTGTATCAATTTATTTCTAGTAGCATATGCCAGTCCCATTATCAAGGAAAAGCCAACCCTCCCAGCTTGGTGTAAATTCACGAGGTTGGAGCATTCAGATCATTCTGCCTGATCCTGGAAGTGATTTTTTTTTTCTTTGATGGAAAGAAGACTACATATTTTTGATGTATTATAAAATAGTTACAGGTATGGCCTACCTTGTTAATGATAGGTCATCTATTTATTCTATGCCTGGTACATTATTTCTATTATGACAAGTATTTCACAGAAATCCAGGGTAGGCTATAAACATTTTATATTCAGTGTAAACACTAAAAACTGAAAATATCCTCTTGAGGTATGGATGCCTCTTCCATACTTCTTCCTATGATTACAGGAAAAAATTTGGTTGTTGTGTGTTTTACCTTTCATTATTTAGAGCTTAAGTTGTTGGGAAAATTCATAGACATTAGACAGATTTGTTGTCTATTAGCATATTTTAACACACCTATAAACATAAAGACAAACCTACATTATTTCAGAATATTGTTATTTACCCGGAGCATACTTGGTTCATTATCAAGCAGCATTAGTATATATATTAGTATATATTGAATAATTACATAGGATAATAGAAAAGTGTTATACCATAATTATGGCAAAGGTCTGACTATCCCAGAACCCAAGAATGTATATTATAACCTTCAACAGGGAGTTCGCTGGTGACTTAGCAGATTAAGGATCCAGCCATTGTCACTTCTGTGGCTTGGGCCACTGCTGTAGTATGGGTTTGATCTCTGGCTCGGGGACTTTTGCATGCCTCAGGTGCAACCAAAAAAAAACGAAAAACCTTCAATAGCTTTTTTGGAGGTTTAAGGGTGAAATACAAGCCCTGCTAAGGTTGCTGCCCCCAAGCACAAGCACTCCAAGTCAGGAACTTAGCACTGACTGAAACTTGGAGCCTATTTCAGATTCTCTTCCATTATTAGGTTATTACAAGCTATTGAATATAGTTAAAGTGGAAGTGGAGAGAAGTGGATGTGTAATTTCAATCATAATATGAATAAGTTCTGAGGATCTAATGGATATCATGGTGACTATAATTGATAATACTGTATTATTGAATTGAAATGTACTAAGAACACTTTCCTTTTGGGGGGGTATAATTCTATTTTATTAACACTTAAACATTCACTGACAATGCTGGCCATGCCTTATGCTCAGATTCTTGAAATAAAGACAGTTGGACAGAGCTTTAAGGGTGCAATGTGAAACACAGCGTAATATACTAACAAAATGTAAGGGGTAGTATAACTCCACCTCTGTACACAAGTATAGGGACAAGCACTTCCATGGAAAGAAAAGCTCAAGACTGAACAGAGAGGTCCTTGGTTGCTGACAGAATCTCCCCTTGACTTCAGACTTGAGACAAACCAAGGAGTCTGTCAGTTTACAAAAATCACTGACATTCAGAAAAAACAGTAACAGGATAGATTGGAAAGAGCCAATTCAAGATTGTGAGGGCCAGTCTGAAATGAGCCAGATTAGCTGGAGGCTGTTGCAACTCAAGTCCAGGATCTGTAGATAGAATGGTTAGTGCATTCTTCAGAAATTGCTGGTTTCCAACCACATGCCTAAGATGCTTTTCCCAGAGTAAGAACCCTTTCTTAAGGGTTCTCACCATTCCCCCCAAAAAAGTAACTATGTAAGGGGATCAATGGATTAATTAAATTGCTTGATGATGGGACTCCATTCCCAATGCAAAATATATAAAATCATCAGGTTGTACACTTTAAATATATTACAATTTTATTTGTCATGTATACCTCAATAAAGCTGGATGAGGAAAAAAGTGAGTGTTTCACTAGGAAAAATAAAACTGTTGTCTTACAATGTTATCATACTCTCATTATAATTATTAACAAATCAATATACTATTTGGAACAAGAAAAAAAAAGAATGTAAATACCAAGATCGATTCATTTTCTTGTCACTAACTCATTCATTTTCAGCTATCAATTAATATATCTTGGATTTCACCTCTTTCATCAGAATAAAGATATTATTTACTCAGTCTTATTCATTCCTTGTCCTATTGCCTCCCCTGTCTAGGACTAGTGCTCCCTGCTTGTTATATATATCTATCTATAGCTAGCTAGCTAGCTATCTACATATTTCTAGGCCCTTATGACAACTATAAATCAGTGGGATGTTATTTATGATTATTTATATAATTTTCTTTTCCCTGCTCTTCTGTAAATCGCATGAAGGCAGGCACTGCATCTGCCCTGTTCAGCAATGTGTCCCCTGTGCCCAAAGCACAGATGTTGCACCTGGAAGACATTGATAGATACATCAGTGATTAAAAATGAACACATGCAAAAGATACATGAACCCAGTGTTTACTGCAGCACTATTTACAATAGCCAAGACATGGAGGCAAAGTAAGTGTCCATCAATGGAGGAATGGATAAAGATGTGGTACAGGAGTTCCCTTTGTGGCTCAGCAGGTTAAGGACCCAATTCATCTCTGTGAGGGTGTGGGTTTGATCCCTGGCCTCCCTCAGTGGGTTAAGGATCCAGCATTGCCACAAGCTGTGGTGTAGGTCACAGGTGCAGCTTGGATCTGGTGTTACCATGGCTGTGGCATAGGCCAAAGCTGCAGCTACAATTTGATCCTTGGTCTGGGAACTTTTGTATGCTGCAGATGCAGCTATAAAAAAGAAAAAAAAAAATTTGAAGCTATGGTACGTATATTCAATGGACTATTAATCAACCATTAAAAAGAATGAAATATAAACAATGAGATCCTACTGAATAGCACAAAGAACTATATTCAATGTCCTATGATAAACCGTAATGGAAAAGAATATTTTAAAAAGAGTGTATGTGTATATATGTATAACAATCACTTTGCCGTATAGCAGGAATTAACACAACATTCTAAGTCAATTATACTTCAATGAAAAAAAAAATAGAATTACCGTATGATCCAACAATCTTACTCCTGGGCATCTATCCAGAGAAAACCATAATTCAGAAAGATACTTGCACTCCAATATTCACTGCAACACTGTTTACAATAGCCAAGACATGGAAGCAGACTAAAAGTCCATTGACAGAAGAATGAATAAAGAAGATGTGGTACATATATCCAGTGGAACACTGCCCAGCCATAAAAACTGAAATAATGCCATTTGCAGCAACATGGGTGGACCTAGAGATTATCATACTAAGTGAAGTAAGTCAGAGAAAGACAAATATCATATATCATTTATATGTAGAATCTAAAATATGACACAAGTGAACTTATTTATGAAACAAAAACATACCCACAGACATAGAAATCATACCTGTGGTTACCAAAGAGGAAAAGTGGGGGGAGGGATAAATTGGGAGCTTGGGGTTAACAGGTACACACACTACTATGTATAAAATAGATAAACAACAAGGACCTACTGCATAGCACAGAGAACTATATTCAATACCTTGTATTAACCTGTAATGGAAGAGAATCTGAAAAAGAATATGTGTGTGTGCATATGAATCACTTTTCTGTAACCTGAAACTCTCACAGTATTGGAAATCAACTGTAATTCAGTTTAAAAAAATAAAAGAAAAAATGAACACATGGGTTTGTGACCAAGGCTCTGGGCCTCCTCATTCTCCCAGGACCTCAGAACTCACCTCCTACCAAGTATTCCTGCATGTAGACGCACCTTGCTCTAACTCACTTCCTACCTCACAGCCTCTTTCAACTCCTTAAAATGCAACTCCAGCCTTTCCATGTCATCATTTTACTTTTGAGAAGACCAGGCTGAGGGAGGGCAGGTGGCTTGCACAGGATGATAGGACCCTAAGTGACAGTGCCAGATTGCTGTTCCAGGGTTCCTGACTCCTTCACTCCTTCCAGCAAATCAGAGCATTACTGTTCCCATCTCTTGCTTTTTCCTGCTTTGGTTTTTCTATTCAAGTTCATTGCCCCTGTGTCTTTCATTCATTCCTTCACCGTTAGGAAGATCTTTCTGCCTGGATAAATTTGGCCACTAGAGGATGTGCCAACCAATTTTTTTATGCAATGCACAGAGTTGACTGGGACACTCCACCTTTTCTCAGTCCAATACTTTGGAAGTGCTGTGTGGGAGCACAGGAGCACTCATAGGATTGCAAGCCAAAGTAAAAGTCACTGAAACCATAAACTTAACTACTCCTGCAAAAATCAAGTCATATTTTTGTGAGAACATTTCTTTCTTTTTTAATTTGCTTTTCAGGGCCACACTCGCGGCATATGGAGGTTCCCAGGCTAGGGGTCATATCAGAGCCGTAGGGCTGGTGGCCACGGCCACAGCCACAGCCATGCAGGATCCAAGCTAAATCTGAGATCTACACCGCAACTCACAGCAACGCCAGATCTTTAACCCATTGAGCAAGGCCAGAGATCAAACCTGCGTCCTCAAGGATGCTAGTCAGATGTGTTAACCACTGAACCATGACGGGAACTCTGAGAACATTTCTAAACTGTTTGAGGTTTCCCACTTTCTTAAACAAGGTGTGTAAAGGTCATCCAGTTTCTTCTTGCTTCAGTCAGGAAAGAACTGTGTTTCAAGGCAGCGATCTTGAAGAGCTAAGCTTCACCTGCTTAGGAAATTAAAGCATCTCCTTCTCCCCTGGCACCATGTTAAGTGAAGAATCGAGAGGCGCTAAATAAACGTATCTGTTAAAATTGTTGGTAATGGCTGGTGCTGATATTTCATCCACTGGTGTTTCTTTAAACAAGAAAAATACCACCTATAAGGATTGTGGTAAGATAGAGCTACCTGGACTGATAATGTGAAACCCTAGAAGCTCACAGTTTTAAATCGCCTTCACTTCCTTTCCATTATTCCTGAGTGTAGATGAACCTTCTCCCACATTCCCACAGTTCAGGACCCATCCCAACATGCAGCTGCAGGGAAGAAGCAAACTATCCCAATGATGGACATTTAGAAGATGGTTATCCCATAATTATGGCAAAGGTCTAACTGTCCCAGATCCCAAGGGAAACCAAGTAGGGCTCATGGTTCCACATCACCCAGCCTACTGTGAAGGGAGAAAACTGATTTGTGAGGCTTATTTTCCTTCGCTCCATTTCCCTTAGTAAACAGATAAACCTGCGAAGAAAGTCCCATCTCAAGGTTGATATTGACTCACTGGATGTACAGTGTTAAGTCCAGGGGACTGACTCCAAAATTGAGAAGAGGGACCGGGACATTTGACTCTAACACATGAAGGAGGATGTTTGACTCTATGTAAGATATTCATAGACTAGGCTCCTCTCTATTGAACTAGCAAGTATCAAAATGGCCCTCCCCCCCTTTTTTTTGGGGGGGGGATGTGACTTTTTGTCTTTTCTAAGGCCGCACCTGTGGCATATGGAGGTTCCCAGGCTAGGGGTCTAATCGGAGCTGTAGCCGCCAGCCCACGCCAGAGCCACAGCAACGCGGGATCCGAGCCGCGTCTGCAACCTACACCACAGCTCACGGCAACACCGGATCCTCAACCCACTGAGCAAGGCCAGGAATTGAACCTGAAACCTCATGGTTCATAGTTGGATTTGTTAACCACTGAGCCACGACAGGAACTCCAAAATGGGCTCCATTTTTTATAAATATTAAATAAAAATAAAATGACATTGATGATGTCAGACACATATGTAACACATAATGGTGACAGAATAATTTATAAATAGTGTGTGATTTCCTAAACAACTCAGGTTATTTTAGATAATTTGGTGATGGGGTAGAGGGTTATAAATTGAAATGCTTGGTAATTCCAGACTTTTAAAAGAATCAATCTGAAACCAAGTGCCACTGAATTAAATACAAATTAAACTAAGCTTATGATAACAAAAATGTACAAGCCTTGTGAGAATTCTGAAAGCAAAACTTAAAAAAAAAAAAAGCTTCTCTACCTAAGCCATAAGATTAACATCAATGGTGATTATGATTAAGTCATGTTGCTATAATGTACCCTTGAGATGGTGATGAAAATGGCATCTTACAAGTGTTCCTCCTCCCCAAAGCCCAGTCTAATCACAAGAAAAACATCAGACAAACTCAATTTGAAAGACATTCTACAAAATGCCTAACCAGTGCTCCTTGAAACATTCAAGGTCATCAGAAACAAGGAATAACCAAGAAACTGTCACAGTCAGGACAGTCCTAAAAATTCGTGATGACTAAATATAACGTGAGAGCCCAGTTGGGGTCCTGGGGCAGATAAAGGACATTAAGGAAAACTAAGGAAATCTGAGTAAAGTATGTACTTCAGTTAATAATAGTGTATAAATATTGGCTGATTGTTTGTGACTAGTGAAATATAATATAAGATGTATTGGAAACTGGGTATGGGTTATATTGTAACTCTTTGTACCACACAACTTTTCTGTAAACTAACAGTATTCTAAAATAAAATGTTTAACAGATATAGTTGAAAAAAGACCTTCTGATATAGTATTTGCAGAGGAAGATGCTTTTTAGTTTATAAATTATTTCCATATTCGTGACAGTTCTCACATCTGCTACTATAAAATTCATTGCAGCTTCTCTGCCTCTTGGGAAAAAATGCATTTAATTATCAGTGAAATTCAACTCCAGCTTGTTATGATGAATGATTTGAACCTGTCAGCTCTTTTCCCCCTAAAAACAAAAGAATTTAAATGAAATACAGTCTTCTTCTTCCACTTCCTTCCTTCCACCTGCTTCATTTAATTGATGAAGGTTTGAGCTTTTATTAATCTTTTCAAGCTCCTCTGTAAGATGCAGAAAAAGCTAATATGATATCATTGTATCTTGCTAATGTGTGTGCTTTGTGAAATTGATACACCCTGCCAAGACATAAATTACTTAAGCTTTGATAAATGTGTTGAAATCAGGGAATGTTCAAACAGATAAAGCAGAGCAATTTCTCTTTTTCTCCCTTTTTTAAACTTCGTTTTTGTGCACGTGGTTAAATGTTTTTGCATTATTATTGTAATATGATGGGATGAAAGGCAGCAGTGGTACTGATATTAGCATAGAGAGCTGCAGCAATACAACAGTGATGGAGGGGTACAGCCTTGTGTTTGGCAGGTAACACCTAACAACCTTGGACAGAGTGGTTTGCCAACAGGTTGAGAGCCAGCTCTCATCCAAAATGCTGTTATCATTGAAATTGTCTATACAGGACCAAGGGTGCCTGCCAGACACTTCGTACTTTCAGATCCTTTGCTGACTCATTTGGAAGGTTGAGATCAAAGATTCCCAAACACATTTTGTTGGCAAATTTAGAGCTCATCTGTGCCTGTGACCTGGGTATGACTCAAATGCCAGGGAGACTGGAAATATGAGGAAGCCTTTGATTGATGGCTTGGGGTTGAGAAGGTTGATTTCTACTCAGTCATTAATTGATCGTGTGGCCCTGAACAAGTTGCTTGATTAACCACTGCTCTGCTTCCTGGAGGCCTGAGCATCCATATAATCCTTTGAAGACAATTTTTGAATAGGAGGCGGGGGACTATCCTTTGGACCACGCCATGGCCAGCAATCACTGAAGGCCTTTTGCCAGAGATTGGCCTCAGTCATTTCCATCCATTCTTTGATTTAGTCCTTACAATCAACCAGCAGAGGAGGTAGAGATGAGAAAATTGGGGCTCATGTCAGACATGTAAGTGAAGAGGTGATGAGGTCATCAAGCACCAAATCCTAGGCTTTCTCCACCTAGGAGAAAGGATGTGGAGGATCCTTTCCACAGAGAGGATATGAACGAGTGTAGGGCAGGGCTGTGGTTCATCCAAATCTCAGTCATCCCTGATTAGGTCTTTTGAGACTAAGCATGAGCCTTGGGGACTTAGGTCATGTAACTGTCCATTTAGACTTGTGTAGGAAAGGGTGCATTCTCAGCAGTGATGGATGCTTTTTAAGAAAATATTCCAGGGAGAAGGCTGAACAAGTTACACCAAAGGGAGAAGTTTCCAGAGAAGATACAACTGTCAGCTTTTTAAGATGACTAGAAATATATTTACCCTTTTAATTATATACTTCTACCAATACATCATTTCCAATAGCTTTTTGAAATTTGGGTTTAGATTTGGAAATCAGCACTTATAAAAACTGTCTATATATTTTAGACTAATAAACTGATGAAGTTATACACAGCTTTCCTCAACTTGTTCAATGTTGTTGTCAAAGCAAGTTACAAATATGATGGTCCAGGACAAAGCAAAAAAATTAAAAGATGCATAGTCCATTTTTTTTACCTAAGGAACTATCAGTGGTTTTCTCTGGAACAGAGAACCATTACATATCTGTACTTAATAGCTCAATATTATTGTCTTTATATAGGCCAGCCTTAAAATCAGAGGCTTCTTTTGCATATTTGAACCTGAAGAGTCTTGTGTTAGAGTATGTTCTTTTAGGAATCAAATTTCATTTTAAATTCTTATATGGAGAATCTTTTCTGAAGAATCAAAAAGCCTTTTTTTAATGTAATGATTTTTATTTTTTCCATTATAGCTGGTTTACAGTGTTCTGTTGATTTTCTACTGTATAGCATGGTGACCCAGTTACACATACATGTATTCATTCTTTTTTCTCACATTATCATGCTCCATCACAAGTGACTAGACATAGTTCCCAGTGCTATACAGCAGGATCTCATTGCTCCTAAAAGCAAATAATCACATCTTATTTACCTGTACACTAAGCTTGGATTTTTATACTTTCTTAGAGTAAGTTACATATGTTTGGGTCAAGTTGCTACAAAAGTTACTAGAAAGAAAATCTTCAAGTTTATTTTTAAGACAGTAAATTACTTTTTGAGGAATTATTATTGAGTAATCTCAGAAGCATCGCATCAGAAGTCCTAGAGGCAAGAGAAGGATCTCCTAATGTCTAGCACATAATGGCACACATCATGTATCCTAAAATGCACCAATAGCAGTTAACTTAAGACTCAACATGATTGCAAACTTATCTTTGAACAATGGATTCAACATTTATAGGTTTTCTTGGCATTGCCGTCATAGTGCAGTAGTTAACGAATCCGACTAGGAACTGTGAGGTTGCGCGTTCGTTCCCTGGCCTTGCTCTGTGGGTTAAGGATCCAGCGTTGCCGTGAGCTGTGGTGTGGGTTGCAGACTCGGATCGGATCCCATGTTGCTGTGGCTCTGGCATAGGCTGGTGGCTACAGCTCTGATTAGACCCCTAGCCTGGGAACCTCCATATGCCGCGGGAGCAGCTCAAGAAAAGGCAAAAAGACAAAAAAAAAATATATATATATATATATATCTTTTTTCTTTTTTCTTTTTTCTTTTCTTTTCTCTTTTCTTTTTTCTTTTCTTTTCTTTTCTTTTTTTTTTCTTTTTTTTTTATTTTCATGTCTGCACCTGCCTCATTTGGAAGTTCCCAGGCTAGAGGTTGAATTGGAGCTACACCTGCTGGCCCACACTACAGCAATGCTGAATCATTAACCCCCTGAGAGAGGCCAGGGATTGAACCCGCATCCTCACAGACACTATGTGGGATTCTTAACTGGATGGTGAGAACTCCTTTGGCTTTCAATAACAGAAAAGAAAAGAGAAAATCGGACAAAGCAATAAATCAGGAAAAACGAGCCAGGCAGAAAAAAACTCAGGAAAATTTGTGATGTGAAGCAAACATTTTTGTTTAAAAAGCATATTGCTCCTACTAGCAGAGTGTTGTCATTCTTATGAGCAAAAAAAATATTTTTGAATGGCAAATGGGTCTGTATTCTGCTAATAAATTATGAATCTGGAGTCTGGTGTCAAAGTAAGAATTGGGATTATTTTTGAAAAAACAAGCTAAAAGGAGAAAATGACGGAAAAGATTTACCCTGTGAGAAGGAGGCAGGAAGGTAAAAGTGAGAGGAAAAGAATCTAGGAAGTTGTACAAATAGAGATTAGGAAGTGGGGTGAAGTTCTTACATACCAGAAATTCTCAGAAACGGTAGGTGTGACTGTCAGAATGACTAAGCAAGGGGCCTCTCATGAAATATTGAAAACAGTGAAAAGTAGATGATAGCAAGAATCATAATCACAGAGAAGAGAAATTAGGCTTTGAACAGGGGTTTCTTATCCGCCCATGGTCCTTGACCCTCTCCCTGGAGGTTCTCTCCCAGGACAAGTCACTTGCACCAGGTTACATCCATTTTCAGGAAACTCAAGTCATATCTGGGGCCAGTGCTGACCTCCGTGGGCTGACCTACCAATTGATCTAAATGCACTTTTGTGCACATAATAATTGAGTGTTCAAAGTCAGAAAGCTAGTTACAATATCAGAAATAACCAGAATATTTTGAGCCAGAAATCCTGATTAAATATCCCTCTTTTCCTGGTGAATATGCCAGCCTTTCAACACCAGGAGAGAGAGAAAGAGGTACCTACTCAGGATGTGTCAGACCCTAAGAAGAGAGAGTAGGGATTTAGGTTTTCAAAACTGTAAGAACGTGCAGCATATTGGTTTGCCCTTCTGCCAAACCTCAGTAACTTGAGTAAAGAGACAGGAATTTTTTTAAATACAAAACATGAGGGAAAGCCTTTAGGAAATTAATCAAGGAGATCAATATATATTGTATGTCCCCTCCCCAACAAAGCAAAAACAAAAAAAGAAAAACCCACACATACATTTAAGTCTTTGCAGTCCTACCCTTAAGTGTTTGGGGACAAGGTATAGGTGAAATCGCTTTTCACAAAACTCTTTTAGAACTTAAACTTTTATGAATATATAAAATATAACCTCTGTTATGAATATATAAAATTGAATATATAAAATTATAACCATGTTATTAAACTCTACCATATAGTCAGGTGCAGTATTTATAATCCAAGCTATGTCTTTTTTTTTCCAAAATTGGATTGAATGCAATAATTTTTGTAATAATTTGAGACTGTTTTTGCCAGGTGCTTTGCCCAGTTTGAAAGGGTTGTGGAAACAGTACATAAGCACAGCCTCACTTCTTTCTCATCCTTTTCATCATGCTGACAGTTTTCCAGAGAATCATTACCAAAGTGGTTTGTGCCATTAGAGATAAGAGGCTATCTGCGTTTCCACTACAAACCTCTATTTTCCAGACTTTATAACTCATCCATAAATATTCATTCCAGGCAACTGTTTCATATATTATGATTCTGTCCCTCAAAATCCATTTTTGACTTAACTAAATGATTTTTAGAAATCATGAGGGCTCTCACACTACAAAAAAGAATAAAAAGAAAAATCAAATGCAAATAAAGGGCTATGCTTCAGTGGGTATGATTTGAACCAAAATATGGGACTCATAAAACACAGGCACATAGCTCTTTCTTAGCAATCCTATCTTTCAGGGTACTATTTAGTTGTAGTAAAATTTATATACCAACAATTAGTCTATTAATTAATTTTAAATATACATTTGCAACCTATTTCTTTCTATAAAGGCAACTACATTTGAAATTATATTTTTAACATTTTGTAGAACTTTCTACTACTATAACAATACTAACTTTTTATAATAGAAATACTACTTTTTGTTACAGAATTTACAGTGGAATTATATGAGAAGTTATAAAATTATATGACTTAAGCTTTTAAATATAATGCTCTTAATATCTACAAATATATTTGAGTCTTATCAATATCTTATATTCAGATCGTTTCTAGCTCCAAGGTAGAAATCTCAGTATTCTTGAGTTGTCTTCTACCTAAAAGAAAAGACCTTACTAGAGTTCCTGTCATGGCTCAGCTGAAACGAATCTGACTAGTATCCATGAGGACATAAGTTCAGTCCCTGGGCTCACTCAGTGGGTCAGGGATTCAGTATTGCTGTGAGGTGAGCTGTGGTGGAGGTTGCAGTGGCTGTGGTGTAGGCCAGTAGCTACAGTTCCAATTCGACCCCTAGCCTGGGAACCTCCATAACCAAGTGTGGCCCTAAAAAAATTAAAAAAAGAAAAGAAGACCTTACAAATTGAATGTTTTTAACAAACAAGAGACCAAAATATACCATTTTCCCCACTCTGGAAGGATAGAAATGTAAAGGTTAGGGAACAGAGACTAAAAACCATATCAACCCATTAAAATGAATATATTGTCTCTCAGTATCCCTGGGGGGTTGGTTTCAGGATGCCCTGGGATTCAAAATCCAAGGATGTTCAAGTTCCCTATACAAAATGGTTTCATGTTTGCATATAACCTACACACATCCTCTCATATACTTTAAATTATTGCTAGACTACTTGTAATACCTAATACAATGTAATGCCCTTTAAATAGTTGCCAGAGCCTGACAAATTCAAATTTTGCTTTTGAACTTCCTGAGTGTTTCTTTTTATATATAGTTTCAATCTAGGGTTGGCTGAATCTGCCAGATTCAGAACCTGTGGTTACAAAGGGCCAGGTTCTCTCTTCCTAATCTCATCCTTTCCATTTTTGTACTCACAGGCTTAATGTTGTCTGAACTAAATGGTTGCCTTGTTATACTGTGGAGCCCCGCTAAGTGTGTGAAATACTCCTTAGCAAGAACTGAAATAAGGAGTTCCCGTTGTGGCACAGTGGAAACGAATCTGACTAGGAACTGTGAGGTTTTGGGTTCGATCCCTGGCCTCGCTCAGTGGGTTAAGGATCTGGCGTTGCCGTGATCTGTGGTGTAGATTGCAGACACAGCTCAGATCTGGCATTGCTGTGGCTCTGGCGTAGGCCAGTGGCTACAGTTCCGATTAGACCCCTAGCCTGGGAACCTCCATGTGCCACGGGTGTGGTCCCAAAAAAAAAAAAAAAAGAATTGAAATAATATTACAAGAATCTCCCTGGTGCTTTGACTTTAGTAGGTGTGCCCTCCAAGCCTAACCTAAAGTGTATTTCTGTTTCTTCTTTTCAAACAGCTCTTTTGTGACAGTAAAAAGGTGGTGCATGCCACGGAGGGGCTGGATTGGGAAGACAGAGATGCTCCCGGGACCCTGGTGGGAAACGTGGTGCCCTCAAGGATCATCAATCCTCTGCGCCTGTTTGTTAAACAGTCTCCAGTGCCCAAGCCTGGACACTTGGCCTATGCGGACAGCATGGAAAACTTTTGGGATTGGCTGGCCAACATCACGGAGGTTCAGGAGCCATTGGCAAGAACTAAACGGAGGCCAATAGTGAAAACAGGAAAATTTAAGAAAATGTTTGGATGGGGCGACTTCCACTCCAACATTAAAACTGTCAAACTCAACCTCCTCATCACGGGGAAAATTGTTGACCATGGAAATGGAACCTTCAGTGTTTATTTCCGACATAATTCCACAGGCCTGGGCAACGTTTCTGTGAGTCTGGTACCCCCCTCCAAAGTGGTGGAATTTGAAGTTTCCCCACAGTCTACCTTGGAGACCAAGGAATCCAAATCTTTCAATTGTCGCATTGAGTATGAAAAAACAGATAGGGCGAAGAAGACTGCGCTGTGCAACTTTGACCCGTCCAAGATCTGCTACCAGGAGCAGACTCAGAGCCATGTTTCCTGGTTATGCTCCAAGCCCTTCAAGGTCATTTGCATCTACATTGCCTTTTACAGTGTTGACTATAAACTTGTGCAAAAGGTCTGTCCTGACTACAATTACCATAGCGAGACTCCATACTTATCTTCCGGCTGAATCTTTCCATTGGAAGGCAGGACAAATACACCATTCAGTTAAAATGACCAAGAACTAAGCCCAGCTCTTCATGGTAAAGGATCCCTTTTGTTTCTGGCAGTGAACTTTCATTCCATATAAGGTTTTCAAATTTTAAAAAAGAATAAGAAACATCTTTAAATATGCAATGTGTTTGTTTTGATCATCAGTACCTTAATCTAAAGAGTCAAACTGTATGAAGCCATCATTCTCATATAGGATGGCTAAGTCCACCAGAATATCACTGATTTTCTAAAAGAAATGAAGATGGTAGCAACATGTAACAGGAAAGAATCAACTTATGCATGTGATAAACATTGCTCTTAAAAGGAGCCCGCCTTTGAAATATGTTTTGGAAGGTTACCTTAAAAATAGCAGATTCAGTAAAGTAACTGAAAAGATTGTATTTGATAGATGAGTCACGTTTCTGACATGGAATTCTATTTTTTATTGCTGTATTTTCTCCCACATCTGTGCTGTTACTTATATGAGAGATGAAGGGGTAAAAGTTGTTTCAAAACTCATGCTTGAAGTTAGAGTGCCCCAGTGCAACTAAACACTTTATTATCTGAGCTAGAGTTGAGTGGAATGTGATTTAAACACTTGGCCCTGGGTTGATCACCATCCTTAGGATTCTCATCTGAGTGGTAATATTCATGCCTTAAGAAAGCAAATCTGGATATAGTGTAAGTCAGTTCTACAATAATGACGATCAGGACGGTATTAGACTGTTTTGCCAAATACAATGTTGTGAGATTGGCTAAAATCTCTTAAATCTATATTCACCCTGTAACCTCCTTCTATTAATTTGGTAGTATGATTTTTATATACATGTGTAGAACAACACTGAAATTGAGAGAAAGTGATTATTTCCTAGACTGGAATGGGAAAGAAACTGGAAGTGGAAGGAGGAAATTGCAAGATGGTGTTTTCATTATTTCTAGCCTCTTAGATTAAGTTCCCCTTGGATTTAATTATTTAAAGTAGGAATCAGATTCTATGTGGAAATAAGAGTATGTTTAAACATTGCTGATTATTATTAAGTGTTAATAACCAAGCTACGTGACTCACCAGGCCTTTGAAATGACTTCCAAATAAATGTTGCTTCACAGTGGCATCCTCCTCATCTTCTTAGAGGCGGTCCTCCTGTGTCATAGAAGTGGATGGTCTCTGAAGTAGCACAGAGGGAGAGTCCGGCTGACCTGTGAAAAGGGTTCTAGAACTTGTGAGACCCACGGAATAGTTACTCTTCTTTACAATAGACGTCAACTTTTTCTCCCTTCTTATCTGTAAAATATCAGTTAAAGCAAAATATTAAATTGAGAACTAAAGGAAGACCATTCCTAATGAACAAAAATGCTCTTACCATGTTGTTCCAAAAGCCAGCAGCTCTGGTCTCTATTTTGCATCTCCAATCCTTTCCTTTTCCTGGTGATATCTGCACAGTGTTTGGTTTCTGTCTTTTGTAAAAATTGTACTAGGCTTAATGTGTGATAGTACAGGCTTGACATTTCTGCTCTGAGTCCATCAGGTGCTTTTGTAATTTTGTGGTTGGTGTGAAATACTTCAAGACATCTTTTTATTTTCACCTAGAAACAATATTAAAATGCTATTTATTGTAAAATATGTGGGAACCATATATGTATATACACTTAGAATTTTCTGTGTACAGAGAAAGTATGTGTACACATTTCTATGTAAATAAAAAGAATTTGCTAAATCTGTCACATGACTTTAGGGCTTTTTTTTTAACTGTTCTTGTTTCTTTTCTCACTAAATAATGTTTTGTGTATGCGTATTATCAACTGAGCATTAAGATTTTCCATACATACATATTAAACAGAACAGCTAGGCTATGGAGATTATAAAGTAGAGTGAAAGAATAGTTCATTTAAGCCACTTGGCATGTAGCTTGGCATTTAGTAAGAACTCTGTAAATGGGAGCGGCCATTATGATTGTTACTGTTATTACAACATGTAATTCGATTTAAAACTATCTGATATTCAAAAGTTGAGTGCTATAAACATTATATCCATGCAAAGAAAAAAAAGTAATTTTGGTTTACAGGATTCTTAGATTTTAGCAGAGTTTGTGAAATTAAAAAAAAAAAAAGTCCTCAGGCATAATTTTTAATTGGCGTAGAACATATGCACATATATTTTTTAGTCATAATTCCATTTCAAAGCCTACACAATTGTCAGTAATGGTACTTGGCACAATATAAATCAGATCCCATTTAAACATGCATATGCACACATTTCCACAAAACCATTTTTGCCTTTGAGTACAGCAGTTGAGGAAAAGGACATCCGTGTAAGCTAATTTATACTTAATCACAAACTGTTCAAAATGTAAAGGAACAGACCCTTTTAAATATGAAAATTAAAGGAAACAATATCATGTTGTGACTCAATTATACATCAATTTTTTTAAAAAAATCTAATTTAATAAAAAAAAAAAAAACACTAGAAGAAAAGTAATCTTCAGGGAGATGTCGGGCATCTTCTCAGGATCTCACTAGCCTGTCTGTTTACTAGAAAACAAACTAGTTTGAAGACCTTTTCATCCCTCACCAGGAACAATCTTGATACTCATCACCGCACTGAATCAGAAAAGAGACCATATTTCCTGATGAGGAACAATGTGATTTTACAGAGCCACAAGTTCTGTAAAATCTGCAGAAGGGAAATAAGAGGAAAAAACCTGTGGACACCAGGCAGCACAGTAATCAGTAAAAAGAAAACAATTTTCTTTCTTCCTACTGCTTGGTACTTGGAATTACAACACAGACTCATTATGTAGAATAACAGAGCAGTAATGAGTGTGGTTCTCTGAACTGGCTACTCACAAGAGAACCCAATTCATATCACGTTACATTCTTTAAGCTTTATGCAGCAACACTGTTCCTCTTTACTCTATATGATCCAGATGCTACCTGCTACATTTTAGGCACAATTGCTACATCTTAAACATTCCACAACTGGCTAATTCTATCTCCATTTAAAACATGATTCTGCTGGATTGGAGCTGCCATTATGGCTTCTAGTGTCTTGGTACTCACAGTACAGTGGGCAGATCAGCAGTACTAACTGTAAGCTTGCTGGAAGGAAATACAGAATGGCAGGTCCTACCTCAGACACTGAATTGGAGTTTTCATCTTAATAAGATCTGCATGTGATGGGTATTTAAATGAAAGACTGAGATGCGCTTCCCTAGAAATTTTTTTTGGGGGGGGCCATACCCTCAGCATATAGAGGTTCCCAATCTATAGACATTCTGATTTAGTAAATTTGCTGTAGGAATTAAGAAACTACATCTTAAATAAGCATCCTAGGTTATGCTGGTTCAAATGGGCTTCTGACAATATTGAAAAAATTTCGGAAAGAACACATCCCTGAAAATTAATGGATTGATAACCAAATAAAGAAAAGCAATCGACCCAATATTAACAGAGAAAAGAGTAATCTTTCAGAGAGAGCGCAACCTATACTATCTTCCAGTTCAGCCCTCCCATTTGACAGACAAGTAAAACCAAGACCCCATCAGAGCAAAGGATATGCCCAGTAATAAGTGGCAAAGCCAACTGAAGTACAAGTCTCCTGACTCCTGGTCTCCCATCCTGTGTTACAGAAAAAAGGTAAAATGAAGCAGATATTAAAAACAAAACAAAAATAATCACAGTGAATTTATAACAAGACACGATCCAGATGCCAAAAATCAACATGAAAATTGCTGGAAATGTCCCCTTTCCAGAATCTTCAGGATTATGATTTCTCTATGAACACAAATGTTTTAAAAACTGAAACTATAGAAAAATAAAGCCAGGAGTGGGCCATTATGTCCAAAGGTGAGAGTCCTGGGACATATTAGAGACATGACTGGCTAAGGCTTAACAGCAGGAGAGCACTACATTAGACTTTTCAACCGATTATAACACCTGAGAATATATTTTCATAGGAATATGTAAATTGTATGGAATGCTTTAATTGCCCTAAAGGACCAATTTTACCTCATAAAGAATCAAATTAATTCACTGCCTGTAAAATAGAGGACCGAGCCACGCATTTTCACTTGCAGTAAAATTGTAGTTAACCGAAAGTTAATTAATCAGAACTTTCAATGAATGGAAATTTCATGTCTCTAATTGAGAGACAAATCACAGGAAAACAAGCTCACGTTAGAGTCTGTTTTCTTCATAAACATCTTGTAGAGGATATTCAAGGGTCATCTCACTTTTGCCTCTTGTCCTACTCCATACTTCGAGGTCTGAAACCCTGAGGACTTTTTTTGTTCTGCTTCATTTTAGTTTTCCCTTTTTATCATCCAACTCATATGATATGTAGTATGTACTTGACCAATTTCTGTCACTTGATTTTTAAAAGCCTCTGGTGCAATATGGTGATTATTCAGTCACCTAACTACCCAAGTAAGATGAGTTATCTTGCACCATTTCCAACATGAAGACATTGCTCCAGCTGAATACAATACCCATTGAATGGTACTCCTAGAACCATAGAAACTTAAAAGATAGAAATATTTTTGGAAATGATCTAGAGTAGGTTTTGTTTATCAGATAAAGAATTGGAGACCTGTTGAGGTTTGTTTAACAGTCTGGTTATTTTTACTGTTCTTCCTGCCCAGATAAAGCCTGTTTTTCTCTTCTTTATTCCTCCAAGTCACTGATGTTCCATATTGGTGATAGAGACTGGCAGCTGTCTGCCAGCATGGACCCTCCTTCTCCCATGGCAGTGAAAAGGTCAGAGGTACAGCTGGCCAACGACACTGTATGCCCCTGCCTCTCATGCCATGAAATGTGGCTTGATTGCAGCACTACACCAGTGGAATGTGAGAAGAAGGGATGTGTGCATCGTATTTAAAAGTACACTCATGGAGGTCCCATCGTGGCACAGCGGAAACAACTAGGAACCATGAGGTTGCAGGTTCAATTCCCAGCCTCGCTCAGTGGGTTAAGGATCTGGTGATGCCGTGAGCTGTGGTGTAGGTCACAGACACGGCTTGGATCTGGTGTTGCTGTGGCTCCAGCATAGGCCGGTGGCAACAGCTCCAATTTGAACCCTAGCCTGGGAACCTCCATATGCTGTGGGTGTGGCCCTAAAATCACAAAAGACAAAAAAAATAAATAAAGTACACTCATGCTTCTCTGTGCTCTTTCATCTTTGCAAAAGAGCATCTTGGATAAATGCTCTGAAGGGCCTGAGATGCTACACAGCCAAGGAGGCAAAACTGTCCATCTGAGTGTTAATTCAACCATGGAAGAGAGCCACCCACCACTCAGTTAACCAAAGGCCCGTCTTGGACTGCTGCATAAGAAATAAACATGAGAGTCCAGCTGGTTAATTCTAAGTATAAAAGTCTTCACTAAAAAAAAAAAAAAAAAAGAAAAAAGAAACATGAATATTATTATTATTACTATTATATATTTTTTTTCTTTTTTAGGGCCCCACCTGAAGCATATGGAAGTTCCCAGGCTAGGGGTCCAATCGGAGCTACAGCCACAGCAGTTCAGGATCTGAGCCGAGTTTGTGACCTACACCACAACTCATGGCAGTTCAGGATACTTAACCCATCGAGAGAGGCCAGGGATCAAACTCACATTCTCACAGATATTATTTGGGTTTGTTACCACTGAGCCACAACAGGAACTCCACAAATATTATTCTTTAAGTCACTAAATTATTAGGACAGATTTGTTACTGCACCTCAGCAGGAGCTAATACAAACCTTAATGTTACATAAAACCTTGCTCCATGTGCTCTGGCCCACTCTGATCTCCATCTATTAGAATTGCTTCTTTCAGTCTATGCTAGGCATTGCAGTAATAATTTCATACACACAACTTTTATCTTGCCTTATTACTTATATTTCATTTACTTCATGTATTCTATTACCCCCACCCCAAAAAAGTAAGTTCACCAAAGACAGAGATCACTTGTTACATTTATTTGGAATGTCTCACAACCTCCAGATACAGCCATTGCATTTAAGTGAGATAGATAGATAGATGACAGATAGGTATCTGTCATTATCTTTAAAAATAACATAAGGAGTTATATACTTACCTGCAATATGTACAGTATGATATAGCAATAAATATGCCATTGTATCATATATATATATGTATATAATATTTTTTGCTGGAATATAAAGACACTGAGAACATTTCCTGAGTAAATCATTTGGGAAATGGTATATGGCTCAATATGACCTCGAAAGTGGAATAACCCTAGGGTTGTGTGAGCAATGGGATGCTCTCTACCTTCTCTCTTCCATTTTTTTCTTTATTTTTTTAAATGAAAGTATAGTTGATTTACAGTGTGTCTTCAATTTCTGTTGACAGCAAAGTGACCCAACCACCCATGGTTCCCTGTGCCTACCTTCTATCTTTCTTATCGTCCACACTGTGACAAATACGGGACCCATAAAATTATTCATAGTTTATTAAACATAAAACAGTTTTACAGAACTTGTTGGGCCAAGGAGAAGTTACAAACCTTAATTAAGAGGATTAAGCTCAGATGCTACTCCCAGTAGGATCTGGGAAGCCAGCTCACTCTCAGAGCCCCTCTGGCACTAATATAGCAAATGCAGTCTATCATTATCATAATCCCACTCCAGTCACTTTCTTTTTTATTTATTTTTTTATTTTTGGCCCCACTCAAGGCATGTGAAAATTCCTGGGCCAGTGATTAAACCCATGCCACACGGGTAACCAGAGCCACGGTAGTGACAATGCCAGATCCTTAACCCACTAAGCCACCAGGGAACTCCATTCAACTTGCTTTCTGAAAGAACAATCCAAATCATAGTATAACAGAAGTGAAGAGTATAGGAAAAGGGAGCTATCATTTATTGATGCTTCCTATGGGTCCATCACCATCCTAGATACTTTTAAAATAAGTGCAGACTTTGGAGTTAGTACAACCTAGATTTATGTCTTGAATCTGCCATTTAACAGCTGTGTGATGTGAGCCAGTTACTCAATTTCTCTGAGTTTTCTCATCTTCAAATGGAGTTAGACTACCTAGCTCATAGCACTGTTGAGGTAAACATAAATATCACATAGATTATGAGCAGTGATTATAAGGAATGATAAGAACCTTAAAGCATGATACTCTTTTTTTTTTATGGAGATGTTTTCCCTGTTTTTGTTTTTTTTAGTTTTTTTAATTTTAAAAAATATTTTGTTGAAGTATAGTTGATTTACAATGTTGTATTAATTGCATGATACTCTTTTTTATGTTCTTGGTACCAATATTTTTATACAAAGCAGACATACCAAAACTAGTGTAAATAATGAGATTTCATTGGGTTTTTGTTTTTGTTTTTTTGTATTTTAGGGCCATACCCACAGCATATGGAGGTTCTCAGGCTAGGGGTTGAATCAGAGCTGTAGCCACCGGCCTACACCACAGCAACGCCAGATCCCAGCTGTGTATGCGACAGCTCACAGAACACCAGATCCTTAACCCTCTGAGCGAAGCCAGGGATCCAACCTACATACTCATGGATACTAGTCAGATTCCTTTCCACTGAGCCATGATGGTAACTCCTAGATTTCACTGTTTTTAAATCCCTCCCTCGGAGTTCCCATCATGGCGCAGTGGAAACGAAATCTGACTAGTATCCATGATGATGTGAGTTCGATCCCTGGACTTGCTCAGTGGGTCTGAGATCCAGCATTGCTGTCAGCTATGGTGTAGGTCACAGATGCAGCTGGGATCCCGTGTTGCAGTGGCTGTGGTATAGGCCAGCAGCTATAATTCTGATTCAACCCCTAGCCTGTGAACTTCCATATGCCGTGGGTGTGGTCCTAAAAAGCAAAGAAAAAAAAAATGCCTCCCTCAAATGTACTGGGTATATCAGTGAAAATGTTCTTATTACTTACCTTAAAGTCATTTGCACAGGTATATAAGTGGTTGGACTTCTCTGATATCTTCAGAGAGATATCTACTTAGGATGTTTTCTTTACCTTCTGGGAGAAGCTGATTGTTTAGACATAGTGTCTTGCATAGAGAAAATAAAAAAATTTTAAACTAGAAACAGTTGACTTCATACTATAAAACCCAGATTTCTTTTAAGCAGAGAGTAGATATTAACTAAGTGGAAAATTAATTCCACTTAGTTAATAAATGCCATTTAACAAAATAATGATGACAAAAGGAAAACCTTAGAGCAAACCAACATCTGTGTATAGTGGGCATCTAGTAGGTGGTCTTGCCACCCCCATATTCTCCTTTCAACTTTACTTTGGCATAATTGACATAGTGACATCACCGGATCCCAGCAGCTATTTTGTACACCGTGACATGGATGGTTGGATTCTTTTGATAGCACTGGGAATGAGCATCTCTGGAGTACTGAGCCAGTCAGAAGTTTTCTCTGGGAATGTAAAGGTAAGACCAAGACACACTTAGGGACTGTTGGCCATGATGTTTCCAACATGTAGGTAAAGAAGTAAATGAGGCAGTCCTATAGAAAGAGAAAGAAGAAAGCAAAGAGAAAGGAGCAGAGATAAGAAATGGCAAACACCCAAGTCTCTCATTCTGGTTCATTCTCACAGACTAGCTGCATTTCTTGCCTTTGGGTTCAGAGAGAATGCTCTATTTATCATTTTAATAAATGTTCTTTATTTTCCCTATAGATAGCTATATTAGTTAGAGTCCTACCAGGAAATAAAGGTCACCCAGGTACTCTGAGAATCCTGTGGGAGAAGTAAATGTCCTCATTTATTTGATTGGAGGCTTGACTGTGCTTTGGCCACTTGGATGTGAGTAGAGTTGACCTTTGTCCTATCCAAGCAGAAGTTTTACTTGTAATTGTGGGGTTTGTGTTGGCTCTCTCTCTCTGGAGTTTCTGCCCTCTGTCATCATATCCTTTCAGCCTGGGATTTAAAATGAGATGACACTTGGAATTTGAGCCACTGCTGACCCATACCCCTCATGTTACATAAGCCAAAAACAAGTGTTCATTGTTTTAAGCTACTGAAACTTTGCAGTTGTTTGTTGCTACAATAAAAACTGACAAATACAGTGAGGCAGCCATACATGAGCGATAGCTGGAGGTCATTGGTACCTAAGTTAAAGAAGTAAAGGAAGAAATAGGACACTGAGACCCAGTGAGAGCTGGAGTGGTGGGGAAAGCTGTGGTCCAGGGAAGGCAGCCACTGCTCATAGAAGAACAGAGGAAATAAAGGAATATCCAGGTCTCTCCTTCCTCTTACTCTCATTCATATTTGACAGCACTTCCCACAGTTAAACCCAACCAAAAGTCAGTCAATAGGATAGTCCACCAGAATGGGTCCAGAGGTCTCCGTATCCTAGAGCATAAAGCAATGCAGTGGAAGACATTAGCCATCAGCCAAAATGTCAGTGAATGGATGGAGAATGGAAAGGGCAAGTGCAGAAAACTCAAAAGTATTTATGTTCCATGCAACCGAGAGTCCTCCTAATGTCAAAGATAAATGTTACTTACACAAAGAAATAGTGAGAGACAGGAGTTCCCTGGTGGTCTAGTGGTTAGGACATGGCACTTTCATTGCTGCGGCCCAGGTTCAATCCCTGGTCTGGGAACTGAGATCCCACATAAAGCTGCTGCAAGCCACAGCCAAAAAAATTAATTAATTAAATAAATTAAAATAATTGCATATCCCAAGTAATATCAATAGTATGGAGAAAATATATTAGTAATACATTTAAAAAATAATTAGTGAAGAGATCCCGTCGTGGCTCAGTGGAAACAAATCTGACAAGTATCCATGAGGACACAGGTTTGATCCCTGGCCGTGCCCAGTGAATTAAGGATCAGGCATTGCCATGAGCTGTGGTGTTAGGTAGCAGACAAGGCTCGGTTCTGGTGTTGCTGTGGCTGTGGTGTAGGCCAGCAGCTACAGCTCCAATTAGACCCCCTAGCCTGGGAACCTCTATATGCCATGAGTATGGCCCTAAAAGAGACCAAAAAAAATGAAAAAAGAAAAAAATAATAATTAGTGAGAGAAACAATGATTTGAGGTAATTCTCTCAAAAGAACATAGAGACCACAGGTTACTAGCAGGCTATAACTACTTTATTGAGAGGAAATAACTTTATAGAAAAAAGAATCACATTTTACTTAAGCTGATTGCATGGTACCTAAAGTTGTGCCACATAATTTACACATTCCATAAATACTTGGACAGGACAATGACAGTGATGACAGACTTGCCTCTCTTATAACATGCATTTAGAGAGTTGTATTTCTCTTTTCCCAATTATGCAATGTAGAAAAAAAAATAACTTGGTACTATAGTTTTGCAAAGATTTGAGGTAACAAAAAACAGACTGTTATTTTGCAAAAGACAATCTCAAGTTGTGGGATTCTACGAGTGATTTATTCGGCTACGTCATGGGAAAATAAATGCCCTTTCCAACTGACTGAGACTCTTTTCATTTGTCAACTATTGATCCCCTCCCACAACCTCTCTTCTTAGCTCCATGATTCTTCTAGAGGTTAAACCAATGAAGCCCCATCCCATTTATTTCTTCCTGCTTTATGCTATGGTATCACCATCGATAACATCAGAACGGCCAGCCACTCATCTTCAGTTGGTAGCTCTGTGGCAGACACTAGCTAGAGGGAGGCTTTTAGAGGTCATCTAGGCATCTCCTTTCAGAATTCAATAATATAAATTAAACCCTGAAAGGAACTATGGAATGCCTATTTTTAAAAATGATTTCCTTCCAATTTTATATTCATCTACATCTGCAGTGCCCCTTAGTTTGCATCCTAAGGAGGGAGCAAGAAGGAAAGTCATAACAAGTATCGGCACCTTAGATATTAGGTAGGAGGCAGGCAGGTTATAAGAGAGAGCATGAAGGGAATGGGCCAAGTTGAAGTTCAAAGAAAAATGGCCATGACTCCTAAATGTTCCTGATAATTTATTTCTAGGATCCACAGATAATGTTCCCCTTACTTTTAGTTCCTCAAATCTTGCTGAAGAATATTTTGCTCCCTAAAGATTTGTATTTGTTTTTTCTAATTCATCGGTTATGACTCCCTATTTCTGAGCTGTTGTACAAAACTTTTCATCTCCCTCAAGTCTCTCCATTAAATTGGCATGGTTCCGAACACCCCAGGAATCTAGAATCCTCCACAGACACTTAGAATACCAAAGCACTAGCCTATATTGTGGAAGTAAGCGGCTGAAAGGAAACATCTGTGTCTGTCTAAATAACTGTTGATGATTCCTTTAGATAGATCAGTGATTTTGTCATTTGTCATCATTTGAATTATACTACCTTTCTTTTTAGACTGGAAGATACATAAAAATTTTTTTAAAGGTTTCTTAGCTTCTTTTCTAGTTTATAAAATATTAATAGGTGGTCATCTTCTCAGTGATGTTTGACTAATATTATTAAAAGTACCAATAGTTCAGCCTCTCTATTTTCTTAGGCTTCATCTTGTCCAAGAAATTATTTAAGCTGGCTTATAGGAAAAGATTTTTTAAAAATACAAAATCCTATAAATCAAGGATGATAAATGACTTTTGTGCTACATGAAACTTTATTGTTTGGTAGTGAAGGCCCAGAAAATCGTGTTGAAAAAGATTGTTGTCTACCTTGCTGCTCACTAACAATGAGTGACATAATCAGTTAATAATGTCTGCCATGAGCATGGGAGTGGAAAACAGCAGATATACTATCATAGATGTTTTAATATAAAAAAGGAAACCTAAGTTTTAAATGAAAATATAAGTGGATAATCATGTGCTAGAGAAGGTTTTCCCAAATATGACACTAAAGCAGAAACTATAAAACTAAAGACTGATAAATTTGATAATTGAAATCAAATTATCAAAAGAAAATGATTTAAAATATCAAAACAGACACATAAAATAATTTTTAAAAAATGAGAGACAAAAATTCTCTGGTGGCCTAGCCATTAAGGATTCAGCATTTGTCAGTGCTGTGGCTCAGGTTTGATCTCTGTCCCAGGAATTTCCACATGCCATAGGCACAGCCAAAAAAAAAAAGAAAAGAAAAGAAAAATGGGAAAATATTTGACCATAAGTTGTTCATACCCTTTAAATCAAAGGAGCTCTTCTAGATCAATAACCAAAATATGGAAATCACTATTAAATGGGCACCTGTCAGTTCCATCTAATAAACATCCAGTTTAGAATGGCTTAAGCAAATAGAGGTTTTATTGTTTTCATGTAAATTAAGTCCTGAGGTAAGCAGAGAAATTGGGCTGTTTTGGAAGCATCATGACATAATCTTGCCCAAAGGGACTGGGCTCTTCCTGCAGTACCATCTCTATCAGGGCTTTCCTCTCCTTCTTACCACACAGTGCACAGGCCCACAGCAATGCAGCCTAATATCAGGCAGAAGGAAGAAGAAAGACAGGACAAAAGTCAAAAAAATGAAACAAGTTGGCTTATCTACCCCATTTTAAAGGGCTTTCTCTGAAGCCCCACCCCACCCCTAGTGACATCCACCTCCCATTCACTAGGACTACACAATCTCAGCTGCAAGATACGCTGAGAAACACAGTTGTTGATATTCTTATTGTTGTGATTTAACAATAACAAATCTGCAGACAAGGGCCCTGAATAAAATTGAAGTTGTTTCACTAAAATAGAAGGGGAAATGGATATTGGGAAAGCTGGTTACAGCACCTGCCAGGAACATGAATCTGCAATTCAAAGGAAGGAATGGTTAAAGATAGGAAAGAAGGAAAGAGGAAGGGAAGACAGAAGTTAGCTCAAGAGAAAAGGTGGGAGGAAGGTTAGGAAGAGAAATGGCTAATAAATATGTGAAAATAGTTTCCATCTTCACCATTAATCAAATTAATAGAAATTAAGGTTGTTTTTCATCTAACACATTTAAAAAAATTTAATATCCAAATCGAATGTATGCAGGAAAGCAAACCTTTTCATAGTCTGACTTTTCTCAAGACAATGTTGCAGTATCTTCCAAAGCCTTCCAGGTTTGCTCATTTTTTTGACCCCACTATTGCATGGCTAAGGAGTTAGTCATAGATAAGCATAAAGATTGATGACAAAGCTACTCACTAGAGCATCATTATTAATATGGATATACTAAAAACAAATGTAATTTTCAAAGAGGAGACGGGTTAAGAATATTGAGGAGCAATTATGCAGGACTGAAACAAAAGGGACCTCTCCCTTGAACTCCAGACTCATGCACCCCTCTGACTATTTGATGGCTCCATGGAGATGACGTCTCCATCATCTTTCCTGTTACTCATTTCCAAAACCTTGAAGTCATACTTAGCTGTACTTTTTTCTCATATCCAGTCCAAATGCAAGTTCTGTTGGAGCTGCCACTTCATCTCTACCTCTCTCCCCATTCTAAACCTAAACCACATCACCTCTGTCTAAACCACATCACCTCTGTCCTGATTCATTGCCACTTAACTGGCTCCCCTCCATCTATCCAGGCCTCTGACATATATCTTCAATAGCAGATAGAGTGATCTAGCCTTTAAAATATAAGTCAGGTTGTTCTACTCTTTTGCCCACAATATCCTAAGACCACCTTCTCATTCAGAAAAAAGCCAAAGTCCCTACAATCATCCCTCACCATCTGACTTTGCCATTTCCTATCTCACCTTGCTTCCTTCAGCCCCACTCCATGGCAGGCACAGTCACTTAACTCAGCAGGTCTGTTCATGCCTTAGTACACTTGTCCTCGGGCCTCCTCTGCAGAAAACCACTGGCCCAGTGCCACCTGGCAATCTTCCTCCGCCTCCATTAAGTCTCGTCTCAGATGTCCCCTCATCAAGTGAGGCTTTCCTTAACCACTCCTTACCCATCCCACCTCACCCTCCTTGCGCACTCTGTTATCTTCCATAGCATCACCATTAACATTCTGTGTGTATATATATACTTAAAGTATAGTTGATTTACAATGCTGTATCAGTTTCTGCTGTACAGCATAGTGACCGAGCCATACACACACACACACACACACCCCTGCATACATTCTTTTGCTCATACTATCTTCCACCATGCTCTACCCCAAGTGTTGGATATAGATCCCTGTGCTATACATTCTACATATTTTTGCTTTCCTCTTTATTTTTCCTTTCCATCACTCTTCCCCTACTCCCAAGAATAAAACATCAAGGTGACAGGGGTTTTTCCCAGCTAGCTGCGTGCCCAGCACATAGTATATACTCACTAAGTAATTATTAGATGAATGAATAGTAGAATAATGCTGTAACAGAGAGGTGGATAAAATTTCGCTTCTTTTTTTCTATATCTGTTATTTGACTTCTCAAATTTGTTTTCTTTAAATCAGTATCTCTCTCTGTAAAATTATGTTGCATTGGGAAGTGAATTTCTCATTCCTCAGTTTCTCTAGATTGGAGATCAGCATATTTTTTCTTAAGGTCAAGTAGTAAATACATTTAGCTTTGCAAGCACAAGGATCTCTGTTACAAACACTCTACTTTCCCACTGTATTGTTAAAGCTGCCCTAGGTGCAACAGTAAACAAATGGGCGTGACTGTCAGCCAATAAATCTCCATTTACAAAAACAGCTGTGAACCAGATTTGGCACTTGGGCTGTGGTTTGTCAGCCTCTGCTTGAGATGAAATCCCGACAGATTTGTTACTAATCCGGGGATGTAGATTACCACAAATCACTAGCTCTGCCAAAAGCTATCAAAGTTTGAATACACTCGACTCAATAGAATTTGAGCAGAAACCAACTCACTTTCTCTTACTGCCCTCCAGCCTGCTCCAGGAAGTGTTTTCTTTACTCTCCTCCACACGTAATCTCAGACTGATCCTGTAGCTTTTGCAGTTTCTCTCAGATTAAAAAGTTTCTGTTTGGAGTTCTTGTTGTGGCTCAGCCTTAACAAACCCAACTAGTATCCATGAGGGTGTGGGTTTGATCCCTGGACTTGTTCAGTGGGTTAAGGATCTGGCTTTGCCATGAGCTGTGATGTAGGTCGAAGACACAACTCAGATCCCAAGTTGCTGCGGCTGTGGCATAGGCCTGCAGCTACAGCTTGGATTCAGCCCCTAGCCTGAGAACCTCCCTATGCCACAGGTTAGGCCCTAAAAATAAAATTAAAATTAAAAAAAAAAAGAAACTAGGAGTAGAGGACTACTACTTCCCATTCAGCCAATAAACTAAGTTAAAATCTCTCTGATAAAATGGAAGGACCAGAAACAGACAGAACTGTTTTTGTTGGTGCGATTGTTTGTTATTTAATGAAAGTACTGGGGAGACCTCAGGGTCTGGGCGAAAGCCAGGAGCTGATAGAGCCCTGTCCCCTGAACTCAAGCTAAGTGGCCTTGGGGCCAAGTGGTGGAAAGAGCCAGAGAAGTGCCTTCCTTTCCTTGGCTCCAAGCCAGGGTGCTCAGTGGGGCTGGAGGTATGGTGGGAGGGACCAGTGTGTCCAAGGTCAGATTTTCAGCTAGCGTGGTCAGGAGACAAGCTAGTAAATAAAACCGAAAGAGAGAAAGCAAAGAGTTACAATTAAGGAAACTGGACTGCTAATCACTTTATAGTACTAGACTGGACTGAATTGGCCCGTAATAAAGAGACAGGTAGGTAGGCAGGTAGATAGAAAGATAATAGGTAGATATATAAACAGAAACAGGTGTATATATGTATATATGCACCTTTATATATTTATTAATACATTGAGAGGCTCTAGAAACAGCAACAGTCTGAAGGCTGATCTTTCTTTCTCAATATTATTTTCTATTCAAAGGAACCTAGGCTTCTTGAAGAAATGGCTCTATTGGGGCAAGAAAAATGCATAATGAAACTAATACATTTTGTGCCACCAAGTAATGAAATGCTGAAGAGTGCTAGAGACATCAGAAGGGCACACAAAAATCAGTTTAAAGGGGTTCCTATGGATGAAGCCCAGGACAATTTGTGTATAAAAACAATAATTGTAACATATTGTAACCCCTTAAGTAAAATAGAAAGCCATGAGCCATGAGCCAGGGTGCTTAGTGGGGGCTGGAGGTATGGTGGGAGGGACCAATGTGATACAGATGAATTGATAAATGGAGGACAAGGAAAGCACCACCCTATAATAGACGGCCAATTAATAAATGTGGGGGGGGGTGATGGAGTTAGAAAATCTCTATCTGACATTGCCTGTATCAACCACAGTGATCAACAGAGACCACAGATCCATGCACCTTATTTATCATTCTGGACATTTTTTATCAGTCCTATCTATTTTCCCACCATCTATAGATATTTTTTAGTCCCTGAATTTGACCTCTTCACACTTTGGTTAAATGGGACCTGCCCCTTGAGGCTCTTCTTCCTTTTTCCCATCCCCTCCATCATCTCCATCATGGGTCTAGTCTGTTGTACCTTCCCTCACCCCAACTGCAGCCCAAATCTGGAGCTGTCAGACAAGGGCAGAACCAGATTAATGTCTTTCTTGTGATATAAGGACAATGAATGGAGTTTTCCTTGCTTTTCTTCCAACAGCTACTATGGCTTCTTCATTAGATCTTTGCTTAAATGTCATCCACTCCAAAAGGGCCTCCTTCCTTGATTACTCACCTACAATGATCTAGCCCCACTTCCACCTGTCATCATCTTACCCTACACTCTTCTTCTTCAAAGTTGTATCATCAGCTAATGTGGGTGTATGTTTAATTATTACCTGTTCATTATCTTCTCACACTAAAATGAAAGATCCATTAGGAGAGTGTCAGCTGTTTTTTCTCATTTTTGTACATTTTGTGCTAGATCAGTACCTAGTACCTAGTAAGAGTTCTATCAACACTTGGATGAATAGATGAATTTTAGCTGTTCTTTAGCAGCAATGCCCTGTTTCGGCTGCTGCTGTCACCACAAATCCAATTTCCTCTCACATGCTTCATTTTTAGATACAGAGCAGCACCTCCCTAATCACTCTCCATCAATTAAGCTTTCCTTTCCCTTATCTTAACAGCTCCAAATGAGCCACCAGGCCTCCTGAAAGGTGATATATGCTGTCACAGCTCCTAAGCTGAAAGAAGTGGGGGGAGGGGTGGGGGAAGGTAAAACTCCAACAATGAGAATCTAAACCCTTCTTGGAGGCTGATGGTGAAGGTATAGAATGTAGTAATTCTGAGGACATGGACCTAGACTGGCCCCACAGGTGGGTGCGTCCCAGCCTGTGCTTTCAAGCAGAACTTTCCAGGAGGCTGGAACGTCCAGTCTTCTTCTCCACTCTGGCCCCTTGATAGGCATTGGGCTTTCACCTTTGGAAAGAGCAATGGTGCAGTTAGGAATCAGACAACTTCAGATTCAACACCAGGATCTAACCCCATCAGGTCCACCATTTGAGGTGCAGTCATATTCATTAATTCAACAATATTTGCTGATTCTTTCTCTGCACAACTCTATACAAAATGATGGAAAAACAGCCATAAGATAGATGTTATGCAAAATCTGGGAAAAGATACTTAGCCTATTTGAGTATACTTAGCTCAATTTCTCTGTCTACACAATGAGCAAGAAACAAGTTTCATTTCATTGTTAAGAACTAAATGTGTCAAAGTTCCATCGTGGCTCAGCAGGTTAAGAACCCAATTAGTATCCATGAGGATGTGGGTTTGATCCCTGGTTTGCTCAGTGTGTTAAGGATCTGGATTTGCCATGCGCTGTGGTATAGGTCACAGACATGGCTCAAATCTGGCATTGCTGTGTCTGTGCCGTAGGCCAGCAGCTGCATCTCTGATTCAACTCTTAGCCTGGAAACTTCCATATGCCACAGTTGTGGCCCTAAAAAGAAGAAGGCAAAGAAGAACTAAATATGATAGCATGTGAACCAGGCTGGTACATGTTATTTTTTTATCTTCATTAATTCATGGCCTCAAATATTTTTAAATTTAACTTATTGGATAATCTTTTCTATAAGCATAAATACATGCTTTCCTATGAGTTCAGTAATCTCTCTGAAAATGTTAGATGTATAGAATGCTACTTCAAGGAGTTAGTTTATAATCTAGTAGGTAAGAGGCATAATTTCACAACTCCTTGGTTACAACTTCAACAAACACCGATGGAGAAGCCACTATGCTCTATGATGTTTCACATCAGTCTTTAGTCTTTGGGGTCAGGAAACCAACTCTAACTGGCTGGAAACCTAAAGGATGAGAAAGTAACTAATCACAGCTGGTCAACAAGACAGAAGGACCATGAGAGTGGGCAAATTGGACTGGGAAAGGCTCCTAGAGTGTCCTAAATATGGCACAAGCCTGGAGTGGCCAGTACACAGTGACAGAGTGGACAGTGGTGAAGAGAGACAAGGGCAAGATGGTGCCAGACCTAGTGAGCCGAGGTTAAGGACCTCATCATTATGCTAAGAACAATGGGAAATCACAGCAATATCTAAGCAAGGGAGGGAGAGTGGGGCATAATCAGTTCTGTATTTTGTAATGATTACTCAGTTTTCTGTGAAGAGAATGGATCGTTAGGGGAACAAGCATAGAGAAATGGAGTCAACTAGGTGGTAAGCTATTGCAAGATCCAAGTGGAAAATAGCAATTCCTTGGACAGGAGTATTAGCAATAAAGATGGAGAGAAGAGGATGGACTTGAGAGATATTTAGGAGGCAAAATCAGTAAGACATTGTGATGCATTGGATCTAGGCACCAAAGTGGTGTGGGGGCACCCTGGAAGACTCCTAGGTTTCAAATTTGAGCAACTGAGAAGATGCTGCTGCCATTCACTGAGACAGGATTCACTGGAAGCAAGGCAGGCTGAGGATGAAGATCACAATTGTGACTTTGGACATGGTGATTTTGCAGTGGCAAAGTTTGAACCCATGTGAACCATGGGGACAACATTACTATCCTAAAGAGTGGTTATAAAGCCTGGCACTGAGCCCAGCAGAGTCAATACTTTCTCTTCTCATGCACAGCCACTCTTCTAGATACAAACTGAACCCATTAAGTCCCTGCTTTTGAGGCATTTACTATCTAAAACACAAATAGGAGTTTCCTGGTGGCATAGCCGGTTAAGGATCTGGCATTGTCGCTGCAGTGGCTCAAGTCACTAGTGTGGTACAAATTTGATCCCTGGTCTAGGAACTTCCATATACCAAGGGTGCAGCCAAAAAACAAAACAAAACAAAACAAAACAAAAAACAAAAAAAAAACATAGATAATAAAATAGACAGTACTCCAACTAAACACCAGGAAGATGGACAGAGCAGGGTGAAAAGGAGAAATGGGGCACTTTTATAGAGAATGGCCAAGGAAGTCTCTTGGGGATAGTGACATTTAAGCACAGACCTGAGTGAAGGGAGGAAGTCGGCTGCAAACATGGTGATACGGATGAGTCTCAGGCAGAGGGGACCAAAAATTGTAAAGCCCCTGAGTTGCCTTCACTAGGCTTATTCTAAGAGCAGCACGAAGACCTATGTGGCTGGAACCAGTAGGCAAAGGGAGCATGGGGGGAGGGGATGCTAAAGAAGTGGCCAGGGCAAGACCACTCTAGTGTCCAAGTAAGTTGGAAGCCACTGGAGGACCAAGTTGGAGAGTGACAAGAGGCATGTTCTACAGCGTAGAGTGTTTTAGCCTCTGCCTGGAGGCAGAAGCCCTCAGGGCAGAACCAGCTGTTTCTCATGCTTTCTTTTTCTTGTATTTCTACCTCAATTCAGTGAATGAATATAGAACAATTATAGAATTCAATTAGTTTTTTTGGGTTTTTGTTGTTGTTGTTGTTCGCTCTTTTTTTTTTTTTTTTTAGGGCAGCACCTGCAGCATATGGAAGTTCCCAGGCTAGGGGTCCAATTGGAACTGCAGTTGCAGGCCTACACCACAGTCACAGCAATGAGGGATCCAGCCACATCTGCGACCTACACCACAGCTCATAGCAATGCCAGATCCTTGACCCACTGAGTGAGGTCAGGAATTGAACCCACATCCTCGTGCATGTTAGGTTTGTTAACTGTGAGCTATGAAGGGAACTCCTCAATTAGCTTTTTTTTTTTTTTTTGTCTTTTTGCTATTTCTTGGGCTGCTCCCACGGCATATGGAGTTTCCCAGGCTAGGGATCCAATCAGAGCTGTAGCCACCGGCCTATGCCAGAGCCACAGCAACGCGGGATCTGAGCCGCGTCTGCAACCTACACCACAGCTCACGGCAACGCCGGATCGTCAACCCACTGAGCAAGGGCAGGGACCGAACCCGAAACCTCATGGTTCCTAGTCGGATTCGTTAACCACTGCGCCCTGACGGGAACTCCTCAATTAGTTTTTTAAATGACTTTTTTTTAATGGCTGCACCCTAGGCATATGGGAGCTCCTGGGCCAGGGATTGAATCTGAGCCCCAGCTGAGGTAACACCAGATTCTTAACGCACCGCACCAGGCTGGGGATTGAACCTTCACCTCCACAGTGACCAGAGCTGCTGCAGTCAGATGCTTAACCCACTGTGTCACAGTGGGAACTCCTTAAATGATCTTTATAGAACTTTTACTATGATTCTCTTCCAGGCCCTTTCATATGTGACAAGTGGTTTAATATCAGACTCTTTTCTTTTTCTTTTTTTTGGTCTTTTTAAGGCCACACCTGCAGCTTACGGAAGTTCCCAGGCTAGGGGTCAAATTGGAGCTGCAGCTGCCAGCCTACACCACAGCCATGACAATGCCAGATCAGAGTAGCATCTGAGCATCTGTGACCTACACCACAGCTCAGGGCAATGCCGGATCTTTAACCCACTGAGTGAGGCTAGGGATCAAAGCTCATCCTCATGGATTCTAGCCACAATGAGAACTCCAGCAGCCTCCTTTTATTACACCTTTGCTGGAGATCAACTGTTTGGTGTTCATGATAACTAGCCAGTGGATTTTATTACCTTATTTTACAGATGATGAAACTGAGGCTCAGAGAAGTTAAGTACCTTGCATAAAGTCACACAGCCAATGAATGACAGAGTCAGTATTCACCAGATGTGGTCGAGGCTTCCAGACTCCAAGTCCATACTGCTTCCACAGCTCCACATGAAGCCATCTCAACAGCACCCGATCTCGGCTGAGCATGTTTTATATGGAGAAGAATGGATCTGAAAACATCAGGTAAATTACGAGAACAGGAGTATGCTTACATTCCAAAACAAAGCACATCACTAACAATGAATGGAGAGGAATATTGTCAAGCACAGAAGAACGAAGAACCTTCCAGGCAGAAAGAGTGACAAGTGTACCTACTGTTTAAGGACTCCTATCAGATTGTGTGTCTGTATGTTCACATACATACACATACATACCATGGCCCTACTTAAGACCAATTCAGTTACTGTGTTTTAGCTGTTTTTTGTTTTTCCCTTTCTGGCTGCCCCAAGGCATATGGAGTTTCCGGGCCAGGGATCAGATTTGAGCCACACTTACAGCTGTAGCAACGCCAGATCCTTTAACCTACTGTGCTGGGTGGGGATTGAACCTGTGTCCTGGTGCTGCAGAGACCCTGCTGATCCCATAGTAACTCCAGTTACTAGGTTTTAAAAGACCCCAGGTCTATTCTGCTTTGTGGGAGGGATTGAAAATACTGAGTTCCATATTGGTTATCAAGCTTTATCCTCCTCATCCCTGGCCTCCTCTTTGTTGGAACACCTACGAGGGCCTGGAGAATTTGTACATTAAGTACAACCTAGGTGAGTCACATCTTCATAAATGGTATAATGGTCAAGTTTGCTAAAAGCAGCCATTTCACCTACAGGCAGGAAAAGTGTAAAAGGTAGTTCAGGTGTTTAGATGAGGCTGCCCAAAGTGAGGCAGAGTGGAAAAAGCCATGACTCTGGAGAGCTCAGTGGGAACTTTCTGACTTCTGCCAAAAAAAAAAAAAAAGAGAGAGAGAGAGAGAGAGAGAGAGTTCCCATTGTGGCATAGAGGAAATGAATCTAACTAGTATCCTTGAGGATACAGTTTCGATCCTTGACCTTGCTCAGTGGGTTAAGGATCCGGCGTTGCCATGAGCTATGGTATAGGTTGCAGATCCGGCTCGGATCTGGCATTGCTGTGGCTGTGGTGTAGGCTGGCAGCTGAAGCTCCAATTTGACCCCCAGCCTAGTAACTTCCATATGCCACAGGTATGGCCCTAAAAAAAAAAAAGGAGTATCCAAAACTATGAATAGGAGTTACAGAATTCATAGACTGTTAGATATTTTTCAGAAAAAAAAGTACTGCCTCTTCAGCGTTTCCATTTTCCAAGTGGTTTCTAAGTGTTTTAATATGGAGGGCAATAACTTGGACTTTTTTTAATAGCACTCAGTTAATTACCAGACATACCCGTACTGCAAGCATTTAATGCCTACATAAAACATGGGGCCATAATGAAGATAATTGAAAGTATGACTTTCATCAATATTTAATTAGCATTTGGTGCTAACTCATTATTTCAGTACAATTAATTTGACATCTTGCTCTATGTCCCGAACAGACTTCAATCCAGAGGGCTGTTTTATTGGCGAGACGTGTAACATCACACATTCCCCTACCCAGAGGAAACAATATGAAATATGAGGGAGATGATTGACAGTTTAATCTAGTTCTGAATAGCAGAGCTTAATATATTAAAACCAAATAAGCATGTTTATTTAGGAAGGCAAGTCCAGTGCTTACAAAAATCCTAGCCTTTTTCAAGAGTCAGGGACAGAACCCCACTGTTTCAGCACAAATCTTGGGGTGTCAGGTATTGCACTGGTGTAGGGAAACACTCAGAATCAGGGCATATAGGTGAGCACCTGTGATCAAAAATTTTGACAACTCAGGCACCTGTGCAATTGAAGATGCTCAACATTTTATCCTGCTAGAGGCAAAGGGTTCCACAGCAGGGGGAGAAAAAAGAACTCAAGACCAGGACTGGGGGATCTGGTTTTCATGTGGGTCCCATGCTTTAGCCACCTGATAGTCTTTAATCAAGTCATTGACCAGGTCTACGGTTCAGTTTATATATGTGTGGAAATGGTAAATATGCTCCATTAAAAAACTCTCTCTTAAACTCTCTGCAGTAAAGGACCAGCTTTATGTCTTACATTTTTGTAATTTTCCATTTGTTGTGAGTTGATATGTCTTTAAAATACAAAAATAAACAAATAAGAAAGAACAAACAAATAAAACACCCACTAAGTTACTCTTTTCTGGGCACTGATGTAATGAAAAGCAAATAAGACAGAAATGATTTCCTGGGTCCATGAAATTTCTAGTGCAAAGAAAAAAAAGTAAATAAAAAGTTAAAAAATAGGAGTTCCCATTGTGGCTTAGCAGATTAAGAGGGCCGACTTGTCTGTTAGTTGGTCATGTGGTCAATGATCTCTGAAGTCATCTGCCTTTTTTGTATTAACTTGGGGGCCAGAGAGGGAGAGATTCACTGGGGTTATGCCACCCATTAAATCCTTCCCTAATGGTCTGGGAACTTCCCTAGTCTCTTTTCCTAACTAGTGGTAACTAACCAACTTTCTCTTTTCTCTTTGGATCACTCATATCCTTTACTCAACAATCACTACAAATGTTCCTATTCACTTGAAACAACAGTCTCTCCATTTGTTGACTCCTGGGTAAAGACATCCTCTTCTCTTAGTAGAAGTAGATTGGGTCTTTGTCTTAAATTGAGTTCCCTGGAAGCAGATCCTAGAGATGATGTGAGTTCAGGGTGTTCACTTGCCAGAAGATCTCCAGGAAGCACTGGAGGAGAATGAGGATGTGAGCCAGGGGAGAGAAGGAAGGGGATTAAAAAAAAAAAGCTTTATGAAGCAGTGCATCACTGTGAACATCTCTGTAGAACACAGCTCACCTCACCCCAGGTAAGGAAGCTAGAGTATTTACCTGCAGCCCATATTGGCTCCCTGGAGCTCTGACTCCCTGGCACTTCTAGTCTGCCCCTTGCTCAAGTCAAGAAAAAGATGTTCAGAGAATCACAGGTACTCACAATAGGATACTAACCGACTATCTGTACTGGAAAGGGGAGTTCTGGGGGCATGTGGTAAGGGCACTTACAGTGCACTATAACCTTGAAGGATGAGCACCTTTATTGAAGGCAAATCAAAGTCACGATCTTTATAGAGCCAAGTGGGAAGATGGTATTGTAGAGTGGACAGTTCGTGGAATTTAGATTCAGAAAGAGGAGACTTGAATATTCTCTCCAGACCTTGCTGGTTATGTGCACTGGACAAATCTCTTTAATGTTTCCTCACCTGTAAGATGAGTAGATAATGAAACTGACTTCAGAGAAATGCAGTTAAGATCAAATAAGGTATATAATTGATGAGAAATGCTTTTAAACAATGTTAGTTTTTTCTATGCTATGGTTTTAGAAAAGAAGTTTCCATGCTGTAGGATATTCATAAATTATCTGGAAAGCTTATTAAACACACAGTATCCTGAGACCCACATTTGGAGTTTCTAATTCAGGGTGACTACATTAGAACCCAAGTTTCTGCATTGTTTAAAATTCCTCTGGGACTCTAAAGAAGGTGATCTGTGGGCCATGTTTTAAGAAATGCTGCAATAGCACAGAAGTCATGGAGAGAGAGAACAACTTGAAAGGACTGAAAGAAAGACCTGAGTAAAGAGGTGAAGGTCATGTGGGAAATGAAGAGGAACTTGGAGGTACCCTGTGGGGCAAAAAGGCAACAAGTCAAAGGCTTTAAAATAGGGGAGTGGTGTGATTGGTATCACACTGTAGAAAAACACCTCTGACTGCAGCACTGAGGATGCTTTAGGGACAGAGGAAGGTGAGGACTGAGAAAACCATCAGTAGGGGGGCTACTGCAATAAACTGGAAGAGAGGAACTGAGATCTGGAATTGGGGCATGGATGTGAGAACAGTGAAGACAGGACATGGGGGAATGGGGACACAAATGCTAATAATAGATTTTAAGGGAGTGAAGCAGGACACAAAAAGTATATGCATTCTGCAAGCTCTCATTTTGTTTATAAATTTGAGGGCGTATATGTACTATAAATGCATACCCATTTAATATAGAGGAAAGAGAAAAGGACATGTAGGGAGTTGCCTAGTGGCCTAGTGATTAAGGATCCAACATTGCCACTGTTATGGTGCTGATTGGGTTCTATCCCTGGCCTGGAACTTCCACATGCCACAGGCTGAGCCAAAAAAAGAATTTAAGAAAAGAAAATGCAACCTAATGTTAAGAGTGGTCATCTGTCGGTGACAGGATATAATGGTGATCTTTGATCTTAAAGATCTTTTAACATATATTTTTTCCTGGCATTCCCATCATGACTTAGTGGATACAGATCTGACTAGTATCCATGAGGACTCGGGTTTGATCCCTGGCCTCGCTCAGTGGGTTAAGGATCCAGCATTGCTGTGAGCTGTGGTGTAGGTTGCAGAAGTGGCTTGGATCCTGAGTTGCTGTGACTGTGGCGAAGGCCAGCTCCTGTAGCTCCAAGTCAACCCCTAGCCTGGGAAACTCCAATATGCCACAGATGTGACCCTAAAAAGACAAAAAAAAAAAAACAAACATATTTTTCCTTACAAAATGCTCTATAATAAGCATGGATTACTTTTATGAGTATACTTTTTAAAAGAATAGAAAGAAAGAGAGAAAAACTTCATTATAAGACAGAAATTCACAAGACTGATTGAGGAACAGCCCAAGAAAATCTATGAAAAATCAGCCAGGCTTCCTGAGGACTTCGAAAGCAGATTCTGAAGAATCCTTTAGCACTATTAGCCTATCTCACTATTTAGGTGAGACAGGCTTTTTCTAGCTACTACAGTTATCTCATATGCCTTTAAAATACAATTAAATAAAACGTACTACAGGTTGTTTGATGGCTGGAGTCCTGCTTGCTTGCAAAATGGATAGAACTTGGACTATTGTATTTATTGCACATTCAAGGGGTGAAATGCTTTTCTATTTCTTTAATGATTTTTAACTTTAGAGTCAGATATTCACAAGGGAGGGAAAAAAAATCCATAGTTTTCAGAACTGACAGGAAAATATGTAAGGCTTAGTAAAAATCATGCCAAGTACCCTGGTGTGGTAATACATCTAAGAAAAATCCAATATATTGAATAGTTCTCCATAGATGAGCGATATGTTAATTTTGGTTGAATGAAACTTGATTGTTGATTGGATATGAAAAAGAGTAATTGTGATCCATGGCCACAAAATTCGGGGTAATGTAGCACGGAGCATTCAGGATTGTCACTTTTCCTACTTTGAATGAGCTTCTGATGAAGGTCTCATATTACACTGTCATTTTACGAAAGAGACCCAAAGTTTCCCTGGGTTCCCTAAAGCAGCCCTGAAAAATCTTCACAGTGCCTCTGCATTGACATCCAACACAAGGGAACCAGGAGATCTCCTGTTACCTTCAAAATGAAGAGTTCCCAGGGTGGTGCACGGAGATCAGGGGTGTCTCTGGACCAATGGGACGATCCCTGGCTCAGCACAGTGGGTTAGGGATTTAGTACTGCCACAGCTGTGGCATGGGTCACAACTGTGGCTCGCATCTGATCCCTGCCCTGCGGAACTCCATATGCCGAGGGCGATAAAAAAGGGGGGAAAAAGGCAATAACAGCAAAACAAACAAGAAGTCAGGCTGGCTTCAAATAGTAAAAGAGTGTTTACCTCGCAAAGTTAACAAAGGTCCTGAAGAGGTGGTTTCATTGAAAGCTAGGTTGAATGAGACAGGACAAAGAAGGAGGAAGCAGGGGTCAAGAAGATGGGAGAGGGGAGGAAGCAGAGATCAGGCTCTGCTATTGTTCCCAGAAAGCAAATGGCCCCAGTCCAGGAGGGCATGGGATGGACTGGGAATTGGGGGTTAATAATAGATGCAAACTGTTGCTTTTGGAATGGATAAGCAATCAAATCCTGCTGTATAGCACTGGGAACTATATCTAGTCACTTATGATGGAGCATGATAATGAGAGAAAAAAGAATGTATACATGTAAAAAAATAAAAATAAAAGCTGAGAGAAAAAAAAAAAAAGGCCCCAAATTACCGAGAGGGAGAAAAGCTTGGTATGTATTTAGGCAAAGCTTATAAATAAGAATGCAGATGATGGAGTTCCTGTCAAGGCACAGTGGAAACAAATCTAACTAGGAAACATGAGGTTGCTGGTTTGATCCCTGGCCTTGCTCAGTGGGTTAGGGATCCAGCGTCACCATGAGCTGTGGTGTAGGTCTGTTGGGGACATGGCTCGGATCATCAGTGTCAGAAAATGAGACACATGAACATGGGGAAATCTCGACAGGGCTCTTTACTTCTGCAAAAGGGCGCCGGTACTCAAAAAGCCCTCGAAAAGAAGAAAAGACCCTTCCTATTTATCCCTAACGAAGGTGATGTAACTGTCCCCTTCCCATTGGTCAGGTCAGGGTGCACGTTCTCGGTTGGCTAATTTGAAACAAATTGTTACTGGGAGAAGAGAGAAAGAGGAGGGGTGTCTCAGGAAGGTGTTTCAGCAGAAACCGTAGCAAAATGGAGTAACCAAGATCTCCTTTGATAGAAAAGACACTGTGGAGATGCGGCTTGAATCTGGCATTGCTGTGGCTGTGGTGTGGGCCAGCAGCTGGAGCTCCAATTCGCCCCCTAGCCTGGGAATCTCCATATGCCTCAGGTGTCACCCTAAAAAGATAAAAAAATTAAAAATAATTTGACTTCTAGCGGGCTTAAGAGTATGTGAGGATTAAAAAAATAAACAAAAATCCGCCCCCCCCCCACCAAAGAAAGAATGCAAATGGCAGAGTGTTTGTTCTAGAAAATATTGGGACATAGAAATTTAAACAAATCAGTAACAACAAACCACCCATCTCAAGTAAGCATTACGAAAACACCTGCTATTTGCTGTCTATGGCCCAAGAGATCAGAATATCTCTCTACAGTCCTGTCCAGGTAAAGCAATTCCTAAATTCAGTGATTCCTATGTCATGGACTGTGGACTTCTAGAGAGGAGCCAGGGATTTTGCAAGGAACCTTTGCACCTGTAGTTATGCAAATCTTATATAAGGAGATAGGAGAATGTAGAATTTCTTATAAAGAGCATTGGTATTGCATCTCACCTATATTTATACACCTACTAATACTTTTCAAGTGTATATTGATTTTATTGAGGTTAATTCATAGTAACTTTGGATATTTGATATTTTCTCACAAACCATACCAAAAATAGGTCAACTGTGGTTTAAGTGTCTATGAAAGTTCTTGACATTCAAGGAAGATTTCCCTGCTCAAAAAAGCTAGGAATGCCTGCCTTAAATAATTTATAATTGGAGTTCCTGTTGTGGCTAAGTGGGTTAAGAACCCAACTAGTATCCATGAGGTTGCAGTTTCAATCCCTGGTCTTGCTCAGTGGGTTAAAGATCAGGGGTTGCCGCAAGCAGAGGTGTCAGTCACAGATTCGGCTCTGATTCAGCTCTAGCCTGGGTACTTCCATATGCCACAGGTGCAGCCCTAAAAAGAAAAAAAGGGCGGGGGGGGGGTTTACAAATATCAATATAAGATAGAAAATGAGCTTCTGATAATAGCTTAAAGATGTGATTCTTAGTCTTGGTTGCACACTCTAAGTACTCTTTAAAAAACCCAGTGCAGGAGTTCCCATTGTGGTGCAGCGGAAACAAATCCAACTAGGAAACATAAGGTTGCGGGTTCGATCCCTGGCCTCGCTCAGTGTGTTAAGGATCCGGCATTGCCATAAGCTGTGGTGTAGGTCCCAGATGCAGCTTGGAGGTTTAGATCTGGCATTGCTGTGGCTCTGGCGTAGGCCAGCAGCAACAGCTCAGATTTGACCCCTACTCTGGGAACCTCTATATGCCACGGGTGTAACCCTAAAAGGACAAAATACAAAACACACACACACACACACACAAATCCAATGCCCAGGTTATACTCCAGACCAATTAAGTCAGGATCTGTGAGGTGAGACCCTAGCATCAGATCATTTAAAGCACATGTATTTCTATTTTCATTTCTTTGAAACTGAAAAGATGCGCATGGTAAATATTTATATGCATAAACAAGGGTAGACAATGAAAAGTAAGTTTTCTCCCACCTCTTACTCCAACATCTAATATCCTTTAAAATACTGCCATTGGCAATGATGCAGAAATAGCCTAAATATACACAAACATAAAATATGATATTCTTATTGTTGCGTGAGTTATTAACAATTATATTCACCAAACATACAATACTATATGGATGGATGTAGCATGAAGCCATGAGCCCACAAGTCTACAAAGAAACAAGCTTCTAAATGAGCAAAATTGGTTGCTTCTAGGTTTTGCATAAATATTCCTTTGCTGTATGTTTATCAATTTTGCCATCTGTTATCTCTCAGTGACAGACTAGCAGTAGTAGACCCCAAAGTTTAAAAAGTAGTTTAGGAGATAAACTCTACTTTGAGAAAATTCTATCAATTATCCTAATCTTTTTTTTTTTTTTTTGTCTTCTGTCTTTTGTTGTTGTTGTTGTTGTTGTTGCTATTTCTTGGGCCGCTCCCGCGGCATATGGAGGTTCCCAGGCTAGGGGTCCAATCAGAGCTGTAGCCACCTGCCTACGCCAGAGCCACAGCAACTCGGGATCCGAGCCGTGTCTGCAACCTACACCACAGCTCACGGCAACGCCGGATCGTTAACCCACTGAGCAAGGGCAGGGACCGAACCCGCAACCTCATGGTTTAACCACTGCGCCACGATGGGAACTCCCGAATTATCCTAATCTTTATGAAATGCATGCCACTGTTAGAATTCAACCTTGGAACTGATTTGAAAGCCATTGTCTTGAAGGATTGAAAGCAGTGTTGTGTGGAGGAGATGGAAAGGAGTAGAATAGAGAAAGGATGATTTGTCCTCGTTCCGTCCCTTTAAATATCCAGACCCTAGAAGAAGAGGACAAGAGTCATGTCTCAGGAGTTTCCAAGATTAATTAGAATTTGCTAAAAATCCATGTCCTTATCTTTTCATTTCTCTGGAGGTCTCTGGGTTTCCCCTTTTAACGACCCAGGCACTCTATTCCCACTTAAGGTCAGGGACAACATCTTAACGCCCAGTGCATCACTAATGCCTTGTGCAGTAGCTGGTCCTGGAATGTAAAACCCTCATGAAGTGTAATCCCAGCTATTGGCAAAAGGGGTTGCCCCTGCAGCTGCTCTGAGTGCTTGGGAATGAGGCAACGGGAAATCTGCGGATATCACCTTAGAAAATGTTGAACCAGGAATATTTCAAGGAAGGAACATGGAAGTCAGAAGGCCTGGGTGAAAATTCCAATGTTGGCACTTTCTACATGGCCTTCAGCTGGACAATCTTTGTGGTCTTTGAACTGTGTTCTCTGAAGCCTCAGTTCCCTTGGGATGGGGTGGGGTAGCTGGGAGCATTATGAGAAAGTGGCCATGTGTATGGGGCATGACCATCTTGGCTCATTTCATTCATGAAAGTTCTGTTTGTATTTGCTTGGGAGTTTTGCATAGCATCTTATTTGAACAAAAAGTTTTCTTGCTCTAAATGTGGTTAAAATCCACTAGATATATCATTTTCTGAGGTTTCCTCCAGCTCAAACAATCTAAAATTCAATAAAGTCTAGATTTAGAGAATATGAAATTATTTCAAACTCTTGAATTTTAAAATTCATTTGTGGAGTTCCTGTTGTGGCTCAGTGGTTAACGAATCCAACTAGGAACTATGAGATTGCGGGTTCGATCCCTGGCCTTGCTCAGTGGGTTAAGGATCCGGCGTTGCCGTGAGCTGTGGTGTAGGTCCCAGATGCAGCTCGGATCCCACATTGCTGTGGCTCTGGCATAGGCCGGTGGCTACAGCTCCAATTGGACCCCTAGCCTGGGAACCTCCATATGCCTCGGTATCAGCCCTAGAAAATGCAAAAAAAAAAAAAAAAAAGACAAAAAAAAATAAAAATTCATTTGTTAGAGTTCCCACTGTGGCACATCAGGTTAAAGATCTGGCATCATGTCCAATCCCTGGCCTGGAGTAATGCGTTAAAGAATCCAATGTTGCCACACAGATTCAATCCCTGGCCTGGGAACTTCCATATGCTATGGATGTGGCCCAATACATAAAGAAATAATTAAGAAAAGAAATAAAATGTATTTCTTCTTTGGCCTTGGAGTGAATCATTTTCTAGAAGTGCCATCTAACCTATTAGAATAACATTCTCACGTTAACACTCTAAATGCATGTGGCATAAATGCATTAGTAGTTTTCATTATTTCTCAGGAAAATCAATGATTCAATTTTCTGGTCAAATTTGTAAAACAGCAAATGGGATTTACTATGGGTATGAGTAGCCCACAGGGACTTATCACTCTCAGTGAAAATTTCCAGTGAAAATCAAAACGTGGAAAATATTTTTGCTTTCCCCCAACATCCCAAAAAGCAGAGCAGGAGGAACAACTTTTCTGATAGCTCCCACTTCACTTCATTTAAAGATAACAAATGAGAGAGAAGCTATCCTAATAGGAATCAGAGGACTAAAGGATTAATTATTTCCCTGGAGCTGACTCCCCCCACCCTGTTGGAGGCAGGCTTCGTTCTCCTGCATGGCTGATAATGCCGCTTTGGTGGGGGCAGGTAATGGGGGGTTGAGTGGGGAGGACAGCAGCAGCTGTGAAAATTGAGATTCCCAGTGTATTGGGAGGGGAGCTGGACTAGCATCTGAGACAGCTGAGCTCTGGCCTTGGCTTCACTCTGACTTCCCAAGTCTCAGACTTCTCACCTCAGAGATGGGAATAATGATCCTGGGTCTACACCATCTCAAGGGATCTTCATAAAATAAGATGCATGAAGGTTTTCTTTTTTTTATTATTATTAAATTTATTTTCGATAGGGATGGAGTAGGCACAGGTAATTATAGAAGTCCCAGTAAAGGATCCTAAATAGAGAAGGAAATCTAAGGGCTGTTACAGCAGTTAAGTTAATTAATTGCTCAAAAAAAGCCTTCAGAACAAGGCAGGCTTGCTCGACTAGTAGAGGTGCAAGAATTGCCTCAGGTGGTTTGTTGGGGAATAGGATGAGGCCTAATTCAGATTAAGACCTCAGGCAGGAGCTTGATGATCACCCTTCTACTGATTTGAATACACACCTTACCAGATACTACGGAGGAGCTACTACTCCCAGAAAGGAAGAGGTGGGCTTTTCCAACCCCCACTCCCCTTGGAGAATAAAACTGTAGCCCACTGGATCCTCAGGGTAGAGCTTCCTTGCTGGTTTGCTTGCATCTCTCACAAGCGTCCTATCCTACTAAATCTATTTCTTGCCTATCATTTTGTCTCTTGCTGAATTCCCTCTGTGTGAAGGCATAAAGAACCTGAACCTCAGTAAGTCCAGATATCAGGTGAGTGCTAATTTAAAATGTGGGTTCAAGTCCCAATCTGGGTTTTGGCTAGGTTTGAGTCCTGGCATGTGGGTTCTAGTTCCAATCTCTGTTCTGGCTAGGTTCAGGCCTTTAGTGCTGTCAGTTTCATTTTTATTACAGTATAGTTGACTTGCAGTGATAAGTCAATTCTGCTATACAGCGTAGTGATCCAGTAATGCATGTTTTTCTTTTTCTCATATTGTCTTTCATTGTGTTCTATCCCAGGAGATTGGATATAGTTCCCTATGCTATACAGCAGGACCTTATTGTTTAGCCATTCTAAAAGTAATACTTTTCATCTGCCAACCCCAAACTCCCAGTCCATCCCACTCCTTTCCCTTCCCCCTCGGCATGAAGGTTCTTTACTGAAGGTTGTCTTAGCTCCTGCTACTCTAACAAAATATCATAGACCAGATGGTAGCTTAAACCACAGACATTGACTTCTCACAATTCTAGAGGCGGGAATGTCTGAGATCAAGTTGCTGGCAGATTCAGTTGTCAGTAAGGGTTCTCCTCCTGACTTACCAAAGGCCACCCTTCTTGTTGTAGCCTCACATCAAAGGACAGAGGGAGTGTGTGTTCTGCTTGCTTCCTCTTCTTATAAGGCCACTAATTCCATCACAGGGGCTTCACCCTCATGACCTGATCCAAATATAATTACCCTCCAAATACCATCACTTCAGTTTTTAGGGCTTCAACAAATCGATTGGGTGGTGGGAATGGAGGATGGGGGTACAGCGGGGACATAAACATTCAGTTCATACCAAAAGTGAAGCACTATAGAAATTAATCAACTATGTGTCAGAGAGAAGGGGATGATCTGATCAGCATGTATTTCTCCTTGAAGTTGTAATTTCCATAAGACAACTTACCCAAAATGTAAATGTTCCCCTCCGAAACTGTTTAAAATTCTTTCATAACAAGTTCTAGAAATAAGGCACAAACCATATTTGCTGGTAACCTGCTTCAATCATTTTGTGAGGTGGTTATAACTGTAAGCACATTGCTATTTATTTTATTTTTGATTTTATGCAAATGGACCAAAAGCTATGATTTAATATTCACCTTGGAAAGCAGGAGCCTCGCATCTGGCAGATTCTGCCATGATTGGAATAGGCTCTGCAAGCAGCAAAAACTATCCTCCTTAAGGCCCTGATCCTGTGGCTGAGGGAACAGAAGAGAAAGAAACTGGGGTGGGTGGGTGGGGTGGGAGGTGGGGGTGGAGGGGTGGTGTGTGTGTGTGTATTCAAGAATGTGGACAGTCAGCATCACAGTCTTCTGGTGGGAGTTCCCATGGTGACTCAGCGGGTTATGAACTCAACTAATATCCATGAGGACGCAGATTTGATCCCTGGTCTCTCAATGGATTAAGGATCTGATGTTGCTATGAGCTGCGGTGTAGGTCATAGACATGGCTCGGATCACATATTGCTGTGGTTATGGTGTAAGCCAGTGGCTGCAGCTCCAATTTGACTCCTAGCCTGGGAACTTCCATATGCCACAGGTGTGGCCCTAAAAAAAGAGGAAAAAAAATGTGGTCAATCAACATCACACAGCAGCACAGTCTTCTGGTGGGTGTGGGTGTGGGTATCCTAGAATGTGGACAGTTAGCATCATGGTCTTCTTTTGTCAGTTCTTCTAATAACATGTTTCCACATTAGACTGGTAAGCCCTAATGAGAAAGTTCTGGAAAAGAAGTGGAATGGGATAAGAGAAGAAATGGAGGAGAGAGGAGCTCCCGTCATGGAGCAGTGGTTAACGAATCTGACTAGGAACCATAAGGTCTCGGGTTCGATCCCTGGCCTCGCTGAGTAGGTTAAGAATCTGGCGTTGCCGTGAGCTGTAGTGTGGGTCACAGACGCAGCTTGGATTTGGCATTGCTGTGGCTGTGGTGTAGGCCAGCAGCTACAGCTCCCATTAGACCCCTAGCCTGGTAACCTCCATATGCCACGGGGGTGGCCCTAGAAAAGACAAAAAAAAAAAGAAAGAAATGGAGGAGAGAAAATATGCATATTCTAAACCTGCCAAAATGTTAACAGATCATTTTTCCTCCCTTCTTAGGCTCTCTTGAATGTCTTTCATTCATTCATTCATTCATTCCACTAACATTAAAGACCAGTATTAGATCCTATGAAAAGCACTGAGGAACCTAAGATGGGTAAAATGAAATTGCCCTGGTTCAGGGAGCTCAATCTGGTGTGGACCTCAAATAGTGTACAGAGTACAGATCGCCCAAGAAACAAATCTATCATTTACCCGTCCCAGGCCCATGTTTGTTTGTTCTCAGAGCTATTTCCTGCTCTGCCCTGATCTGCTGCAATCTCTTCCCCTCTGGCTCTCTTCTGTTCAGCCAGCAGAAGGCACAGGCAGGACAGGAGGCAGGGAGGAGGGGAAAAGCCACAGGCTCTTTCTGTTCCTTCACAGCTCTCCTCTGGCCAGCCCCGCTGCTGCTCTGATTCTCACCATGTGGCTTCTCTCCCAAGTTTCCAGTGCCCCTTTAGCCTCCCCAGGTCTTTGGTTTTGCTAACACTTTCTCTCCTCACCACCCCTCCGGCCCCCAGGGATGGTGGTGACTTCCCCTGTGAAGAGCACCTCTGCAAACCATTCCCTCCTGCTTGGGTTTCCTTCCTGGAGCATCACATAATAGTAACCACTGTAATGACAGCCTCCCCAAAATGTATATTGTGCCCAGAGCGTACACAACGAAGACGTTCATTATGTACTGTCTGGGCACAATATACTGTCCTCGTCATCATGGCCAGAAGGAGCTTTTCTGAGGAAGAGACAGATGAGCTGAGATGTGAGGGCTAAATCAAAGTGAGATAGGCAAAGGATGTGGGTAAGAAGGTTCCTAAGAGAGAGAGCAGCCTTCGTGAAGGTCCCGAGTCAGAGCAGCTGAGACCCAGACAGAGATAAGGGTCATGATGCCTGAGTACAGAGGGCAGAGGGAATGGGTGGGGCCCCAGGGTTAGGAGCAGACTGGATCACACAGGCTCTATAGACCATGCTGAGGACTTCATGTGACTATGGGAAGCTATGGAAGGGTTTTAAGCAAAAGAATAATACTATATGCATTCTTTTAAAAATTATTTTATTTTACTGAAGAAAAAAACATTAAAAAAAGAATGTGTATGTGTGTGTAACTGGGTCACTTTGCTGTATGGTGGAAATTAGCATAACATAAATCAACTATGAGTTAAAAAATAAAAATTTTATTGAGGTATAGTTGATTTACAGTGTTAACTTCTACACAGCAAAATGAGTCCATTATATGTATATGTATATGCTTTTTGGTATTCTTTTCCATTATGGTTTGTCTGAGGATATTGAATATATTTCCCTGTGCTATACAGCAGTACCCTGTTGTTTATCTGTATATCCCTGTTTACATCTGTAAATCCCAAGCTCCTAATCCATTACTCCCCTCCACCCTATGGGAATCACAATTCTGTTTCTTCTCTGATAGGCATTTTTAAATAACCACTCTGTCTGTAGTGCAAAGGATAGGAGAGAAGTAAGTAAGAGTGGATTTCAAGAGACAGGTTAGGAGGTACTGCAATAGCTCAGGCAAAAGGAGATGGCAGCTCTGGCAAAGGCTAGAATTAGAAATGGAGCAATGTGGATAGACTCGAGATATTTAGGAGATAAATTAACAGGACCAGGTGATAGATGCGTTAGGGAAAGGTGATGGAGAGAGAGGTGCCAAGAATGACTTCTGGGGTTCAGCTTACACAGGTGGGTGGATGGATGGTGTGCCATTCACCAGGACAGGAAACACTGGAGGAGAAATGGGTCGTGTGTACATATATGGGGTTAGGAGGAGATGGATCATGGGTTCCATTTTGCTCATGTTGAATTTAAAGGGCCTCAGCGGTATCTAAATGCATCTGTCTCTAGCAGGCAGCTGGATAGATGGGGCTGGAGCAGCTCTGTGGCAGGTTGGACTATTGCTCCTAATTCTTCACTCTCCTATAATAGGATTTTACACCCACATCCTTTTCCATGGAACTTTGAAGTCAGTCTCCCAGTGGGAGGAGCATATTTCCCCCATGATCTTGGCCTTGGGCATGAAACTTTCCTTGATCAGTATTATATTGGATGAGAAATAAACAGAGACTTAAAATATGCTTCTATGCTTCCATGTTCAGCTTGTTCTCTTGTGTGTTTGTTTGTTTGTTTGTTTTCTTTTTACAGCCACACCTATGGTGTATGGAAGTTCCTGGGCTAGGGGTCAAATAGGAGCTGCAGCTGCCAGCCTATGCCACAGCCACAGCAAAGTGGAATCCTTAACCCACTGAGTGGGGCGAGGGATTTAGCTCACATCCTTCCAGGCACTATGTCAGGTTCTTTACCTGCTGAGCCACAACAGGAACTCTCCTCTTGTGCTCTTTTGATCTTCTATGAGAAAAGTACGTTTCAGGGAGCCTCCTGGCTCTCCAGCCTAAGCCCCAGAAAGAAGTCATGTGGAGCTGACCTGAACAAAACCTGAAGCCTGGGTCCAGCCTGACCCAGCTGAACACAGCCTTGCTTAGCTTGTCTGAAAACTCAGGAGCATTGCTATAAAACACTGAGCTCTTGAAGTTGTTATGCACCAGAAATCAAAGAATATTGTTCAAGAGAAGGGACCAGACAAGACTTAAATGGACACGTAGATGGGGATTATAACCATGGTATGGATGAGCCCTCCCAGGAATCACATTCTTTACAGAATTTGGGGGCTCATGTACTTAGGATAAGGCTGGACAAAGTTTATTTTACTCATCCTTCTGTCTTCTAGCCCAAGGAGTTCATCTATCTGAATATCTTTTTTTTCCCATGGCATATGGAAGTTCTCAGGCCAGGGATCCAACCCGGCCCACAGCAGCAACCCAAGCCACTTCAGTGACAATGCTGGATCCTTAACTGCTGCACCACGAGAGAACTCCTCATCTGAATATCTTTAGCCTCCCCTTCTACTGCACTCCAATCAGCCTGATAATCAGGGACACTTGGGCTCCAAAATTCTGTCACTGTTTTCACTCAAATCCTGCATTCACTAGCCATCTCTAGACTTAAACATCTATGGCACGTATGCCTTTCAAACATTCGTGTTTAATATTTATTTATTTATTGGCCATGCCAATAAATAAATAAATAAATAAATATTAAAGTTCCCTGACCAAGGGTGGAAACCCTGCTACAGCAGTAACCAGAGCCACAACAGTGACAACACTGTCTGAGTCACCAGGGAACTCCTGTTTGCTTTATAAATAGGGACCTTCAATGCCTTGGTCCAGCATCAACCAGACAACCTACAGTCCAACCTAGAGTTGACATCTTTGCCAGGGGAAGCCTTCACCTACATCAAAAAGCTGCCTGACTATGGCCATCAGTGTAGAACACCATTCAACTTTCTCCAAATGCCAGTGGGAGGTTCTTCTCTGAAGGCTCAATTTAGATTTCTTTTTTCATTTTCCTTTTCCTTTCTTTTTTCTTTTCGTTTCTTCTCCTTTCTTTCCCTCTCATTCTCCCTCACCCAGAGCTCCCTCTCATCTCTCTTCACCTCAATTTAGATGTCCCGAAAGAAGAATGAGAAGGTGAACATCTGTGTAATGCACATTGCTTCACCTGGAATTTTCCTGGTTGCTCCAGCTTAGAGACAGTTCACATTTTCAACCTCTTTCATTCTCATTCCTTCTCTCCCTCTCCAACTATGCTCTTTTCATTAATAAAATCTCTCTTTACCTAGGCTTGAATAAAGGAAACACCTAAAAATATTTAGGTAAATCTCTTGTCCTGTTCTGTGCTGATTCCTTATTCACTACCAGAATAGAAGTTTCCATTCCTGTTCCTCCTTCCTTCTGATTCTCTCCGTGTTTGAAGAATTCTCTCTTGTACCTACCACATTCAGTAATTTAACTCTCTTTTGCATAAGTGGCTTCCTTCCTGTTCAATGATTTTTTTTCCACTTCTCTATTTTAAATCAAGCTGCAATGGAGTTTAAGCCCCACAATGGTTCTAAAAGGAAGATCAGGAAAGACCCCAGGGCATTCACAGCTTCTTCTTTGAGTGTTTTAAAGAGGCCCTCCCCGACAACCCTCCCTGCACCCCACCCCACCCTAGTTCCCCACCGTGGAGCAACTGGAACAGCTGCGTCTCTGCAGCTCTAGTTCACTGGTTTCATCCCGGCTTGACACAGTGGGTTAAAGTGTCCAGCACATTTTGCAGTTGTGGCTCGGATTTGCGTCCTGGCCCGGGGAACTCCATATGCCTGAGGGCAGCCAAAAAAGAAAAAAGAGCCCCCTGGCAGCATTGGAGGGCCTGGATTCCACCCCCAGCTTTTGCACCAGGTGGCTTTGTCACCATAGGTAATGTTCTTCTTACCTTTATTTATTTTCGTTGGTGGTGGGGGCTGTGGCATATGGCATTCCCAGGCCAGGGATCAGATCCAGCCACAGTGTGAACCTACACCAAACCTGCAGCAACACAGGATCCTTGGCCCACTGTGCCAGGTCGGGAATCAAACCCGAATCCCAGCACTGTAGAGATGCCACTGATCCCATTGCACCACAGTGGGAACTCCTTCTTGTCTTTAAAAGGGAGATACTACCATGCTATTCACTCTATGTGATTTTTGAACTAATTAAATTGAGTAAGCAAAAAATTAAAATGTTTAAACATCAGGAGCTGTGCTCTTAGGAGTGCTTTTGGGTAAAAGAAACGACTCAACTCACAATAACTTTAAGAATTAGGTATATTTTTCTTAGAAGAAGTCTAGACTCGGCAATTACTGTGGTTGGTTCAGGGATCAACGGTCTCTTCTTGCCCCTTTATAAGGAGAGAATAGGAGTTCCCATCATGGCGCAGTGGTTAACAAATCCAACCAGGAACCATGAGGTTGCGGGTTTGATCCCTGGCCTTGCTCAGTGGGTTAAGGATCCGGCATTGCTGTGAACTGTGGTGTAGGTTCCAGACGCGGCTCGGATCCCTCATTGCTGTGGCTCTGGCGTAGGCCGGCGGCTAGGGCCCCGATTAGACCCCTAGCCTGGGAATCTCCTTATGCCACAGGAGTGGCCCTAGAAAAGGCAAAAAGACAAAAAAAAAAAAGGGGGGGAGAGAGAGAGAGAGAGAGAGAGAGGATAGATTTTCCCAGAACAAGAAACTCCCAATGGATCTGCATTTATTTCTCGTGGGCTGGAGGTGGGTCTCAAATAGCTCAGGGGAAACTGGAAAATTGAGTATTTGGAAGCCAGCAAATGGCAAGAAGAAGAGAGTTGGGAATACTCGGGGTGGCTGGGTGGGGGAAGGAGCAGTAGGAATAATTTAAAATTATCTGGTGCAGAAAGCTTTGAATTAAAGTCACATTGATTAATACACCTATAATTCTGGTTGTAATTCCAATGTGTGGCGTTTTCCCCCACAACCAAGCAATTCTCTGACACCAGCTGGGTGTCTTACAATTCAATTCTGACACTGTCTACTTGAAGATGGCATCAGATCTCACAGTTTAAGGGCTCAAGACTGTCCCTCCACCCTCAGATACCAGTCACTAAGTCCGGGTTGTCACCTGTGCTTCTGATCCACCAGCTATTGACTGGAGGTTCCAATAGCCTTCTCCTTGGGTTTGATGAATTTGTTAGAGCGGATCTCAGAACTCAAAAACAATTTTGCATTCTGGTTTGTTATAAAAGGATGTAACTCAGGAACAGCCAGATGGAAGAGGTACAGAGGGTAAGTCATGTGGGGTGGGGCACAGAGCTCCCACGTCTTCTCCAGGCCCTCCACTCTCCCCAAATCTCCACATGTTCAGAACTTTTCTGAACCCTATCCTTAGGATTTTTATAGAGGCTTTATTTTTTTTTTTATTTTTTGTTTTTTGCTTTTTAGGGCCACACCTGTAGCATATGGAGGTTCACAGGCTACGGGTCGAATCAGAGCTATAGTTGCTAGCATGCACCACAGCCACAGCAATGCCAGATTCGAGCCTCATTTGCCAACTACACCACAGCTTACAGCAACGCCAGATCCTTAACCCACTGAGCAAGGCCAGGGATCGAACTCGAAACCTCATGGCTCCTAGTTGGATTTGTTTCCACTGTGCCATGATGGGAACTCTACAGGAGACTGTTACATAGGCACGGTTGACTAAATCACTGGTCATTGGCAATTGATTCAACCTTCAGCCCCTCTCGCCTCCCTAGAGGTCCGCCAGTGCAACAAAAAGCCTAACTCTCTAATCACATGAGGATGGCTCCTCTGGCAACCAGCCCTCCTCCTTCCAAAAGTCACTTCATTAACATAAATACAAGTGTGGTTGGAAGGGGCTTGTCATGGTGAATATGATGACACCTTTGTGTTTCTTACCACACTGGAAATTACAAGAGTTTTAGGAGTTCTGTGCCAGGAAAGAAGATGAAGGCCAAACATATATTTCTTATTATAAATCACAGTATCAACACTTGAAACCTCCCTTTCAGGGAGTTCCCCTATGGTACAGAAGATTAAGGATCCAGCAGGCATCACTGCCATGACTCTGGTTATAGTCATGGCGAGAGTTTGATCCTTGGCCCCCAGGAATTTCTGCATACCTCCATGCAGCCAAATAAATAAATAAACAAGTCCTCCCTTTTGTTAAGGTTCAGTGAAAAACTTACATTTGTTCAGAGAGAGCAAATCAGAAAAGTAGAGGTTATATCATTCCTGAGAGCCAAGCGTGCTCTGGGCCTCCTCCTTGGGGCTGCATCTTCCCCCCAGATCTAGATATGGGTCCAAGGGAATCAGGACCCTCAGTCAACTTCCTAAACAGACGTTCTCCATGCAGAGTGTTTTTCTCTGGTTCTAAGATATCTAACCCAGGAGTTCCCATTGTGGTTTAGTGGGTTAAGAGCCCTATTAGTATCCACGAGGATGTGAGTTTGATTCCTGGTCTTTCTCAGTGGGTTAAGGATCCAGCATTGCCGGGAGCTGTGGTGTAGGTCAAAGATGTGGCTCAGATCCTGAGCTGCTGTGACTGTGGCATAGGCCAGCAGCTGCAACTTGATTTGACCCCTAGCCTGGGAACCTCCATATGCTGCAAGAGTAGCACTGGAAAAAAAAAAAAAAAATTAACCAAGCAGTTACAAATGCAGGCCCTGGAGTCAGGTGGGCATAGGTTGAATTCTGATCACCCTTTCTAGATGTTGATCTTGGGCAAGTTAATGTTTAAACTCTCATGTAGGAATTCCTGTCATGGTTCAGTTGTTAACAAACCCAAGTATCCATGAAGATGCAGGTTCGATCCCTGGCCTCGATCAATGGGTGAAGGATCTGGCGTTGCTGTGATCTTTGGTGTAGGTTGCAGACACGGCTCAGACCCCGCATTGCTTTGGCTCTGGTTTAAGCTGGCAGCTATAGCTCCAATTGGACCCCTAGCCTGGGAATCTACATATGCCACAGGTGCAGCCCTAAAAAGACAACCCCCCCCCCAAAAAACCCTCATGTATGTCCTTTGATAGTGGCAATAACCATATCATTTATCTCCTTGTGTCACTATGAGCATTAAATGGAAAACACTGACTACAATGGCTGATGTTTAGTAACAACTCAGTAAATAGTAACTGGCATTGTCTTTAGAGGTAATAGTAAAACTTTTCAAATTTACAGATTCCCAAACTCTGTCCCAAACTGACCCCAAAGAACAAAGATATTAAAAACTACGCTGAATAATGATCTTCTATTTGCCTCTAAAATTGAATCATAAGATCTCTCACCGGAATCCATCCTACATCCTCTGTAACTGTTAGTGTTAGAATGAGAAACTCTCCCATTCATTTACAAAGGCTTCTAAAGAAAAGAAAAACGCAGATCTCAAGTTTGGTGATCAGTCCCCATAATGTATCCAGTAAGTTTATTAGTTGCCTGTGGTGGTATCTTGCCAAATCCAATTTACAAAGACAACAGCTTTAGAGCCATTTCTTTTAATCTTGTTTGTAATATTGCCCATTAAATAGAAGATGCACTGTGCCAGATCTTGTTCATTTTAAAGCAAATTATAGGAGGTGACTAAACTGTGAGCCAGTAGAAAGAGTCCAATGTTCCCCAGCAGGACCACAAAATCAGACATCTGCTTTCTGACAAGCTGACAGATCCGAAGAATTGAACCTTGATGAATCTTAATGCTGTCTGTCATCTACCACAATGTTCTTCAATTATTTCTTTGTGAAAGAATGACTAATGATAATTCTTACTAGAGGTTCATTTGCATATTCAAACTCAAGTGTTAGCCAGAGGAGAAGAGACATGTTGAGCAGACAAACTCCTTTCTCTCCAGATTAAAATGCTTCTTTGCTACCCATGGCTGAGGTAAGCTCGCTATTGGAACCCAGGGAGACAGAAAATATAATTCAGGAGCTGAGTCCAAATCTGTTTTCTCATTTCCAAGAAAAAGAAAAAATAGGATCTCTTCCCCCAATTTTAGACTAGTTTTTTGGGTTTTGTTTTGTTTTGTTTTTTTAAATGTGCTCTGCAGCTGCCATTGTTCATAGGGGAAAATGATCTGGATACAATTAGCCTAATCAACTCTTCATCTGCAGGCCCAAGTGAATGATTGCACCCTGTGTGACCTAACCAAGCAGCTGCTGACCCCAGGGGCCTTTTGAAAGTGTTGCCCCTAACATCAGTGCCAGGTTGGTGTCACGGGAGACTTTAGGCTCAGGCTCAGAGAAGCTGAGTCATTGCATCTGGTGGAACCAATCACAGTGCCACAAGCCTGTTCTATTCTCCCAGTGAACCAGCATCAAGATAGTTGTGCCTCTGAGACCCGAGCAGCTGCTGGCCAAGGCAGCTGCCTCCCCAAAGGGAGAGTTGGAAGGAATGAACCCAGGTTCTGCCAATCTAATTTGTTAGATAATTTGATGCTGGGAGCAGATCGGGACTTGCAGCAGCTACTAGCACACGGTTCTTCAGGATGACCCGGGTGGGAACAGGGGGAAGGCCGGGGACAAGGAGAGGATATAACGTTAGAAGTAGCAGCACCAAGTTCCCATTGTGGTTCAGTGGGTTAAGAACCTGATTAGTGTTCATGAGGGTGAGGGCTTGATCCCCAGCCTTGCTCAAGGATCTGGTAACACAGCAAGCTGAGGTGTAGGTTGTAGATGTGACAGATCTGGCATTGCTGTGGCTGTGGTATAGGCCGGCAGATGCAGATCTGATTCAACCCCTAGCCTGGGAACTTCCATATGCTGCAGGTGCAGCCCTAAAAAGCAGCAGCACCACCCTCTAGCTTGCCGTGTTCTCCTTTCTGCCTGCTCCCTCCCTTGGCATGAGGAAACCCATCTGGCTCTAGGCTGTCAACAATGTTCACTTGGAAGCAGTGAGTCCGATGTGAAGGATGATAGGAAGTATCCAAGTGGACAAAGAGAGTGTGTTTCTTGTAGAAAGGACTCATGAGTCAGCCCCAGGGGCTTGAAACATCATGATATGCCTATCGGTTTCCTAGGGCAGCCGTAAAAAACTACTGCAAGCTGGGTAGCATTTAAAACAAGAAAAATCTGTTGTCTTCTGTCTCTGGAGGCTTAAAGTCTGAAACCAAGGTGTAATCAGGGCAACGCTCCCTCTGCAGCTTGTAGGAAAGAATCCTTTCTTGCCTCTTCCAGCTTCAGGTGGTTCCCGGCATTACTTGGCTTCTGATAGCATCATTCCTCCAATCTCTGCCCTGGTCATCACATGGCCTTCCTCAATTTGTCACTCATGGCCTTCTTAGAAGCACACTTTTCATTAGATTAGGGCCCACCCTAATTCAGCAGATTTCATCTTCCCTTGATTACATCTGCAATGACTTTACTTCCAAATGAGGTCACATTCATACACACCCAAAGTTAGAACCTCAACATTGCTTTTTGGAAGACAGTATTCAACCCACAACATTCATAGATGTAGAACGAATAGGAAACATCTAACTGGACATAGAGAAGATATTTCTGATAGAAAGACTATCATTAAGTCAGGCCCAGGGAGACTTGTAACACCACGATGCTTGTGCTGAAAAACAAGCAATGTAGAAACTTGGGTTCTGCTCCCTCATGCTTCATTCTCATCAGCACCTTTCTTCCCCTGTGCTAGGACCTATGACACTAGTGTTTATTTGCTCAAAGCGTATAGACAGGGAGTTCTTGTTGTGGCTCAGCAGTAACGAACCTAACTAGTATCCATAAGGATGCAGGTTTGATCCCTGGCCTTGCTCGGTGGGTCATGGATATGGCATTGCCATGAGCTGTGGTGTAGGTCCCAGACGAGGCTCACATCTGGCGTGGCTGTGGATGTGGCGTAGACCAACAGCTGTAGCTTCGATTCAACCCCTAGCCTGGGAACTTCCATATGCCACATGTGTGACCCTTAAAAAACAGACAAAAAAATAGTTTAGAAAAGTCACTAATATAATCACAGTACACCAACTCACCCTTAACATCTGCCACGCTCAGGATTAAATGACAAATGGGGTCCCACATAGCATGTGTCTAATTATTTTAAGTTATATTTCATGCCACAAATTGTCAAATAAGTTATAGTCTCCTATTTTTGACAAATATACCTTCTTCACTACAAACTTTAAAAAGAAATTGAAAAGAGATTGTTTTGATTTAATAGAAAGTCAACAAAATATCACTGACAGTCCACCTGAGTGTTCTATAGAAGGGCTGGTGACGTTAGGAAGAGCAATAAAAGGAAGACATACATAATTCATAAATTATCATATATTTATCCCATAGAATTTATTTTTCTTGCCTTAATTTCAGAAAATGTACTAATTATATTGTTATCAAGCTTTTCACATCATTTGTGTTTTATTGACAGTATTGACAAATTAGACCAAATTCCATGAGTGATTATTGTTCTTAAGCAGTTTTTATGAATTTTAATCTTGAGAAAATTTGCAGAGGCATGAGTGACTGGAATCTTCAACAAAATGCTTAAAGCAACGCCTCCATTTATATAGGAACTATTTTCCTGTGGCGAGAACACTCAAGATTTACTCTTTTAGTAAATTTCAAGTGATCAAGATAGTATTATTAACTATAGTCAACATTTTGTACATTAGGTCCTCAGAACTTATCATTTTTTAGTTAAAATCTGTACCCTTTAACCAACATCTTATTTCCCCCACCCTGAGGCCATGGCAACCACTGTTCGAATCTCTGCTTCTATGCATTTGAGTTTTTTAAGTTCTTGTGGGTGTGGAGAAAAGGGAACACTTGTCACTGTTGGTAGGAATGTAAATTGGTACAGTCACTATGGAAAACAGGATGCGGGTTCCTCAAAACATTAAAAATAGAGCTACTGGGAATTCCCACTGTGGTTCATCAGGTTAAGAGCCTAACTAGTATCCATGAGGATGTGGGTATGATCCCTGGCCTTGCTTAGTGGGTTAAAGGATCTAGTGTTGCTGTGAGCTGTGGTGTGAACTGCAGACTCAGCTCAGATCCTACATTGCTGTGGCTGTGGCATAGGCTGGCAGCTGCAGCTCCAATTTGACCCCTAGCATGTAAACTTCCATATGCCACAAGTACAGTCCCACTTCTGGGTATATATCAAAAAAAAAAAAAAAAGTCAGATTTTTTTTTTCCTTTTCTTTTCACTGCTGCACCTGCAGCATATGGGAATTCCCAGGTGAAGGGTTGGTTTGGAGCTACAGCTCCTGGCCACAGCCACAGCCATTAGATCCCAGAAGCATCTACGACCTATACCGCAGCTTGCAGCAATGCCATATCCTTAACCCACTGCAGGAGGCTAGGGATTGAACCTGCATCCTCACAGACACTATGTCAAGATCTTAACCTGTTGAGCCACAATGGGAACTCCAAGTCAGATCTTGAAGAGACATCTTTGCTCCTGTATTCATTGCAGCATTATTTACAATGGGCAAGATATGGATGAAACTGGAGGACATCATACTAAGTGAAATAACCAAACATGGAAAGACAGATACTGCATGATCTCATTTGTATGTGCTATATTAATTTCCAAATTACTTTCATATGTCTCGTTTCCTCCATGCAGCCATAGAATTTTAAACATTAAAATACTCTTATGAAGTTTTATTGGATTTAGCTTTGCGTGTAGCTAAAGCTTCCTCCTGGCTGGAATATAACCTCAAAAGTAGGGATTTAGGTGTTAGATTCATCATGGTCTGCCTTAGGCATTTAGGAGGCAAATAGATAAAAGAGCATAGGTCAAGCTTTCCTTTGGTAAACTAGGAAACCTAGGGACTAGGAGTCATGTGTCAAAAATACTGACTAAAATAAAGCGCCAATGATACCCTTTAATCCAGAAATTACACTTGCCATTTTCTACAGGGAAATATGCACAAAAAAGCAGTATGTACATGAAATTCATTGCTTATAACATAGAAAAGTTCAAGAAATCAAATGCGTGCTTGACCATTCTTTCACTGACAATCTGCAGTGCAGTCTTACAGAATTCAAGGCAGTTTACAAAGGATGAAGCAGGTATGTTTATATTCACAATATGAAATTTTTAATAATGCATTATGCAAAATAACAACACATTAAAATCAAAATATATTTTGATTTCAAAGTTGATGCTTGGGTTATTGTTTGCAATTAAATTTTTTTCTAGACTATCTACCTACTTCTTGTTCCTCTACCCCTTCCTGAACAATTCAATTCTGAAGTCCTTAAGTGGGACAGAACAAGGTAGGCACCCACACCAGAGATAGGAGAGGCTGTAGTGGCGCAGAGTGGGGTGTCAGGGTCCAAATGGGATGAGGTGGATGACCACGTGAACTTGGGGGATGGCAGAGATAGGAGACTAGGAACACTCAAGAAAACTGACAGAATAACTAAATATATTAAAGATAATGGGAAATATGTTTATCACCAGCCAGAAAAGGGTCTATAATTGTGAAAGGGAAAACATTAAAATGAACCCTGTTGTTTAGTGTTGGATTTGGAAGTACTAATGTGACCCTGTGGTTTTCAAAATACACAGATGGAGGAGTTCCCGTCATGGCGCAGCGGAAATGAATCTGACTAGGAACCATGAGGTTGCAGGTTCGATCCCTTGCCTCGCTCAGAGGGTTAAGGATCCGGCGTTGCCATGAGCTGTGGTATAAGTCGCAGACAAAGCTCGGATCTGGCATTGCTGTGGCTCTGGGGTAGGCCGGCAGCTACAACTCTGATTTGACCCCTAGCCTGGGAACCTCCATATGCTGCGGGTGCAGCCCTAGAAAAGACCAAAAACAAAACAAAACAAAACAAAAAAACAAAACCCAAAGTACACAGATGGAAATAAAATAAGCACAGGAAAAAGATCTAAGTATATATGCATACGACATATATATACATACATATATATGTATGTATATGTATCACGTGTATGTGTACACGTACATATCACATCAATAGACATGTCCATATCCCCTCACTCAAGCCCTTAGAAGGATCTGGGAACAGAGATACTCCAGTGGTAATAAGCATGCCAAGTTCTTAGTCCTGGCTTCTACATACCATTCTCCCCGAAAGGAACTGAAGTTACTTGAAAAAAAAAAATAATAACCTGGTTCTAGGGCAGAGGCAGAAATGTAAGTCTGTAACACCTTACTGAATCAGGAATCAACAAATGTTTAAAGAATGTCAAGACATAACAAAATGACACAGAAGTCAGCTTGATGAAGCCCTCAATAGCCAAATCAAGGACAATCCGATTTTTTATTTTTATTATTATTATTATTTTTTGTCTTTTTGCCTTTTCTAGGGCTGCATCCTTGGCATATGGAGATTCCCAGGCTAGGGGTCCAAATGGAGTTGTAGCTGCTGGCCTACGCCAGAGCCACAGCAACATGGCATCCAAGCCTCATCTGCAACCTATACCACAGCTCACTGCAATGCTAGATCCTTAACCCACTGAGCGAGGCCAGGGATCAAACCGGAAACCTCATGGTTCCTGGTCAGATTTGTTAACCACTGAGCCACGATGGGAACTCCTCAGGGACAATATGATTATCAAAACAAATAATGATAGCAGTAGATTATAACCTGGTGAATCAAACAGAAAATCATATTCATACAGATATAAATAAATACATAACCAAGCAAGTAAAAAAGTTTCATGAAGTGTGGGATACATACATGTTTCAAAGTAACTCCTCCAAAAATGCTTATTGATTAAAAAAAGATTTTTAAAAGTTACATCCAGAGGTTCCCTGGTGGCTTAGGGGGTTAAGGATCTGGCTTTGTCACACTACTGTGGCTCAGGTTTGATCTCTGGCCCCAGGAACTTCCTCATGCTAAAAAAAAAAAGAAAAAAAAAAGAAAAAAAAAAAGAAAAGGAAAGGAAGTTACACCTCATTGGAAGAACCCAGCAGACAGTACCTAAATGAAATGATCAAGGTGTATATAATCAGTAATGGACAAATGGAAGTAATGTGACACCAGATATGATACAATGAGAGGAACACAGATTTCCTTCTCTGATACTCTTTCCAATGTATTCCTGCATGTAGTCTGAATTTAACCATGAGAGGAAGAAGAAAAAAAATCCAACCAACTCAAATTGAAGGACATTTTACCAGATAACTGGTCAGTAATCTTCAAAACTCTAAAGTTCACAAAACTCAAGGAAAGACTGGAGAGGACTCAAGGCATTACTACAACCAAACGCAATATGCAATGCTCAACTGGATCCTTTTATCATGAAAAACATTACCCCAAGACAATTGGCAAAATGAGAAAGTGGTGTCAGTTTAAATGGGTTTAATGTACTGATGTTGATTACCTGCTTTCAATGATTTTATTGGATAATATCCCTGATGTAGGAAACTTACACTAAAGTATTCAGGGTTATGGATATGATATGGGAGAATAAATTCTTTTTTCTGTGCTTGGAATTTCTAAGCTTGCAATTGTTTTCAAAAACATTTTCTTAAAGAAAACTATACAAAAGGATAGTAAAATATATTCCAAGTATGAAAATAGAAAAAAAAAAAAGAAACCTAAATATAACTACAGAAACATGCAGAAAGAGCTTTAAATCAACAGCATTTACATTTGGGAAAGATAGGTGGCGGGGGAAATTAGGAAGGATTCTTGTTTGTAATCCAAAATATTTCTGTATTGTTTGAATATTTTTCGTTGATAATATATTCATATATTGTTTGTGTAAAATGAGAAGGAGGAGACACAACCATCACTATTTGCAGATGATACAATTATATACTTGGAAAATAAAATTAACTTGAAAACCACCTCATGGACACAGTAAGAAAATTCAATAAGGTAGCAGGGTAGAAAATTAATATACACAAATCAATGGATTTCATATGTACCAGAAAAAAGTTACAAAATGTAATAGAAGAAAAAAAAATCCCATTTCTAATTGCAACAACAACAAAAAGATATAATTTCTAGGGGGAAAAGTAATAAGATGTCAGTTCTTCCTAAATTCATTTAGAAATGTATTATAATTTCAAAAGTGCTAACAGGATACTTAAAAAATTTTTTTCAAGGGTGATTCTAAAGTTTATATGGGAAAATAACCAAGAAAAATAGCTTGGAAAGTCAGAAAATGAGAAACATTGAAAAGGGTCTATCTAGAACAATCAGATGTTAAAACAGATAATAAAGGCGCTCCTCTTGTGGTGCTGTGGGTTAAGCATCTGACTGCAGTGGTTCTGGTCACTGCAGAAGTGTGCGTGCCATCCTTGTCTGGCAGTTCAGTGGGTTAAGGCTCTGGTGTTACTGCAGGAGCAAGCTGCAGACTGGATTCAGTCTCTGGCCTGGGGAGCTTCCGTATGTCACAGGTGTGGCCATAAAAAGAAAAGAAAAAAAAATAAAACAGATAATAAATTCTTCATAATGAAATCAGTGAGGTATAGGTGCAAGAATAGACAAGGGAACAAAATAAATCTCCAGAGATAGATCTACATAACGGTGGCATTTGCAATGAATGGGAACAACATGGGCTTTTCAATAGGTGATTTGGAAAAGCTAGATAATCACTTAAAAGTGTTGGTTTACATCTTAAATTCTATGATAAATTTCATATGAATCAAATAATTCAATGCTAAAAAATATATAAAGTTACTAGAGGAAAACTACAGCAACATCCTTTGCAAACTTGTAGTGAGTCCTTTTTTTTTTTTAAAGTGCCGTACCTGCAGTTTATGGAAGTTCCCAGGCTAGGGACTGAATCCTTAACCCACTGAACAAGGCCAGGGATCGAACCAGTAGCCTCATGGATACTAGTCGGGTTTGTTACCACTGAGCCACAAGGGGAACTCCCAGTAAGTCCTTCCTAATTCACAATCTAGAACTTATTAAAAAGAAAAGATGGATAAATGGTTACATTCACTTCCATAAAAATAAAAAATTTCTACTCAGTAAAAAACAAAAATACAAGCAAAGCCAAAATATAAGTAAATGGGAGAAGTATTTATTTACAATTTATATTAGAAGTATAGTGCTAATTTTCCTAATATATAAAGGGCTTCTATAAAAGTGATGAGATTAAGATCTACAACTTAACATTAAAGGGAAAAAAGAGATAATTAGGCTCTTCAGGGGAAAATTTTTTCTTAAATAAAAAAATTCTAAGTTTTTGGAGTTCCTGTTGAGGCTCAGTAGTAAGGACCCCAACTAGTATCCATGAGGATGCAGGTCTGATCCCTGGCCTCCATCATTGGGTTAAATATTTGGCTTTGCAGTGGCTGTGGTGTAGGCCGGGAGCTGCAGCTCACGTTTGACCCCTATCCAGGGAACCTCCATATGCCGCACATATGGCTCTACAAAGCAAAAAAAAAAGCAAAAAGCAAAAAAAAGAAAAGCCCCCAAACAGAAAAATTCTAAGCTTTAGTCATGGTAATTCAAGACCACACTAAAACACGTCTTTCCTCATATTTGCAAAAATGCCAACAATTTAACAATGTATCCTATTGGCGAGGCTATAGGGAAATGGCACTTTCATCCATGGGCTGGAGCAAAACTGTGGAGGCAACATGACTGTAACTGACAGAAGTGTAAATATATTTACCACTTGATTTAGGAACTTCATTTTTGAGAATGCATTTTTTTTTTTTTTGCAAGAAATAAATTTATTAGGATAGGACACTTGTGAGAGATGCACGGAAGCTCTGCCCTGAGAATGTATCTTAATCATACATCTGCACACATAGGACATAACATCAGCATTATCCATTACAACACTGTGTATGACAGTGAAAGATTTGCCTGATGATATCATAGTCATCTTAAAAATATCAACTTGAAAAGTGCATCAATCAGGGCTGATGAAATAAGTCATATTACATTTTTATAAGAAGAAACTTACATGCTTGTTTTGAAAAAGGAAGGGCAAGGGGGATGGGAATCTATTGACACATAAAGTATATTATGTTTTTTTTTAAATCAAGGCCCTTAGTGAATATGGTATACTTTTTTTGCAAGGACAGAAAAAATACGTATTTTTTATTTGCTTACTTTGATGCAAAGATATTCTGGAAGGAGACACAATAAATCATTACAAGGACCATTCAGTTTAGATGGAGATAAGAGTGAGAATAATTTTGCTTTTATTACTAATCTTGACCCCACGAGGCATGGGGTTATCCCACAAGAAATTGGCAATATTTAACTATTCTCACTACAAAAATGGAAATGGTGATTTCTAATAGGTATACTGTTGTTATCATTTTACAGATTTTGAAAGTGAAAGTGTTGAAGAACATGGGAGAAGCCAGTATCATTGGAAAGTTAAAATCTGATCAATTGCATTAAGAAATCAACATTCAGAAAGATGTCATCTGAGGAATTGGTATGTTTCCTTCTATTGGATAATGTTTATTCACCAGCCTTTTCTTTTTGCCTTGACTACCTGGAATCTCAAAAATGTATTGACATTTAATGGTGGTCATGTTTTCTCTTGCTTTTTTCTTCTTAATTTTTGTGTATATTTAAAAAATCCCTATAGTACTAAATTTCCTTCCAAAAGGTTATAATATAAAAATTATTGTAGCTGGCAGAACTGGTTATTTTTCCTATCTAGGGCAAATAGAAGACCTAAACAGTAGTGGGTTATACCCTGATAAATTAAGCCTTGAGTTCAGATAGTCACATAAGAGGTACTGGAGGTCACTGATTATTGTTCAATCAGAATCAATAAACACAACATTTTTGGTGTCATTGGGACCTGTGAAGATGTTGCAGTGGTTCCAGGTGGCTGCAATAAAAACAGGAAGATGTACTAGACAAACTATGAAGGAAGAACCTTGAGGACTAAGTAAGGAATGTGGATGAAACAAATAAAAATGCAAGCTGGACTTCAGGTTTAGGGGGCTGGAGAGACATATGATCTAATTTAGGTGTTTTCAAGGTATTTTGTACCATGAGTGAATATGCTCTCAAAATGCTGTCTTATGCAGGATTGGGGTGGCAGCTCTCTCCAAAGCAGAGAGATACATCTCCATTTCACAATTCTGAGAAACATTTCCCTCCCTAAACTGACCATCCCTCATTGGGCATTGGTGGCTTGCAAGTCTTCTTTCCTTATTGTGAGGTTCTGATCTCACCATTGGTTATGATTCAGCATTTAAGATTCAAGTGGTCTCTAGGCAGAAGCTGTCTTCTGCCTGATGTCATCATAGTCACCTGTTCAGGTGGACAGAGTCTCCTTCCAATCCCAGCAGACAGGATGAGAGCCCATGAATAATTTCTCTCTCTCCCAGTTTTTCCTGAACAACAATGAGATCAAGGGGAAGGGGCCAGGGAGAAGAAGAAAGGACAGAGGAGTGGAGAGAAAAGGAGGTGGGAAGGACCAATTAAAAGAGACAGGTTTGAAGGCTCTAAGTCACTTAACCTGAGACAATTTAGGGAAGAAATTCTCAGTATCCTTTTCATAAAGCAAACTCAAAACCCTAAGAGGTACAAATATTGACCAAGAAGATGGGAAATCACTAATCTTAACATGTAGATAAGAGTCAGAGATATGTGTTATCACTCCAAGAGTTACAGAAGGAATAAATATAGCCATCACTTAAAGCCCTTTCTACAAATCCGAAAATCAAGAAATATTTTGGAAAGAAAGGGAAGGAATAAAATGCTGCCTGACTGGAAAACACAAACAAGCAGATGTCTGATCCAGGAGGAAGGAATATGGACCATATGAGCTGTGTTGAATTTACAGATTAGCAAAACATTCAGCTTCATCCATTTGCTCTGCTGGTTTTTTAGTCCCATGGCTTCTAGTTCAGGAGGTTGGTTTAACATGCTTTTTTTGAGAAACTAAAGCACAAATCTTTTTATTTAAAAAACCCATTGGTTCAGCCTCAATAAAGTTAAAGGATACTTTTAAAATAATCAGTTATTCCTCAAATTGATCTGATCTTGTCCACTTCCTTTTTCTTTACTATCTGTGGTATTAAAAGTCATTTTTCGGGGAGTTCCCATCGTGGCGCAGTGGTTAATGAATCCGACTAGGAACCATGAGGTTGCGGGTTCGGTCCCTGACCTTGCTCAGTGGGTTAACGATTCGGCGTTGCCGTGAGCTGTGGTGTAGGTTGCAGACGCGGCTCGGATCCCGCGTTGCTGTGGCTCTGGCATAGGCCGGTGGCTACAGCTCTGATTCGACCCCTAGCCCGGGAACCTCCATATGCCGTGGGAACGGCCCAAAGAAATAGCAAAAAAAAAAAAAAAAAAGTCATTTTTCGGGAGTTCCCGTCATGGCGCAAAGGAAACAAATCCGATTAGGAACCATGAGGTTGTGGATTCGATCCCTGGCCTTGCTCAGTGGGTTAAGGATCCGGCGTTGCCATGAGCTGTGGTATAGGTCATAGATGTAGCTCAGATGTGGCATTGCTGTGGCTGTGGTGTAGGCTGGCAGCTACAGCTCCCATTCAGCTCCCAGACTGGGAAGCTCCACATGCTGCGGGTGTGGCCCTAAAAAGACCAAAAAAAAAAAAAAATCATTTTTCTCCTATGGAAACACCTAGGGATTTGCTTCTAGGATATCAGAAATTGATAACCTTAAAACTCTGAAGAGGATCACAGGAAACTACATGAGCTAGGATGACAACTGCTCCTTAAGTGATCCTACTGTAAATGAGCGTATTGGGCTGGCTTGCTCTTTACAATTCCGAGAAAAAAAAGATCACAGTGGAAACATAGTTTGTTTCTTAGTTTCAATTTTTGATAAGTAATTAATGACAAGGATTATAGAAGTTTACAGAAATTTTTGAAGGTTAGTAACACAGTGAGGTGAACAAATTCTTAATAGCAATTTGAATTTGAATTACATTGTGAATATCCACAATATCAATATTTCATTTGTAATCACTGTAACAAAGAGTAGCTGGTTTTTATCTCAGAAACAATTCAAGCCCAATTTTGGATTTGTAAGACTTAGAGAGGATTTCCTAGGTTTTCCCTCAATTGGAAAAAAAAAAAAAAAAAGAAAAAAGGGAAGAGAGAAATTAGGATAAATCTTTTCCTTAGAGCAATAACAAAGGGAACATTACAACTTTTCTTTGGTATCGCAAGGTCCTGTGTCCAGACTGCTCCATACTGCTGGAAGGAAAAAAAAAGCTTGAAGGTCTCATGCTAACTAGAAAGAGAAAGTCATTAAGCACAAGGGTACCCAAAGGTTTTGGCCAACATCTGCTCTAGGAGGCAGCTGATTCATTACGGAGAATTAAGAGTCCGTAGCTAGGTACTAAAAGAAAAGTCAATTTCTGAGAGTATCCCCATCTGTGGAATGATTCATTTGAGTTTAGTGATTAACTGGAAGCTCTCAGTGGCATCAGGAGTGAACTAATATCAGGAGTGAACAGAAAAACTGTTCTGTCCTGTACTACTTACCTGTCTAGGATGGTGTCAGGTTTTGTGAGGTTTGAAGTTTACACAATTTGTGGGGAGAGGGCACTTTAGGAAAAAAAAAAACAATTAATTATTGCAAAATATGTTAGGAAAGTGAATAATTTGAATGAGAAATCACAATAAATCACACTTAAAATCCTGATATAGACATCAGGGAATCAATAGAAACATTTTTATTAGTGAATTGCCTAACATACACTATCCTTCTCTTTTTCCTACAATTTGCATAACTTTTGAACACTTCTTCATATTGAAACTTTTCTAATAGCTCTAAAGAAGTGACAGAAACATAATTCAGTCTGAAATATGGCTGGTGAAATTTGTTACAATACTAATAGTTTTTAGGAGTTCCCATTGTGGCTCAGTAGTAACAAACCCGACCATTATCCAGAAGGATTCGGGTTAGATCCCTGGCCTTGTTCAGTGGGTTAAGGATCTGGCGTTGCTGTGAGCTGCAGTGTAGGCCGGCAGCTGCAGCTCCAATTTGACTCCTAGGCTGGGAACTTCCATATGCTATGGGCTCAGCCCTAAAAAGAAAAAAATATACTGATAGATTTCCCTAAAAAGTTCAGCCTCACAACTTGTTGGTAATGAGATGCGCTATGTTGAAATACATAAAACATGATTTCATACTCAGTTGTACCAAATCTGTAATACTGCTACAGGTTTTGTGCCCTATACAGATATTTTGATACATTTTACACACATTCCATCAAGAAAGAATGGTTGTGGTATAAAGTCCTATGTTCTCACAGATCACAACTTCTGCTTTTTTCCTAGATATTAATGAGAACTCAATTCACCTCTTGAAAATTTACACGTTGAGGGTTGGAAGAATTTTTCACAGGCTATGTGACTCCATACATTTCAAATACTGTTTCTCCTTTATCACCCATATTACTTCAATGCCAGTTGTAGAAGGATATGTTTGTATCACAATGCAGCACCTGGCCCTATACTTTCTTCTACATTGTTTCAGGAAATTGGGATGATGGGTAGTAGGATTATTCCTGGAAGTCATTTCCACACTAGACAGCTAGCAATAATTAACTGTATAGGGATGTCTGTGATCCTTCACAGGTACCACAGAACTTAGTGTTTTCCAAACTTATGTTTCCTTGGAGCCTTAAAATGCCTAGAGCCACTCCAATACTCCCCACCTCCCACCCCCTCACCACCAAGGGGAGAGTGTTAGAAAGTTGAAGTGAAAGAGGCAACAGTCTTAACCAATTGCAGTCAAAACATCTTATTTTGCAAATATGAAAACACAAGAATATGCAATTGCATTAGCAAAATCTGTCCCAGAGCCTTGGAAGGAACTCATCTGGGCAACTGAGGGCTTTGAAGCAGAAGCTTTATTAACTCCTTGGTAAACCAATATTTACGCACTGGCCACATGAGGACAGTTTGGAAATGGCCATCAACCCCAGTTAGGACCTTAGCATCTTTGTTCCGCAATTGCTCTCACACTCTTCTTTTGATTTCCAACCTCCAGTTCTCCATTTTCCTAAATTTCCACATTAGCCTCATCTTTCTCCATTTTGTTTTCAGATTTCCCACATCAGAACCTTAAACTAATGGCCCATTGTCGAATTGAAAAGTTAAATTTTTTTTTTTTTTGGTCTTTTAGGGGCCACACCCATGGCATATGGAATTTCCCAGGCTAGGGGTGTAATTGGAGCTACAGCTGCTGGCCTATGCCATGGCCACAGCCACAGCCATATCAGATCCGAGCCATGTCTGTGACCTACATACACCACAGCTCATGGCAACTCTGGATCCTTAACCCACTGAGCAAGGCCAGGGATCGAACTTCATGGATGCTAGTCAGATTCATTTCTGCTGAGACATGACAGGAACTCCAAATGATTCTCTAAAAAAGCAAGTTTCCTTAAACTTAGATGAGTTGATGTTTGAGCTACTGATTGATCCTGCGGTGGTAATGAGAGCTACTGTGCTCTGGAGCGAAGTATGTGCCTGCACATGTGTCATTGTGAGAGCTGCATTCACACCTACTCCATCATTCGATCCTCACAACATTCCTATAAGGTAACAGAGTTATTAACATTTTAAAATTGGGGCAAAAACCTCAGAGTTTAAGTACTTTGCCCTAAACACACAATTGGTAAGCACTAGAGGATTCCACCGCAGTGACACTGATCCCATTATTGAATTAAATCTGTGTGTGCTGAGGGCAGGAAACTACAGCTGGCTGGCAGACCCAAGTTCTGATCATATGGCTTGGATTGAGCATCCCTTCACTGTCTAGACATTATCAATTTCCCACTAAGAAAGATTAAGGGCTTAAAATCAGAGTTTGCATGGAATCAGAGTTTGTGGTTATGGCAATATTCAGTGTAAAAACACTATTCCCAGTTGAGCCATGTAATATGATCTGATTGCATTTCCTCTCTGTAGAACTCTTAGTTTCCCAGAGTTGACAAATATTTTTGTTTGTGTATTTACTTAGTTTTCTAGTTATCAATCGTTAACTTATCCACAAACTCTCTCCAGAACTCTCTAAATAAGTGCAAAAACAGTAGATGGAAACCAGATCTATAATAAGTAAAGAGCATTGAAATAGTAAATATGAGGGTAAATAGAAAATATTTTATTTTCCTTCTTTCAATTTCTTTAAAATATACTGTCTAGAATAAGAACTACAACATGATATTATAGGGCTTATAATGTATGTAGAAATAAAATATATGATAAGACTGCTACAAAAGATGGCGGAAGCAATAAACGAAGTTAAATGGTTGTACTTTTGTAGAGCTTACACGAAATAATGCAACATTAATTATAAGTAGACTGTGATGGGTTAAGGATATGTATTGTAAGTCTAAAACAACTACTAAAACGCAAAGAAGTATAGCTTTAAAAGTAAACAAAGGAAATAAATATTAAAAACATTTAAAAAAACTACAAGAGCAGAAAAGAAGCAACAGAGGAACAAAAAAAAAAGGAAGAAAAACACAGAAAAGTAAAGGAAGTAGATGTAAATTCAAACATATCAGTGATTACATAATGTAACTTATGTAATTTTTAGTTGACAAACACCAATTAAAAGGCATAACTTACTAGACTAAATAAAAAAGTAAGATGAAACTATATGTTGTCTACAGAAAATCACTTTAGATATAAAAACACAAATAGGATGAAAGTGATGGGGGAAATACATGCAACATGCTAATTATAAGCTTTAAATAGCTGGTGTGGCTATATTAATATTACTAAGGTAGACTCCAAGACAGTATCATCAGAGATAAAGAGGACTTTTATTATGATAAAAAGATTAAGTCATTAGAAAAACATAAATATCCTAAGTGAATGTGCATCTAATGAAAAGAAACTTCAAATACAAGAAGTCAACACTGACAGGACAAAGGAGAAATAAATATACTATTATGGTTGGTAATATGGAGATGAATATCCCTCTCTCAGAATGTTTACCTACTGAATAAAAAAAAGAAACAAAAATTAGTAAAGGTATAGAAGATCTGAATATAGAAGGTAAAATGAAATATTAAAACATGTGATTCCCTTAAGAGAAAGCCAGCAAGGAAGAAAAGAGAAACAAATGGATGAGATAAATATCAGATATCAGGACGGAAGTTAAACTCAAACATATCAATAATCACATTAATTGGAAATGGACTAAAAACTCCAAGTAAACTGCAGAGATCTTCACAATGGAACAAAAGCAAGATCTACCGATATGCTATTTATAAGACAGAGGCAGTCTGAAAGTAAAAAAATGGAAAAGATAAAGGTTGAAAACCATGTAAGAAAGCTGATGTGAAAATATTAGTCATCAAAGTGACCTCAAAAGGAATAGTATTACTAGAGATAAAGATATTTTATGAAGATAAAAGAATTGCTAGAAAATAGGTAGACAAAAACTGGTGAACATATAGAAGGCTCGAACATTACCAATCATCTTGCCCTAATATGTCATTTATAGCACATAGTACTCAACAACTGCAGAAAATACATTCTTTTCAAATGCATATGGAACCTTCATTGATAGATCACATTCTATGCTATGAAAGAGGTATCAATAAATGCCAATTTACTGAAATCATATGGAGTGTATTTTCTGACCACATAGATTTGCTAGAAATCAACAGAAATATAATACCTATACCCCCCCACCCCAAATATATGAAGTAAGCCCATAGGCCAAATAATAAATCACTAGGGATATTAGAAAATATTTTGAACAAGTGATAATGAACATACAAAATACAAAAAAATTTTTAAGATGTAATTAAGGCAGTGTTTAGAGAAAAATCAGTAACTTTACATGATTACTAGAAAATAAGAAAAATGTAAGAATAAAAAATCTAAGTTTCTACCTTAAACAAAGAGAGGATGAATAAGTAATAAAGGTAAGAGAGGACATCAATGAAGTAGGAAATGGACTAATAACAGAGAAAATCAACTAAGTCAAAAGTTTGGGAGTTCCCATTGTGGCTCAGCAGAAGCGAATCTGACATTTGAATGTGGGTTTGATCCCTGGCCTTGCTAAGTTAGTTCTCAGTGGGTCGGGATCCCTTGTTGCCTTGAGCTGTGGTGTAGGTTGAAGATGAGGTTTGGATCCCTCACTGCTGTGGCTGTGGTATAGGCCTGCAGCTGCAACTCCAATTTGACCCCTAACCTGAGAACTTCCATATACAGCTGGAAAAGCCCTAAAAAGCCTTTTTTTTTGTTTGTTTGTTTTTTGTTCTTTTTAGGGCTGTACCCGTGGCATATGGAAGTTCCCAGGCTAGGGATCAAATCAGAGCTGTATCAGCCAGTCTACACTATAGCCACAGCAACACCAGATCTGAGCCACGTCTGCAAACTACACCACAGCTCACAGCAACGCCAGATCTTTAACCCACTGCGTGAAGCCAGGGATCGAACCTGAGTCCTCATGGATGCTAGTCGGATTCATTACTGCTGAGCCATGACAGGAACTCCAAAAGTTTGTTTTTCATTCATCCAGCAAGACTGATAATTATTGATCCATGACTGTTTCTCTACAGATCTATGACCAAAGTGCATAAGAGTAAAGGCCTGTATTTGCATTTGTTTTACCATCACAGCATCTTAGAATAAGGGTTCAATCATATAATTATGATTAAAGAAAGCATTTCTCCCTTCAGCCTAAAACCTTAAAGCCCAGGAGGAATGGATCAGATCAAGACTCCAATGTGCCAGATTCTCCTAAGTTTGAGTATTACATACTTTTACTGTGTTCTTACATTTCCCCCAGGTATGTTTTTAAGTATCTCTCAATTTTTTGTCTCCATCCCAGGGCCCCTCGCCTAGCAGAAAACACTAGTGTCGCTCACTTTTTAAGAGGATGTCCCCTCTCCTCTAGCTCCCCTCCAGTCCATTTGAAGACTGACTTTTCTTTCTTCTTCTTTTTTTTTTTGGTTTTTAGGGTCACAGATGCAGCTTCTGGAAGTTCCCAGGAGCTACAGTTGCTGGCCTACGCCACAGCCATAGCCATGCCAGATCCAAGCCACGTCTGTGACCTACACCAGAGCTCACGGCAATGCTGGATCCTTGACCCACTGAGCAAGGCCAGGGATTGAACCCGCATCCTCATGGATACTAGTCGGATTTGTTTCCACTGTGCCACGATGGGAACTCCCAAGATTGATAGATTCTTGATCATGACAAAGCGCGACTTAAAATCATTGGTTAGGTTCGTCTCCTCTAATAAGATCTTTACAAAAAAATCATGATCTTCGCTAACTGGTTTACAACATGACACTTTTCTTCCCTTTACTCACTGGGATATAGCCATACTCATTTTTATTCCTGTATGTTCCATATAAACCTTGGCCAACACACAATCCATTGGGGTTGAAAGCTACCACCCCTTAGCTCCGTAACTTCCATTCAATTTAAAATTCACATCACTTCCTCAGGGAGGCTCTCTACCCCCACTCCGGATTAGGTGTCCTTTTTGTTTTCCTATCACAGTTCACATGCTTGTATTATATAATTGTGCTTTCTTCAATAATATAGACTTCTCAAAGACATGCGCCATTTATAACTTGTTTGTCAGTATAAACAAGTTCAGCACCGTGCCTGGCACTCCATTAAACTAATTGTTGATAAAAATTAAATGGAATCATCTTTATTTTCATCTCTCTATCCCTGTGCTTGTGATCTGGTAATATTTCTGAATCTTTAAATTTCTGCTTTATCATTTCTGATTTTTATCAAGTTTAATGCATCTAATTTCACTACTTTTTCAACTGCCTACCACTTTCATTTTTTGTCCAATTTCATAATGACACATTTCATAAGTGCACATTTTGTGGGCACTTTATAAACTATGCATTCTAAAAACCTTCCACTATTATTACTATGGCAGTAATATCACAGTCCTCAGGACAGAAGTTGCCTTTTTGTGTGGGTGTGTGCAGGCACTGAGATTGTTATTGCTAAATTCCAACATTTTTTTCTTTGCATTTATCTCGTAAGGCCTGGTTTGAATTTGGACAAAAAGGGTAAGATTAGATACCATAGGAATTGTTTGGTTCTGATGTCACAGGCTGGACCAGGCATATACTGGAATCCTTTACAGAGGAATTATGAGTTGAAGTGAAGAGACAGAGGGAGAGGTGGAAAGGAAGTACTCATAACAGGAAGGATGAACTTTTTTGCTACTATCCTCTGCAGATGCATGCAAACTTCCCTGGTACAGAAGAAGTCCACAACAATATATGATGTGAAAGATTTCTACCAATGTCCTCTATTTAAAAATAATGAGCAAAGCAAATGCCAGTCTTGGCCTTCTCTTAGAAACAAATGATTCTGAGAGCAACAGAAACACAGTATCCTAAGTTTTAAAACAAAAGTATTAAGGATGCTGGCTGCTGCTGAGTAAGGCAGAGGTTTACATGAAGTTCATTTAGTTTAGAATATGACCACTTGTGCTAGCCTACTGTAATTGTATAGGTAATATTTTAAGTATTTCAACACTTCTTTTATTCTTTTAAGGATAATTCAGTGTGTATGTGTGTGTTGGGTACACTGAAGGTTTTCATTGTGCATTTCTGGCACTGTGGCCATAATTTTAAAGCACTAGTTATGTTATTGTTACTAAACTGGTCCAGGAATATACTACCTCAAATTTGCTTTTTGATAGCAGCAAACGATCAGCCTGAAATTAAGAAAGGGTAGGAGGAAGTTCTCTTTGTGGCTCAGCGGAAACCAATCTGTGACAGTAACCATGAGGTTGTGGGTTCGATCCCTGGCCTCGCTCAGTGGGTTAAGGATTTAGTATAGTGTTGCCACAAGCTGCAGCACAGGTCACACACATAGATGCTGGTTGGCTGGTTGGATCTGGCATTGTTGTGGCTATGGTGTAGGCCTACAGCTGCAGTTCTGATTCAACCCCTAAACCAGGAACTTCCATATGCCACAGATTTGGCTATAAAAAGAAAAAAAAAAAGGGTAGGAGGACCAGGGAAAGGTGATCTTTTATTTACTTATTTATTTGTCTTTTGTTGGGCTGCATCCGCAGCATATGGAGGTTCCCAGGCTAGGGGTCTAATTGGAGCTATAGCTGCCAGCCTACACCACAGCTCACAGCAGGCGACGCTGGATCCTTAACCCACTGAGTGAGACCAGGGATTGAACCTGAAACCTCATGGTTCCTAGTCAGATTCATTTCTGCTGTGCCAGGACAGGAACTCCAGGAAAGGTGATCTTTTAAGTGCTACATTAAATTACATAAAATTAGCATAAGCCATTCAATACTGATATGTTATTGATATTGATATGCATATATTAAAGCGCATATACATGTAGTATCTCAGAGTTAAGGAGTAAGTCTTTAGTAGGTTTCAAAGAAAAAACCCCAGTAGCTTCCTATGTAGAAAAGATGATTATGCATAATGCTACAAATTATTGTATCAAACACATGGCTATTTCTGTAGAGCATCATAGTAAGTTGAAAAAGAATTTTTCATACTTTTCGAATAAACACAAAGCAACTAATTCTGAATAAGTAGTAACAACTTTATTTTAACTCAACGTGCTGAAATGCAAAAAATATTTTCAGCAACAAGATACAAAGTATGTATCTCATCATTGACATCAGCTGATTAAAAATGAGGCTGAAAAGTTCAATATAAGTCTTTACACATTTTAATCTTGAAAATTAATTTCCCCCAGAACTAATTTTTAAATAATTCCAGCAGAATTTTATTTTCAAAATTGGGACTCACTTAAGTTATATCTTCATTCTAAAAAACTGAAAGAAAATTAACTGGGTTACAGTATACAATGATAAACTCTCAACAACAGAAAAAGGTTTAAATATAAGAATTCCTTTTTAAACACAAAGTTCACATATTGCAAACAGAAGACACGGTGTGGTGATTTCATTCCTAGTAAAGAGGAAGTCTTGCATGGTAGGCACTCAATATTTGTTCAGCTGGACCTAAAATTTACATCATTTCATTTAACATTTAAACAAAGTAGAGCTCATAATCTGTATAAAAGAGGTTTGCAAAATACTCTTAAGTGTGCTGAAAGTGCTGTCTTTGTAATCTGAAAACACTAAAATCCACCCATCCACCTTGTTCTGCAAGAATACACTGAATATTTTTACTTTATCCATGAAAGAGCATGAACATCCAACTCAGAATAACTCACCTCTTTAAGTAGACTTGGCTTTGAGAAAAGATTGTTGATTTGGATTTTAACAAAACAACTTACCAAAGTCCCTAGTGTTCTCTTTTAGTAACACTTGGTAGCATCTATGATCTACAACTTCATAAAGAATTCTGCTTAGGTTCTGAATTTGTGCAAAACTTAAACGGGGAAATAAATTAGTCATTATACTTTTGGCAATTTAAGCTCTAACTCAGGTCTAGTTTAAAAATAAACCAAGAATGTTCATGACACCTTTTAAAAGATCTTCGTTAATATTTTAAAACTTAATTTTAAAATTGATGTCCTAAAAAGGCACTGTTTTCACATTTCATCATGCAGTAAATTGGTCACATTTTTGAGAATTATAATTTCCTCTCAATTTACCCCCCCCAAAAGCACATTTAAATGGAATACATTTCAACTAATCTAAACTTTCAACATTTAACTGAGTCCTATTTTAAGAAATTCACTCTTTTGAACATACCACACACAAGTCCAAGTGAATATAAGTACGTGAACACACATATACTTACACACACACACACACACGCACACGCCCAAAATACCACGTAATACATGCAAGGGTCTCCAATTACTATTTCAAGACAATGACACATGAGTATGCAAGGAGGTAACAATGGCAGGCCATAATGTTATGGCACCTTCATATTTGTGCTCCAAGTATCGATACAAGATAAAATTAAAAATGAAAAAGGCACAAATATAGTGTTTCTGTATCTCAATCTAAAGAACAGCTTTCCAATGGTTACTTTTATAATACTCAACATTTAAAACCAGTTACTACTTTTCTAAGAAAAAGCTCTGTCTAGGCGACAAAAGGGAAACAGGAGTAGGCTTATAGTTCGAAGTCTGTGCCTATTGAAAATAATGTGTGTAGTTTAAAAATGAAAGAAAAAAGGCTATTAGAGCACTCATGTCAGAATACATTAACATTTTGTATCACTGCCTCAAGAACCCACAATACCAAAAATATACATAATAAATAAAAAAATAAATCAATGATCATATGATTCTGTTAGTATAATAGGCATTATATTATCTGAGAAGTGGACATTTCTACAAATGTGGATCTTCTTACAGCACAGTGTTTGACATTTTTGGTACAAAATGTGCTACTAAAACTAAAAAAAAAAAACAAAAAACCAAACTTTATAATAAAACCCTTCAGATCTGCAAAAACACTAAGTAAATAAGGGTAAGTTGAAATGTTCATTATGTGTTATTACTGAAGTCACTATGGTTAGAAATGTAGATTCAAGCAGTGAATTAATTCACAATGTGCCTGTGTGCATGTGATAAAAATGGATACACCAGTACTTTTTTGATACATGACAATAAAATTCTATAGCCTGAGGAATAAAATAGCCTTGTTTTCTTATAAGACCCTGGCAATTTTTTTTTTTTTTTTGCCATGGCATGCAGTGGCTTGATGTGGGATCTCTGTTCCTAGACAAGGGGTTGAACCTGGGCAGCAGTGGTGAAAGTGCCAAATCCTAACCACTAGACCACCGGGGAACTCCCTTGGCAAAAATCTTAAATTCTTGAAGTGTGTGTGTATGTGCATGTGTTTTTAAATTGTACATTGTAAATTTAAAGGGCTCAATCTTATAATGAAGTTAAAGAAGTAATTTTTGCTCCCTATAATACTCTTACACAGGATGGAGTCCATTCACGTGGAAGAATCTTTCTTCTATCTTAAGGGGAGTTTTCCAATTATCTGGAAATAACATTATATATGCAAATACATAGGTATATGCATTTTTTTCTTTTCCAGTGACACCTTTTCCCTTTGTGGTCATACATAAATCTTGCCCAAGAAGCATACTGCCACTGATTAACAAACAAACAAAAAAAAAAAAAATGCAGTGATTTGACACTGATTGCTCCTGCTTTCTCCAGGACACTGCACCAGAACAGACCTCTGCTGTGAACAGAGCTATCAAAAACTGAAGATGTCTATGTGTTTAAAGCTAAAATTCATTTATAATAAAGAACTGGCCCATGAAAAGCAGTTTATAAATAGTTTATCCTGTTCACATTATGCAGAATTTCAACATCATCCATAATGTTGGTATAGTAACTGAGACAGAAAGGAGAAAGCTAGGGATGAAAATAGGTTTTAGAGTGTAATCTGACATATTTCTAAGGGTTCTCTCCTTTTGTCTGCAAATAATACCAGTTCATTGTTGTTAGGAGTACAGACTGGCCAGGATTCATCTACTGTTCAGGTGCCTTCTCCAAAGTATGATAAAACAGGAGTTAATTCAATAATGAATATCTGAAATTCAAACCAACTTAACTATAATGAAGAAAATCGTTCTTATCTGTTATCACAAACATCCCAGTTGCCTCCATCTGTCTTAAAAAAATTCTTTCCGAAGTTAAGACAGTTAATTATACCTTATTAATTTCCTCAAAAGCAAAAAAAAAAAAAAGTACCATTCAGCATACAAAAGTTACACATTAAAAGTGCATATATATCTTAATTGGCCCACCCATTAAATTTACATTTGGTCATCCTTACTTTTAACATGTACAGAATTCTTCATATAAATGTAGGTCACTATAAATTTAAAGAAATTAATTCAGCATAAAACATGCTTTCTTCTTACTGAAATCAGTTCTTAATCATTGTAAACTTGGATAAACTCACAAAGAAACACAAGCAAAGGTTTGCTATGCTTCTCTTAGTAGTTGGACAGTTAACATATAAACATCACAAATTTTACTAAAAATTTGGGCCAACTCATTGCATATTTGCCCCCTGAAATGAAAAATAAGTTAGAATTGAAGCAGTGTATTGCCATAACTTACCTTGAAGGTAAGCAGGTTCTCCTGTATTTATAGAACTTAGACTGGAGACATTACAGTAATCTCCAATACAAGTGCTTTTATAAGGAGAACCTAGTTTTAAACCCTAAAAGATAGCATAGGACAAACCCTAAAAAATTCATTTGCCTTTCTCAAACTAATGGAAGATCTTTTTGAAACTAAGTATCTTCAGTTATTGATATTACTGCATTATGGAGCTAGTGCAATCCTGCATAGCCTTGGTCACAATGACAAGGCACAATAAAAAAATTAAAGTAATTATATGAACAAGAGAAGTCATTGAAGATAATTTAAGGCCTTGAAGTGAATTAGAGTATAATCAGTCTAATTTAAAGCTGAAGAATAAACCATAAATTATCCACCTGAAATGCAAGCAATATGCTTTTTCAGCTTCTGTTCTGTGGACAAGACAACAGAAACAACTCTTGCTTATGGTTTGTGTATTAGAATCCTTCTGGACCTGGAGGAGTAAAAGTCAATTCCATTTTTCTACAGTTCGTGGAAGATTTCAAGACTGTTTTAGCCGTTTTCGTGGAATACCAAACTGTGGACACTGTGCAGATGCTAGCGCTCGGAAGGCTTCTGCTACCAAATGAGGGTGAGACTGAATCATGGACTTCCACCCTGATGTTTCCATTATGTCCGCTGCTTGGCTGAAAAATAAAATGAAGAGATGTTTACTAAAGAGTGCTTTTCAAAATGGGTTGTTGCACAGTCAAATTTTGTTTTAAAATTTACAGATTTCAAAACATTGTGGAACACTCTGTCTGCCTCTCTATGTATTCAAACAATTTGAGTTCATTAAAATATCTTTACCTGATATTTTCTGTTGCAACTAAACTATTCAATTTTTCTGGCAGCTCTACTCTCCTGAAGTGTGTGACAATTGTCTCCGCAGCTCTACTCTCATTGTTGCCATTTCTGTACCCACTCTTTCAAGAGCTCTTCTCCCTGGCTCTTACTGGCAGATTTTCTCTCAGTTTCCAAGTTTTACCCTTACTCTTCTCCCTTAACATTCATTACTCATCTTAACTCATCCACTCTTGGCAACAGTAATATATTCAATGATGATAAACACTTGATTTGCTAAATCTCAGGCCTTTCTACAAGGTTTGTTCCCAACCACTGTTCTCTTTTATTTGGATGTGCTTGGAGACCCATAAACTTGGGACTGTCAGATAAGAACCCAACGTCTTTTCCCAAGCCCCAAATTCCTCCTTTCTTATTTCTAATCAGCTAATGCTTTCACTGTCATCCAGTGATTCAAGTCAAACAGCTGGGAGTCATCTTTCTAATCAATCATCAAAGCCCTATTTTAATTCCCAAAGGTATCCTGAATTCCTAGTTAAGGCCCACATCATCTCACATTTGAATTATCACAACCATCTGCTAATCTGTCTTCACTCCCTTATCTTGTTCCTCTCAAACCAGCTTCCAGGCTGCCTTAGTAACACAAACATGTCTTCTTCTACTGTTCTCTGTTGCCAGCATACAAGTATCCTTCCTTGTCTGCTGTCTTCTCTCTTTTGTACCCACTCACCATCCGAATAATATCCAAATATTATAGACTGACCATTCAAAATATTATTTCCCGCTAGCCTCACTGACACCAAGTCTAATTTTACCCTACATCTTGTGCCTGAACTACTCCAGTAACTTTCCAACTGGTGGCCAACCTACTTATAACCTTGTTCAACTACCACCACCACCTCAACTTCCCCCCAATCTATTCGCCACCCTGCAACCAGAGAGAGTGCTAAAAACATACACCTGATCATGCCCTACCCTGCTTACATCAAAACCTTTTACCGGATGTCTGTTACTCTTTGAATAGGTCTGAAAGCTCCAACATTACTTAGATGACCTTCTGTGAACAGATGTCTGTCTTCTTTTTCCAGCTTCTCACAGAACTCCTCACCCCTATCCCAATTCTCTATTTTTGTTCTCATCACCAAAACTTTGCAAACCTTATTGCCTTTTCCTGGGATATACTTTCCCATCTCTTCCCTCTTTTTTTTTTTTAGGGCTGCACCCATGGCATATGTAAGTTTCCAGGCTGGGGTTAAATCAGCGCTGCAGCTGCTGGCCTATGCCACAGTCATAGCAGCTTGGGATCTGAGCCATGTCTGTAACCTACACAACAGTTCACGGCAACACCGCATCCTTAACCCACTGAGCAAGGCCGGGGATCAAAAGCTCATCCTCATGGTTTCTAGTTGGATTCATTTCTGCTGCGCCACAACAGGAACTCCCTCTTCCTTCTTCTTCATCAGAGAAACTCCAACTAATGTTTCAGGTCTTCATTTATACAACAATATTTTAAAAGAACCCTAAATTAGGCTGGGCCCCTTTGCTATATGGTTAAATGGATACGCACTACCTTACCTGTTACTACATTTTATTTCAACTACTGTTTAATTCTTATCTATCTCCTGCTAAATCATAAACTCCATGAAGCCAGGGAAAACATCTGTCACATTCATCGTTTTATTCTTTGCACTAAGCACAGTGCCTTGGTAATTTGCCATATAATAAAAATAAATATTTATCAAATGAATGACCAAATACTGCTTTATGCTTTTATACTTTGATTCTATCCTATCTGTCTGCAATGCCATTTTCTTCTTAGCTCTGGCTAGTTCCTTTTCATGTTTTATGACTCAGTTCAGTTACCTTCTTCCTAAACCTACAGCCTTAGTCAAATGTCCTGAACATACATAAACTTCTTTATCACCTTACTTACCATATTATAATAAAATGATATATTTACGGATCAGTTTCTTTCATCAGATAAATTTCCAAAGAACAAGGATTTTTCCTCATAATTGTTTTTATATGCAGCACTCTAGCATGGTACTTGAAACACAATAGATGCTAGATAAATGTTTGCTCAACCAAATGGTAGCTAATAACAATTTTTAAAAAATTTGCCTGACATCAAATTACCAATATGTTTATAATTTTAACTAGTTGTTTAGGATCACATAGATAAATTCTTAACATACCTGACATTTTCATTTATTCAACAAATGTCTCTTGAAGGGCCCTACATATAACACAGCTTCTTTAGGGGATATAAAATAAGCTTATATTTTTTGTCAACCAAAAAGTTATACAATGTAAAATATTTTCTTAATAGAATAAAACTAGAGCTTAAAAGTGGTTAAGGACAAAGAATTACAAAACTGTCATTTGATTTTTTTCTTAGGACCACATACCATGATGATAACATATTATCACATACTGACAAATATACAGAATGACTAATATCTTAGTCACTAATATTTACTTTCAGAAAGCAGAATTCACGAACTGTTAAAAATTTAGTTAACCACATTCATACCTCTCAGAATAGATGAAGGCAAAGGGAAATAAGTCAAATATTCATTTTCTTGTCTCTAACAGTGTTTCCCCCCACCACTTTCTTATAGCAACTTTTGATAATTTGCAAAAATAGAATTTAAAGATTTACAGAGAAAAAATAATCAAAAGCAGAGGCAAACTCTTCAACCTACTGACTCCTCTTTTTGATTTTGGGTAATTGTGACAAGTGAACAAGTCACTCTAAACATGAGTGAATAAGAAAAAAGAAGGGACTAAGTTCTAATAGTTATGTCATATTCTGAAGGCGCAGGCTCAGAAAGATGTCAAAACTACCCCATTCCGTGTAGTTTTACCAGGGAAAGGAAAGATCAAATTGTACCATTTCTGGAATGCTAGGCAATTAACCTAATATAGCATGTAATGCAAGGTACTTGGCTACCCTAAGAAGCAATGGGTAGCATTCGAATGTAAAGACTTTCTAGGCAAATCTAGAGGGTACATTCCACATAGGATAAAATGGATATTTCCCAGAGTTTTAGAAATGCTTTCTTAAGGGGCAGGGATAGGATCTCAAGTAGCCACTGAAATACTTGGGACTCAGCTAGCTATATACTACATGAACACATGTGCTTGAGAAATTAGACTGTCCGTTCCAGTTCACATTAGAAGCTGATCTACAAGGGAGCATAGCCTCAAGAATCCACTAAGTAGTCAAATTATTATTTTTTTAAACTGGCAGTTTGCTTAATGTAAGTTAATGTCTGGATTCGTACTTATTATAGATGAAAAAAAAGGCTATGCAAACACTTAATTTCATGTATGCAGATCAACTTTAAGTCAGAAACTGATGTTATCTTACTTGCTGTTCCAGTTTTTCCCATCTTTACACCCAAGCTGTCGAAGTACACTGCACCTGCATTGAAGATTTAAACACACTTAAGAAAAAGTCCGGTAGAAAAATTGTTGAAGGTGTCATGCCCACTGAAATACAAGCATAGCTTACCTATTAATAAAGTCTATGGCTTGTGCTTTCAACTGTTCTGCACTGTGCAAATCTGCAAGGACAAGGGTATCAGCAACATTTTCTACTGAGAGGTTACTACACAAAGCTTCTTCACACATGACTTTCAGCCGTTCCAGTGCATACTATCCAAAAGAAAAGTATAAACATTAAACATTTACTCAAACTACCAAGTTTTTTAAATACATAAAATTTGTAACTTAGAAAATGAAGTTAAACCACATTACACTTTGAGGGTACTTTAAAAGTCTTTAAATTATTTTAAACATAAAGAAAGCATGAATTAATGCATTCAAGAAAAAGACTAATTTTTTTAGGAAATTTCTTTTTGTGAAAAGCAGTTTTATTTTTTAAAGGTACCTGATTATTCAATACTCTTAATATATTTCTCTGTTCCACTATTTTAAACACCACCCAGTACAATGCATAATTAATCTTAGGCTGTCACTACTTAATCTTGAAGAATAAGGCTAAACAAATCATATTCATAACCATTAAAAACTTAGTATATATGTTATCAGAACATCCTGATAAAGTGAGTTATAACTGACATACAATAAACTGAACACATTTAACTTACACTTCGATAAGTTTATATAGTCACATAACCATCATTAAATCAAGATAGCAAACATATTCATTTTCCCCCAAAGTTTCCTTCTACCCTTTTTGTAATCCTTCTTTCTCAGACCACCTCAGGCAACACCTTTGTTTTCTACTGCTACAGTCTGTATTTTCAGGAGTCTTCTATAAGTGGAATGATCAACTTATATTAATAAACTGAATAACTAATGATGTTAAACACCTTTTGATATACTTTATGGAATTATTTTAGGAAGAGTCTGTGCAAATATTTTTATTTTTAGAAATAACATTGTTTACTTATAACTGAGTTTTGAAAGTTCTTTATATAGTCTGAATATTAGTCCTTTATCAGATATATTCTAGATAAAAGCTGTTCATCAAATATATGCTTTGCAAATATTTTCTCCCAGTCCGTGACTGTTCTTTTTAGTCTCCTGTATCTTTTGAAGAAAAGAAGTTTTAAATTTCACTGAAATCCAATTTACCATTTTTCCTTTTATGTATTATGTTTTTGGTGCCATAGCTAAGAAGTCTTTGCCTAATATAAGATCGTGAAGACTTCCTCATATGTTTTCTTCTAGAAGTTTTAGACTTTTAGCTTTATAATAAACCATTTTGTATTACTTCTGTATATGGTGTGAAGTTCACGTTCACAGTTTTTTTCCGAATGAGTTCAATCACTGTTCATTTTTTTGGGCATAGGGTATTCAAGTCCTCCAGCACCATTTATTGAAAAGATTATATCCTTTCTCCATTGAATTGTCTTTGTTTGCACTTTTATCAAAAATTCATACATGTGACAGTCTATTTCTGTACTATTTTAGAGTTGTCTGTCTCTTGTCATCAATGCAACAGTGTCTTAAATACTGATGCTTTATGAGTCCCCCACTTTGATTATTTTTTTTTAAAAATTACTTGCTACTTAAGGTCCTCATAAATTTTCAAATCAGCTTGTCAACTCTCCTCCCCCCTAAAAAAAAGAAAACAAAAAAACCTCATGCTAGGATTTTGATAGGCATATGTTGGTTCTACTCATCAAATGAGAATTGAAATTTTAACAATATTAAGATTTCTAGCCCATGAACAAGATTTCTCTCTCCATTTATTTAGATCTACCTGAATTTCTCTTGGCAGTATAACTTTCAATATACAGGTTTTGAACATCTTTTGTCAGACTTATAGCTATATATTTAATATTTTTGATGCTATTATAAGGGCATTTTAAAATTTAAAGGTCATGCACTGTATCTTGAGTCTATCTGAAAATTGCAATAAATTATATATGCTATGTGTTTTCATAAAACAGAATAAAAATACGCTCAAAACCACTGAGTCTACAGTTAATCTCCCCTTTCTTCTATATACTCTAAATTGACCCAAGATATTTTCATGTCTTACTGATTTAAAAAAAATTTCATTTCCATATTATCCTATTGTGTGTTATTTAATACTCTCAAGAGCTCTCCATAAATAGGATAAATTATTTCAATATTTCAAATTATTGGGGGTTTTCATTTGAGGATAGTTTTCTAGATACATCAAGCTTGGGACATTTTTCAGCTCTTTAAGAACTAATTACTTACTTTGTCTGCAGCTGCCAACAAATTGTCAGCCATTTTGTCAAGGTTTGGTGCTTTCCCTGTGTAAATGAATCTCATCATTTCTTTAAAAACCTCAGGGTCTACATCATTTATTTCCACTCGATTCTGGTATAAAAACAACACAAAAGAGTTATATTTAAAGAATACATACACAAATAAACCAAAGCAAAACTTTGACAGTAATTTAAAAGCCCCAAACCAGTACTCATGTACTGTACAACTCAAATATACATTAAAGTTTATTTTATTTTTTAAGTTTTTGTCTTTTCTGTCTTTTTAGGGCCGCACCTGTGGCATATGGAGGTTCCCAGGCTAGGAGTCTAATTTGGAGCTGTTGCTGCCGGCCTACGCCACAGCCACAGCAATGCCAGATCCAAGCCGCCGCGTCTGCAACCTACACCACAGCTCACAGCAACGCCGGATCCTTAACCCACTGAGTGAGGCCAGGAATCAAACCCGCAACCTCATGGTCCCTAGTCAGATTTGTTTCTGCTGCACCAAGACTGGAACTCCTAAAGTTTATTTTAAAATTGAGGTAGGCAAATCTTCAGTAAGCTAAGCAGGCAAAGTGAAACAGGCAAGTCTAAGAAGAAGCACACTTAGTCAAGCACTACCATGTAGGAATATAAACCCCAATTTCTCAATTAACAATAGTTCAAACAAAAGCAAAAACCCAGAGTTCCCGTTGTGGCCCAGCAGAAATGAATCCGACTAGGAACCATGAGGTTGCAGGTTCGATCCCTGGCCTTGCTCAGTGGGTTAAGGATCCGGCGTTGCTGTGAGCTGTGGTGTAGGTTGCAGACTCGCCTCAGATCTGGCATTGCTATGGCTCTGGAATAGGCCGGCAGCTGTAGCTCCAATTCAACCCCTAGCCTGGGAACCTCCATATGCCACGGGTATAGCCCTAAAAAGAAAAAAGACAAAACACAAAACAAAACAAAAAAACAAAAACAAACAAAAAACACCAAACCAAAAACCCTGTAAAGCCAAACAAAATGCATCTATATTCAGTTTCTGATCTCTCTCTTAGAGGAAGATGGTAATTAATTTTTTCTTTGTTGAAAAAAATTAGGTCATAATACAATGCCTAAGACCCTATAACCAATAGTTCTAGTCCCAGCTTTAAGTAAAGATAGGGTCAGGTATTTGAGATCATAACAGAGCTTACTCTCTCAGAACTCTTCTAAACAATGGCATGTGATATTATCTACTGCACCTTACTTCTTTGCTTGAGACATACTCAAGTCCAAAGAAGACTACTTGCATTTTTACTCCTGTATCTTTGTATTTGGTTTCTCTCTTGAGATTGATGAATATCTAAATATCCAATGCTAAACAACAATATTGCTAACAATAACATCTGACATCATTGATCACAAGACTGATCATACTACTGGCCCAGACTAACAATCAAAGGAAAGAAAGCAGTTATTCTTGTTGTAGCCTCTGGGTTCTACATGGAGAATAAAGCTGAGTCACATAAATCAACTCAGGAGTTACCCATTTGGAGCAGTAAGGCTCACACGGAATGCAACCAGCAAAAAGCCACCTCTGGTCTTTAATCTGACTTCATTTCAAAATGACAGGTCCAAGAGAAATATGTAGGAAAACCAAATAGGTAATCAATACCTGGATTGCACTTAATGTATACTAATAGTGACATGATTTATGTCCTTTATTAAATCTAATAAATATCCCCTTAAAATAGTGGTAAAAACAATGTAGGCATTATTTTTGTCCTAGAAGACAAATTCCAAAATCAACTCATAAAGTCTAGAAACAAAGAATAGACATCTTAACTGGAGAACTCTCAAATAATTATGGACTAGAACATCTTTTTGTATAGCTACCCTCTAGATAAAAACTACTCATTTATTTTGCTACCAGAAGGGTGTCAAAATAGCTGTTATTTGGGATATTCACCCACATTAAGCTATCTCTTCTTTTCTACTATAGAACACATTTCCCCATCTTTCTTTCTAAAATCATAAGAACATGCACCATTACTTTTAAAATATACATTCCACTATTTTACATTTATACAAATTAAATATTAGCCCTTTAAACTATGTTTACCTTTTTGCTTTCTTCCATTTCATGTTCAAACATTGCATTAAAAACTGGGGATCGAGCTGTAACAAGATTAAGCATCATTATTTAATGCACAAATTTATGAAAGAAACATAGTAGGTTACCCAAAAGTAGAAAGTACCTGCAAGTACAGATTTATGAGCTTTAAATTCTTGTCCTCTCACGAAAAAACTGCAATCTGTAAATCTTGTGTTTTCCCAGAGATTACCTAAATCTTCTGCTAGTCGACATTCAGGCACCTTCAAAGTATTTGTATTAGTATGTCCTGATATATTTACTGAATCTTGGACCACACTCACCTAATAAAAAAAGGAGAGCAAGAAAAAACACTTTCATAAATTAATACCAATAATTAGCTACTTAGTCTAACCTTTAATTTCTTATTAAAATCATGTGATTATTGTACTCCTGATAAAAAAGGCTACCTGGGAACTGAATTTAAGGACACAATTTAGTTTTCTTTTTCTGGCTGAGCTCATGGCCTGTGGAAGTTTCAGGGCTAGGGATCAACCCTGGACGATATCAAATCCGTAACCCACTGAGCCAGCAGAGAACTCCAGGACATAATTTAAAGGAGGGAAATAATACAGAAAAAAATGAAACAAACTGTGTCATTTAAAAAAAATTAATTTTGGCTGTATTCATGGCATGTGGAAGATCCTGGGCCAGGGACTGTACCTACACCACAGCAGTGACCTAAGCTGCTGCAGTGACAACCCGTGGTGCCACAAGAGAACTCCTAAAACAAACTAGATCATTTCAAAGCAACGTTTTATGTAAATAAATGGCTTACTGACTTGCTGGAATGGTTGGTCATTAAAGTAATCATAAAAACTATTTCTCAGAGTTCCCTGGTTGCTCAGCAAATTAAAGTTCTGGTGCTGTCACTGCTGTGCTGTGGGTTCAATCCCTGGCCCAGGAATTTTCTAATGAGGCAGGCACAGACAAAAAAAAAAAAAAAAAAAAAAAAATCAAACTATTTCTCAACAACAAAAAAGTCATAATATGATGACAAATTCAAACAAAGAAGATATTTGTAAGGAGAAAGAAATTTAAGGAGTTCCTGCCATGGCTCAGTGGTTAACGAATCCAACTAGGAACCATGAGGTTGCGGCTTAAATCCCTGGCCTTGCTCAGTGGGATAAGGATCCGGCCTTGCCCTGAGCTGTGTTGTAGGTTGCAGACGCGGCTCCGATCCTGCGTTGCTGTGGCTGTGGTGTAGGCCGGCGGCTATAGCTCCGATTCGACCCCTACCCTGGGAACCTCCATATGCCGCAGGTGTGGCCCTAAAAAATCAGAAAAAAAAAAAAAATTAAATAAAATACAGCCCACATTATGCAATTTTGGAAGTATTTTAAGTGTTGTCCCTACATGTTTCAATGCTAACAAAATTGATTTACATATCTGACAATATTGATTTAAAATTTAAAGTATAAGAATTCTCACACAACCAATGTACTTACTAATGTTCATGGAAATACTTTATAAAAAAAGAAAAATATAAATATAATTTGTTCAATTTGTAGACCTTTTATTTACTTTGGAAATAATTAATAATAAAAGTTGGTATAATTGCAACACTGCTGTTATATGGAATCCAATATAATAATGGATTAAACTATACCTCATTAAAGATGACTACATAGCCACCCCCTGAAAAAAAGACCAAAAAAATGGAGTTCCCATTGTGGCTCAGAGAAAATGAATCTGACTAGAATACATGAGGTCACAGGTTTGATCCCTGGCCTCGCTGAGTGGATTAAGAATCTGGTATTGCTGTGAGTTGTAGTGTAGGTCACAGATGCAACTTGGATTCTGTGTTGCTGTAGCTGTGGTGTAGGCCAGATGCTACAGCTCTGATTCGACCCCTAGCCTGGGAATCTCTATATGCTGTGGGTGCGGCCCTTAAAAAAAAAAAAAAAAAAAAAAAAGACAAAAGACGACTATATACTGAATTGAATCTTAAAATATTAAGGCTGGCACATCAATTTTAAGAAAAGGAAAATACTATTATTGGAAATTTCAAATTACATTTAATAAACTTAAGGAACTACCTCAACTGGTAAAGCAAATGTTTCAGAGTAAATGAATGATTTGTCACAAAAAGTGTTATATTAGTTACCTACTGTTTTTTTTTTTTTTTGTCTTTTTGCCACTTCTTGAGCCGCTCCCTCGGCATATGGAGGTTCCCAGGCTAGGGGTCTAATTGGAGCTGTAGCTGCTGGCCTACACCACAGCCACAGCAATGCAGGATCCGAGCCGCGTCTGCAACCTACACCACAGCTCATGGCAACGCCAGATCCTTAACCCACTGAGCAAGGCCAGGGATTGAACCTGCAACCTCATGGTTCCTAGTCGGATTCGTTAACCACTGAGCCACAATGGGAACTCCTTTACTGTTTTAAGCTATTATGTTTTGTGGTTATTTTTTATGCAGCAATAGATGACTATATTCATTCAAAAGACATTTCATAAGACTTTTGTTAAATAAAAGTAGTATAAATAAAGACATAAACTATAAACTATATAGAAATTATAAATGAAAAATGGATAAACTGAAACAACCTAGTAACCAGCTAATAGTGGTCCAATATAAAATGTTTGGAGAATATGAAATCTCCTTAGTCCTCATTCAGCCAGATTTAATAACATCCATATCATATGAATAAATGGACACTTCTAAAGAAAAAATTAATTTTCTGAGGATGTTTTTATTAATCACTCTGTTTTTCCAACTACTGAGTTTTTGGAATTGTATGTCACAGAAAAAAAACTAATCCAATCATCTTTTTATAAAATGATTTGAAAAAGTGAGATCAAGAAAATATAACTAGGAGTTCTGGTTGTGGCTCAGCGGGTTATGAACACCTGACTAGTAACCACAAGGATGTGGATTCTATCCCTGGCCTTGCTCAGTGCGTTAAGGATCTGGTGTTGCCATGAGCTATGGTGTAGGTTGCAGACGTGGCTTGGATCTGACGTTGTTGTGGCTGTGGAATAGGATGGCAGCTGAAGTTCCAATTTGACTCCTAGCCTGGGAACTTCCACATGTCACAGATGCAGTCCTAAAAAGCAAAACAAACAAAACAAACCAAACCCCATATTTGTTTTGGGAGGGGCTACCCTCCAGCATATGGAGTTACCAGTCCAGGGTCAGATCCAAGCCATAGATCTGATCTATGGTACAGCTGTGGCAACACTGGATCTTTAACCCACAGGGCTGGCCAGGGACTGAATCTGTGTCTGGTGCTGCAGAGATGCCCCCCATCCTGTTGTGCCACAGCAGGAACTCCCAAGATGGGATCCATTAACCTACTGTGCCAGGCCTGGGATGGAGCCCATGACTCCACAGTGACCAGAGCCACTGCAGTGGGATCCTTAACTCACTGTGCCATGGTGGGAGCTCCCCCAGATTCCTATTTATTTATTGTAGCATTCTTTGTATTACACTGTATTTCTTTGTTTCTTTTTTTCTTTTCTCTCTTTTTTTTTTTTAAATGAGAGTTGCAATGTTTATTTCAGGTCCTCTTTTGGGTTCTTTTTTTTTTGTATTTTTTTTTTCTTTTTTGCCACAAAGGCAGTATGTGGGAATTCCTGGGCCAGGGATTGAACCTATGCCTCACAGCAGCAACCAGAGCCACAGTGGTGGCTAGGCCATCAGAAAACTCCCTTTCTTCAGATATTTTTAAAATCTACTAATTTTAAATGCAGTTATGATTTTGAAGGGATTTTTCCCAATAATCTTGTAAGATGTTTTTCTGAATATAGGACCCCAGATATTGCACACATAAATAAATCTACCAATAGATTCTTCTATTAAGTTTTTTATTATTTAAGTTTGTTTCTAAAATTTCACAAATTACAAAACAGAAAAAAAGCCTCACTAATCCTTACCTGATTGCTGGTACACCATACATTATAACTTGATAACATATAAATCAAAAGTACTGTCATTAATATTAAGAGTTTAGTTAGGAGTCAGTTTTTTAAAACACAAAGATAGTATTTACTTGTTCATGTCAGTAGTGCTTTGAAATTTCTAAAGAGCAGAAACTGGATCAAACTGAACAGTTTAATTACTTGCAGTAAGTATGCTGTGGATTCAAAAATGTGACCATATATTTAAATTTAGGAAAGGATTTCTTAAATTCTATTTACTATTTAATTATCCTAACTCAAAACAATGTATTTAATGTAAAAATTTGGCAAAAAATCAGGTGATAAAAGTAAGGATAAAAAAATAAAGCCATTATTGGATTATATAGATATTGATGCTGTTATACTTTGTATACATAATCATAATTCAGAAGAATTTATATTATTGGTATACACATCTATGTAGTACTATCACTGCAACCACAAAATTTTAAGTAAGACATAGTTAACACTTCATAGTCCGAAAAGAGTATTCAAGGGACTATTTACAGAGCAGAAATTAATGATCTAATTAAAAATTATATACAATGAATTCTGATGATTATTTCCTTGATATCTATAATTAACTGATAAAATTTTAGTTTTTTCTAGTACATATTCAAGTACAGGTAATAAACATTCTTACTAAATGGAACCTAGAGTAAAAAATTCAGAAAAAAGGCTGAGATTCTTTTCTCAAGTTAAACTTGTTCTTTCAAAATAAAAAGGCAATTTCCCAATACTCAAAACCAACATGTGCTACAAAGTAAAACCTCAAACTCATTTGACATCTCTTTTTCAAATTTGCTTTTGGCCCAACTTTGAGAATATAATTTAGACTAAATATGAACTGTGCAGTCTTTAATCAGCTGTGACTGCCTTGGAAATCTGGGTCTCTTCTAGTGTGGATTAAGATGACTATTAGTTCAAATTTTTAAAGATCTCAATTCTCTAAACTAACTCTGAAAGCTAGGAATTTACAAAGGTACACAGTACTACAAAATTTGCTGCTCTAAGCAACTACATAATCATCCCTCAAACTAACTCCAAAGTGAGCAATTTCTAATAGTCCAATTTTGCATCATCTTCTAGAATAGTGGGTCTTAGACTTTCTGACTTTCATAGTTGGGTATCACTTTTCAGGTAGAAATAGGGTTGTCAGTTTTTTCATTCTGTCATTTTTAGAGAGTAAAACCCAACTTTGATCCTTTATCACAAGTATTTTAAAATAGAAAGGCTAACTTGGCAACAGAAAAATAGGAGAAAAAAAAGGTATGCTCCTCCAAACAAATTAAGTTTATGAAAAACTCATTACCTATATTCCATTTGTGTATATATATTCTTTTGTATACTATAGAATAGCATGGATCTACAGACTAAGATTAATAAAATCGGTTGGATTCCAAAGGATAAAATTAATCTAACCAATTTTCTGTTTTTCCTACTTTTTCTACAATTCCTGTTTTCTGCATCACTTTGGGAAAAGTGCCAGGAACTTCCACCTCTGACTACTTGATTCATAGTCTGAAACTTGAAAGGGTAGCACCAAACTGCCTTACCTGTCTACAGCACCACTTGCAGGGGAGGGGGAGGAGGCAGTTCTTTAGGTAGGGCAGTGCAATGCTTCCTCCTCTTCTGCAAGCAGTGCTGGAGATGCTGTAGAAGGAAGGGCATCAATGAGAGGTATGGAAGAAATGGTGGAGGGCACGAGGAATGTTTGTCAAAGCACTTTTTGCCCAACTAAGTTAAATACAGTGCCCAGAGTATAAATGTCTACATCAATAAAAATACATATTACAAAATCCAAAACTGAATCTGATCAATGACAACTTAAAATGTATGTCACGTTGAGTTCTACTTTTAGGAGGTCATTAGCATATATAATTTAGCATGTGGATAAAAGGTATACTTCAGCATCATGTATAAAAAAAATCTTAAGTTCAGCCTTTATTCTGAATTTCTTGGTTGGCTAGGTTCCAATAAAACATACTTAAGGGAATATACTTAGTAAACAAAATTTCAATTCTAAAAATAAAAATATTTTTTAAAAATGTTTATTCACAAAAAAGACTTTTTTAGCTGTAGTAGGCTTTTTTTCTTTTATTTGATTACACAGCTTTTAAGGTTGTTTATTTATTTATTTTAAAGTAACTCAAAATGCTTTTCTTGTATTAAAAGAAACAGATCACGGACAGCCACATGGTTCACACACAGTAGGAATGCAAAGATTGGTCAATATAATTTGTCTCATTAACAGTCAAAAGAAAAAAAGTCTCCTTAAATGCCAATCTTATTAAATTTCAACATTTATTCCTGACTTTAAGGTCTTTTGAATTTTAAGATTATGTAATTTAAAAAAATAATATGCTGAAACATAAGTGCAAAATTAAGAATGCTTAAATAATATAATCTATAACTACTTGAATACTATTTAGAATATCTATTGGCAACAAATGCTTTAGTATAAATTTTTATCAAATTATTTAATGATAAGCCCTGCTTAAGACACTGATGATATGCATTTTATCAACCAAATAATTGTATTCATAACAAATTCATCATGCAGTTCATTTAATTTGTCTAGGTAGAAATAAGATGCAGTATATTTGCACCATGTAGTCTCTGGGGCCACATTTCAATTATTTTTCTGGCACAGCATAGTGACATACAATTAGTCTGTAATCTTGCCAAGTAATTTTACACATTTTCTATAAAAAGATTAAAGCTAACTTAGCAGCAGTTAAGGATGTTATTGTGCTTCCAAGACACATATATCTATAATAATCTATTGAAATATGTTGAGGTTACACGATCATCTCAACAATTTGTATAGATAAAGCTACATGATGATAACAATGACAGAAGCAAATTCAAGCCTCAAATTATGACCAATCGTAAGTATAAATTATTGGAAGGGGCAATGCTGGTAACTTTCAAAGAAGATATTTTATGCATATGATTATATCTTACAAGTTCGTCAACAGACACGGACATATCTTAAAAATTTGAGATGGCGTTGCTTATAATGCTAACAATGCTAACATCTATTTGACTAAACGAACCCAACTGCTTAAATGAACAAAAACTTTCTCAATCTTTTCAGGCACTTTCACTACTGTTGAAGTATGGATTAAAATTGACAAACTCCTAATAATATTTAATATCATCAATCTGAATATGACAAAAATTGACCATCTGTTCAGAATTACTCAGAATGAAGATGATATTTAGCAATTTTCATATAAATCTAGATCCAGTCACAATCTTCCTAAGAAAGAAGTATTTACTATGTACTAGTATAACTGTAAATACAATTTATAGCTAAAGATATGACAATATTTTTTTCAGGCTGGGCTACAACATTGATTTCCATGAAAATCTAGTCAGCTTCTACTGGTAAGACACTTAACAATGAAACTTTACCAATTACACCAGTTACTTAATTTTAATATTATTCTGTGTATTTTTGCTTCATCACTAAAATAAAACTGACCACTGAATTCCTTGAAATAAAAGTTGTACTCACCTCACAAAATAATGTAAGCTTGTCATCTGGTAAAAGACCATTAGCTTCATCAAGCAAAAAATCCCTTCGAATGAATTTTTTAAAACCCCAGTCCTTCCCTTGTACAAATCGATATGCTCTTTGGCTTTCTGGTGGAAAACAGAAGTTTAAACAAAACAAGCATCCAAGAAACATTTTATTAACGATAACACAGTTAAATGAATGTATAAAAGTAAGACTTGGCCAATACCTCCATCATAAAAATTAGAGACATGTGTGTTCATAAATAAAATGTCCTAAGAGTTACATTTGGTAAAACCAGATCATTTCACAGCACTACTAAAATTTGGCCATCATTAATAAGCTTACTTTCAGATTCCAAGATATCTAAGAAAAGCCAGATCAAATCTCAAAGAGACAGAAGAGATCTTTCAAACAATCTAAGCCCTTCAATAAAGAAGTAGAATCAAAATACACTGATAGAGGAATACTATTTCTCATTAAACGTTAGAACCGAATTAGAAACATACCTATAATTTCCTGCTTCTCTCTTTAAAAATGGATGCTCTAAATCACCAGGACATGTTGTAAGCTTTACTGGGATAACCATCCCACTGATTTAAGTTTTACTGAACTAGAGAAAAATCTATTAATTGGTGAAAAAGCTACATAAAGCCCCTTATCATTCCTAGGTCTTTAGACATAATCCCCTCACCTCTAAAAACAATTTTCATAAAAGTCCAGAAGAGTTTTAGTACCATTAGTTAAAAAAAAGATTTAATAAATGTTTCAAATGCCTAACATACTGGCTAACAACTGTTTACTATGATGTAAACCAGATACTTAACTGAAAATATTCACTATCTGTTATATACACAAGCTGGAGGTAGAAAACAAGTAATAATTTTAATGGAAACACTCCATGTAATGGACTGAATATTTGTATTCCCTTAAAATTTTTATGCTGAAGCCCTGTCCCAATGTGATGGCATTAAGAGCCAGTGATTGGGCTTAGATGAGGTCATGAAGTTAGAAATCCTCATAAATAGAATTTGTGCTCTTATAAAAGAGACCCCACAAGTTCCCTAGCCCTTTTCACCATGTGAAGACACAAGGAAATGCTGGTGGTCTGTAAGTCTTCACCAGAATCTGACCATGCTGCTACCTTAATCTTGGATTCCCAGCCTCCAGACTTATGAAAAATAAATGTCAGTTGTTAATAAGCCACCCAGTCTGTTACTTTGTTACAGCAACCTGAACTAAGACACTCCCATATCTTAAATGTCAAACAACGTGAAAATACATGTGAAACTATGTATTACTCAGCAATAAGATATTTAAATGTATTTTTGGAGGGTTTTTTGGTAACCATGTACTTGATTTTGTCATTTACTTCTAGAAATCACTTAAAATTTAACGTGGCAGTTCACGATGTATTTTTCTACTCTGTACACAGTACATTTCCTACAAAGTTCTTAGGAAGTACCAGGTTACATGGTTTCAGTCGGCTATATGTTTCAGCTGCCTGTAATTCAGAAGCTAGAACTGAATTAATAGATTCTGAGACTAAGAAAAGCTGATTTCCTTTCAGTGTTAAGTCTACTGCTCAAAAAAAAATTCGAGTGACAAAGTATTAGGACATTCAAACACCTTTACACTGTTCTTCAGATTTTATTACCTGGCAAAAATGGCAAAGGAGAAAAAGAAATATTTCCTGAACACTTATTCTATGTGCCAGGCACTGAAACAGGCACCTTGTCCTAACAGTAGCTATTTTTAGAAGTGAAAAGTAAATGTTACTTTAGGACATTAAAAATGCAAATTTTAATATGATTTGCATGCCTTATGAAGTCTAAGACTTAGTAAAACATCTATAATTCTATATTGGCATTTAAAATTAACAGGCTGGAGTTTCCGTTGTGGCACAGTGGTTAACAAATCCGACTAGGAACCATGAGGTTGCAGGTTTGATCCCTGACCTTGCTCAGTGGGTTAAGTAACCAGCATTGCCGTGAGCTGTGGTGTAGGTTGAAGATGAGGCTCGGATCCCGCATTGCTGTGGCTGTGGTGTAGGCCGCTGGCTACAGCTCCGATTAGACCCCTAGCCTGGGGACCTCCATATGCCATGGGAGCAGCCCTAGAAAAGATAAAAAAGACAAAAAAAAAAATAAAATAAAATTAACAGCCTAAATAAGATGTTTTGGATTAACCAGATTTTAGGGGGGAAAAAACCCTAAATTTTCCTAGGTAAAAGTGCAGAAATCACAGCACATAGTTAGAGACTTGCTCAAATCATTTGGAATTCACTTACCCATTGCTTTTGTTTCTTCCCTTTTAGCATTCAGAAGGGAAAATTTGAATTTTGCTCGAACTTCACTTTTTGGACAGCTGACTAAAAGCAAATATAAGGACAAGTAGTCTTTACTTTCATCATCTAATCCCTTTGGATTTACCCTCAGGCACCTAAAATAAAACAACAGACTCACATGGAGGAACATAATACTTTAAACATTCAAGAGAGAGGCAATACTGAAATCATTTGTTAAACAATCTATATAATTGAACGATGTTCCCCTCAATGTCTCCCCACAGTTCTTTATAATTCTCTGTACTATCAGGAGCTTATGTAATCTATATGATATATTAGACTAAAATCCATTCAGAAACAATAGCATAACTGTGAAGCAGCTGATGATAACATCAAAAATGAACAGCCAAAACAAACAAAAATCTTACCATTTCATTTTGTCACTTGGGCTAGATGAGAATGTTGAACTTTTTAACACTTCACCCATTTCCTCTCGACAAAAACTGAAGTTATTAATGGTCCACATGTAGGAAAATTTTACTACTTTAACCTAAAATATTGAGAAAAGCACTTTTACCATGATGATTTTTATGTTCCTTAATTGTCACGTTAAACAGCTTATGACCCACTCTTCTAATAGTTCTAATAACAATGCCAAAGTTCTTCACAATACTCTGAGTACCATAAAATTTTTAAGTGACATAAAATAAGGCATTTCTAATAGCACGTACCTGTGTATAACACCAGCTTTCTGCTATAGGACCAGTAGACATATCTCCAGAGAGAGGTGGAGTGGGTTCCCGAGACATTGCCACTTTATTGCAGTCTTGTAAGATTTATGCAATATCCCATACAGATGAGACTTCACTACAAAGAAAGAAAGTTTAATTTACTATTCCCAAAGTTTAACCGACTCAATCAAGAGGGAAGTATTTAAAGAGTCATAAAACAATTACTTTCCCAAATCAGATTATGAGGAAATGTGAGGATTTCATTATTTTTAGTATTTTTTTTTCCTTTTTTTTCTTTAGGGTTGCACCTGTGGCACATGGAAGTTTCAAGGCTAGGGGTCAAATCGGAGCTGCAGCTGCTGGCCTACACCACAGCCACAGCAACGTGGGATCTGAGCTGTTGTCTGTGACCTACACCACAGCTCAGCAACGCTGGTTATTTAACCCAGTGAGAGAGGCTAGGGATTGAACTCACATCTTCATGGATACTAGCTGGGTCCATAACCTCTTAGCCACAATGGGAACTATGATTATTTTATTAATTTTTTAAAATAAATAAAATCATGTCTTTATGCCATATGATACTTGAAATCTATATGAAATCAATACTTACAGCTGTTACGTTACAAAGGCATACTTTTCAAAATTATCACAAATAAAAAACAGCATAGTAAGACCGTAACCATAAAATCAAAATGACAGGGAAATGTACTATCGGATTCACCTTCTTTCATCTCTTCATTGTCTTATTTATGAAAACCACAAGGGTTACAAAGTTAGAACAGCCCTGGGAACTACAATATTAGTCACTCATTTGTCAGACCCCAAAGTTTGACCAACTAAAAACACAGAATGGGACCTAACAGGCAATGCTAAATAATTATATCCCACAGAAATCTACCCCTATTTCAAGAAGGTTCTCTGATAAGACTGTTCTTATTTTGGAGTATTCCCTATCAGATAATATGTACCATACCATAAAATTTCCTCCAATTAGTTGTTCTTGAACTACATCCATTTGGACACATAATCAGTCATCATAACCTGGCCAGGACATTAACGACTAGATGGTACTTTGCACTTGGGAAAAAAGTCTATTAAAAAAGAGGTAAAATCCAAAAGAGCTATGTAAGTAGTATACCTTGCAGGGATGTGGGTGGGGATGTTTCAAGATTACATTCCAATAAAAGGACTCAAGTCTGGAGAACTAATTTTTTTTTCATTTTATGAATAAGGGAAGAAAACCACATGAGTCTCATAAAAAGAAAATACTACAGGAAAAAAGGGAAGGATTCATTCAAAATGCAGAAGAAAATATTTGCTCTGTATCTATACCCAATGAAACAATAATATGAAATAAGAAAACAAAAATTGAGGAAAGCTACCTGAAAGATATATAAAAACAAAAAGATCTACAAAAAGGTATGAAAAATGTGAAACAAGAAATGAATTAAGCACATTAAAAATTTGCACTATGAGAGTTCCCATCGTGGCTCAGTGGCTAATGAACCCGACTAGTATCCAGGAGGTTGTAGGCTCAATTCCTGGCCTTGCTCACTGGGGTAAGGATCCGGCATTGCTGTGAGCTGTGGTGTAGGTCAAAGATGTGGCTCCAGCTTGGTGTTGCTGTGGCTGTAGTGTAGGCCAACACCAGCAGTTCTGATTTTACCCCTAGCCTGGGAACTTCCATATGCCATGGATGTGACCCTAAAAAAAAAAAAAAAAAAAAAATTTGCACTATAAATAATGAATCAAAATAAGAAATCACCACTGAGATACAGTTATGTGAAATTCAAAATAAGAAAAAAAGTTCTAAGTATCATGTTCCACTAAAGGAACAAAATTCAAGATAGCCCCATTTTTCTCCTCATTGTTAAATATGTACAGAAAAGAGGACATTTTCCACAGAGTTCTAAGGGGAAAGGGGCTGTAGACAAGGATTCTATACAATATCACGTTTTTAATTCTTATAAGATTTCAATAGTGATATCTATACTAATAGACTGACCCAAATGTATTTACGTAGGTTCCTCACATACAAGAGTTTCTATCATATGATATACTTGCAGTACAACACAATGAACTGGGGAATAAGCAAAGTAGCCAGGGAAGAAAGTCAGGATGATAGCATTGGGAATGTTCTACTAGGAGCACTTGACAGTCATAATTATCATTAAAGGAGAGGTGAAAAAGAGGGGATGTTCCTTTATTAAGCAAGAAAGAACAGAGGAGATAAATGACTAAAGTAAGAGTGACTCAAAGAAAAGTGAATACACAATTTAAAGTACACTGTCACTTTAACAAGAGTTATTCACTTCTACCTAAAAATTAGGTACTGCTCTTAAGTACCTCCAGTTGTTATCTTCAATTATTTTTATAAACCACAAACGGTTACTTATGTTTGAAAACAGAACAGCAAAGAGGTAGTCACAACAGCAAGCTGAGATCACTGATAGAATACTGTCATTTTAAAGATGTTGGTTTCCCCTCCATATTTAATAGCTTTATTGAGGTATAACTTATATACCACAAAATTCATTCACTTAAATGTACAGATCAATGATTCTTAGTGAATTATATAGTTGTACATGCATCAATATCATTTTAGAGTACATCCAGCATCCTGAAAGGTCCCTCCCAACCACCAATTTAGGCAGCCAGTAATCTGCTTTCCATAGTTATACTTTATCTAGAAGTTTCATGTAAATAACTTTGCACAATATGTAGTTTTATGTCTGGCTTCTGCTTTTTTTCCCCCTGAATATGTATTGTAGTTTCCTATCTATTTACATATCTCCTAATATCTGGCTGAAAGCTGGACATTTTAGTTAATGTAGCAACTGCAGCAATTCTGGATTCTGATTTATTTTTCTATGGGTGGTTGTTCTGTAAAATGAAATTTGCCAGGACTTACAGTATCTGTCTCCCCCATATTGTGTAGCTGATGATACCTGTTTGGATTTTATTCTCAACTTTTTTTGCCTGGTTATCATAGCTGTTTTCGTTCTTTCGAACCAAGTTTGCTACTTTTAGCTGACAAAGCCACAAGTTCCCTCAACTTCTTCCTGGCCCCAAATCAAGTCCAACTGATCTGGCAGCAAAGCTGCCCCAGGCTAGTAAAACTACCACTGCTATCTACTGGGCTGAAGGTGGAAACAGGAACAGAAATATGAGTTGGATACTTTTCTCTCTTTTTTTGGGGGGGGGGGGGGGGGAAGGGCTGTGCCTGTGGCATGTGAAGCTCCCAGGCCAGGGACTGAGCCCATACCACAACAATAACCATAGCCATGGAAGTGACAGTGCCAGATCCTTCACCCACTGAGACATGAGGGAACTCTGGATATTTCTCTTAAGCAAATTCACAGCTAATATACGTACCAAAAGGGCAACGATTATTGACTTACCCATTAGGAATATATGAAATGGCCCTGTCCTAGGCAATACTAGGCCAGTGGTTCTGAAGCAGGCTAATAAAATAAGCCATCATGACCAATTTTGAAAACAATAAACCAAGAAAAGCATTTGCAGGGCATAAAGCACATAGGAATTTCCCTAATATATAAAGAATTCCTAAAAATTAGAAAGAAAAAGAATACAAATAATTCACCAAAAAAGAACGTTTTAGAGTAATATAAATTAAAATTAAATTAAGAAGCCCCCTCCCCCTTTTTTTTAACTTTTAGGGTCACACCCATGGCATATGGAAGTTCCCAGGCTAGGGGTCAAATTGGAGCTGCAGCTGTCAGTCTATACCACAGTTGCACCAATGTGGGATCTGAACTGCGTCTGAAATCTACATCACAGCTCATGGCAATGCCAGATTCCCAACTCACTAAGCAAGGCCACAGATCGAACCTCATCCTCAAGGATACTAGTCAGATTTGCTTCCACTGTCACAATGGGAACTCCACGAAGCCATTTTTTAACCTAGCATACTAGTAATAATACAAAAAATAGTTGAGAGTTTAAGGATAAAGTACTCTCACATTTCTTGTGAGAATACATATAAATTGTAAAGTTATTTTATAACCTCCCTTCTCATTTTTTTATGGTGAAATTTCTGGCAAAAAAAAGGAAAGGAAATTATGTTAATAAATAAGCTACTAATTTTATAAGTATAAACACGCTGATATTGTTATTTGATGTCCATGAGAACCAATTAAATGGTTTCTGGCAAATAAGAATGGTTTCCAAAAAATTTAGAAAAAGGCAGTAGGATGAAGAAGCAATCTGCAGGAGAAGTGCTAAAACGTGGAAAAGTTCAACCTCATTTGTAATCAGTGAAACATAAAAACAATCCATACCATTTTCATCTACACTACAGCCAAAGATTTTTTTTAAACTGTCAATTTCTATAGCCAGGAAAACTGGAGAGATGCAAATATTATTCTACTGGCAAGTCCTATCTTTTAAGACAATTTTACAATTAGTATCAAAGGAAAGTTTTTGTCAGATACATGCTAGACATTCATCTTGGGACAACTGTGGAGAAACATAATTAAGTATAAGCACAGTATGTTTTTTGTTACATTTTTATATACACAGAACTAAGGAACCACTAAGAGTACATTCAATTTTCTTAACGATAGGGAAAGTATTCAAGACATGTTTAAATTAAAAAATTAGACAAAGTATATCTAAAAGGACCTCATTTTCAATAGCATATACAGGCATACCTCAAGATATTATTGAGAGTCCAGTTCTAGACCACCACAAATAGAGCAAATATCATGCACACAAAAAAGTGAGTCATGTGAAATTTTTGGTTTCTCAATGTATATAAAATTATGTTGACACTATGATGTAGTGGATTAAATGTGCAAAGGCATTGTCTAAAAAAATACATACCTTAATTAATTGCTAACAAAAATGTAACTATCACCTGAGCCTACAGAGAATCACAATTTTTTTGTAACAGTAACAAAGATCACCAATCACAGATCACTGTAACAAATGAAAATGTTTGAAATATTTTAAGAACTACCAAAATGTAACACAGAGACATGACGTTTTACCGAATGCCATTTTCCAAGAAAAAGAGATTGAGACATGTTAGGTCAAAGAAGATGGAAAGTCAAAGAAAACTTTTAGGGAGTTCCCATCATGGCTCAGTGGTAATGAACCCGGCTAGTATCCATGAGGATGTGGGTTTGATCTCTGGCCTCACTCAGTGGGTTAAGAATTCAGCATTGCCGTGAGCTGTGGTGTAGGTCATAGATGTGGCTGTGGCGTAGGTTGGCAGCTGCAGCTCCGATTCGACCCCCAGCCTGGGAACCTCCATGTGCTCAGGTACAGTCCTAAAAAGCAAAACAAAAACAACAACAACAACAAAAAAACAAACAAACAAAAAAACCCAAGAAAAAAGAAAACGTTTAAACATAATCTTCAATATTTAAGTTTCTGTAAGAAGATGTTAATTTAGTACTAATACAGTATATAAATAAAAAAGTCTACAAAATCTGGGAGTTCCTGTTGTGGCTCAGCAGGTTAAGAACCTGACATAGAGTCTGTGAGGATGATGGTTCAATCCCTGGCCTTGCTTAGTGAGTTAAGGATCTGGCTTTGTTGTGGCTGTGACACAGGCCAGCAGCTGCAGCTTGATTTGACTCCTAGTCCAGGAACTTCTATATGCCACAAGTATGGCCTTTGAAAGAAAAAAAAAAAAAAAGGATCTATAGAGTAAAGAAGAGAAAGTTCTTTAATGCCTCTACAAGAGTTTTTACTTTGCTCAAGTGTAACTCACAACTTAATCCACATATGTAAGTGAACTAAATAAAAACTCACAAAGATTTTTGTCTTTTTTCCAACTACTCCTTCAAATGATGTAGTTATGTGATGGGGGTATGGAGAATGCTGGTGAGCAGACTGCATTTGTGCACACTTAGAAGACATTATGTACCTTATTTATTCTTCCTCAACTCTATGAGATGGGTATTAATAACTCCATCTTAACCACAAGAAAATGATTAGACAGGTTAGAAAGCTTTAGACTACAAGTAACCGAAAACTGGCTGAACATAAATTTGCCTAGCTCCAAAGTCTATACTCTTTCATGCTGCTGCTCTTATCATAGAGCTGAAACAGCCCTTACCTATCTGGCCCAGCTCTTATTTTATAGATGAGGACCAAGATGAAAGAAACAGACTAGACAAGTAAAATAAACTGTCCACATTTACACTGTTAGATAAATATTAGAAGGACAAAGATCTCCTAATGTCCACTTCAGTGTTATTTCCAGTGTTATTTCTTTTAAAAGGAAAAAAAAAACCCAAACATTCAGGATTTCCTATCCTTGTTTCTACAAAAAACAGTTGCAGAAAGAGAGCACAACCAAAATAAAATATAGAGAATGACTTTATATAATCAGTCTACAAAATTTAAAAAATAAAGGTTTCATCCATATTCTAAATATGCTTTAAAAATTTTAAGTGTGATGTTTTCTAGTTTTATTTATTTAATCTTTTTAGGGCTGCACCTGTGGCATATGAAGGTTCCCAGGCTAGGGCTCAAATTGGACTTGTAGCTGCAGGCCTAAACCATGGCCACAGCAACATAGGATCCAAACCACATCTGTGACCTAAACTACAGCTCACAGCAATGCTGGATCCTTTAGCCTACTGAGGGAGGCCAGGGATCGAACCTGTGTCCTCATGGATACTATTTGGGTTTGTTACTGCTGAGCCAGGAACTCCATCTAGTTTTATTTTTAAAAGAGCAAGATGTTAATGGAATAAACACATAGGTAGTTTTCCCTTCCTTCTGCCCACCTGCCCGCTTGCCTGCCTTTTTTCCTTCTTTTCCTCTCTCTCTCCCTTCCTTCCCACCATCCTTCCTCCCTCCCTCCTTCCTTCTTTCCTTCCTTTTTTTCTTGCTTTTTTTAGGGCGAAATTTGCAGCATATGGAAGTTCCTGGATTAGGGGTCAAACTGTAGCTGCCAGCCTATACCACAGCAACACCAGATCCAAGAAAGTCTGTAACCTACACCACAGCTCACAGCAATGTTGGATACTTAACCCGCTGAGCGAGGCAAAGGATCGAACCTGTGTCCTCGTGGATACTAGTCAGGTTCTTTACTTACTCACTGAACCACAATGGGAACTCCTGGTAATTTTCTACTTTAACAAAATGTTTGAGTGCCAGAATTAATGTTCTACCACGTCATGTCACAGACACATTCAGCTACAAAACTCATCCTAAAGAATTTCAAATATTCAGAATGTGTATAATCATGTCAAACAATCATCTTCCCAATATCAAATCTTTTCTTCCCAACAGAAGCTATCTGCATCCTAAATTTACTATCATAGCAATGAATTTTTTTCACATTCATATTGTGTATCTGTGAATTCCTAAATGATATAGATAGAATTTTATAGATGTAGTCAAGTATATGCACACAGACCTCACTAAAAATGGCGGAAGTGGAAAACTCCCAAACTCCATCCCTCCACAATATGAGTGAATAAACTGGCAAAACCTGTTAGCATCAACTTATCTGGAACTCTGGAATGGGAAAAACAAACAAACAAACAAACAAACAAAAAACAAAAAAACCCCCAACCTCAAACTCACAACCCAGGGAATGCTTAATAAAGAATGCAGCTGCTGAATTTCAGTGAGAAAGAGTGGTGGTATTTTAACACACTCACTTATCATCCCCCCTCCCCAGTACAGCAGCAGCTGTGAAGACATCAGCCCACATTCCCAGTGCAGGTTGCTGGTACACTGGAAGCTATATGGATTTATTCAAAAGAACTGTGATGTGTGCTTTGTCCAGGCTGGTAAGTTCCCTGAATTATCAGCTTAAGGGCTTGTCTTTGTTTCACCTGCCTTGGAGCTTCCCCAGGGTAAAAGCAGCATTCTGACTGGCAGCATTTGACAAAACCATTTAAAGGTAAATGTATTATTATACCTGTCTGGTACAGGGGTAAACGCTGGGACAACCAATAGCCAGATAGGAAAGCCTAAGGAGAAAGAAGCTGAAAAAGATACCTGTGGGAGTCTCTAGTTCCACCCAGTTGCTGCAAATGTCATTATTTTGTTCTTTTTTATGGCTGAGTAATAAATATTCCATTATGTATATATACCACATCTTCCTAATCCAATCATCTGTTGATGGACATTTGGGTTGTTTCCATGTCTTGACTATTGTGAATAGTGCTGCAGTGAACATGCAGGTGCATGTGTCTTTTTTAAGGAGTGTGTGGATATATGCCCAAGAGTGGGATTGCTGGGTCATATGGTAGTTCTATGTATAGATTTCTAAGGTACCTCCATACTGTTCTCCATAGGGGGAAATAACAATTAAAAAAAAAAAAAAAAAAGGTGGGGAGGTGGGGGGATGTGCCTGGGCTGTGGGATGGAAATCCTGTGAAATCAGATTGTTATGATCATTATACAACTACAGATGTGACAAATTCATTTGAGTAATAAAAAATTAAAAAAATATATATGTAAAATAAAATTTTTAAATGAAAATAATACATTTTTAAATTCTATCTAAAAAAAAAAAAAAGATACCTGTGGGGAAAGGTTTTAAAAACTTTTCACAAGTCAGAAGGCCATGTGTATACCCGGGGCTAAACATATGCTTGGAAAATACGTGAGAACATCCTAAACTATCAACTGTGGCTGATCTTTAGATGCCACACAAGCAGAAAGTGAAGACTAAGGCAGAGCTGTAAATGACCTAGCTAAGCACTCAAGCATGGCTCCAAAAGAAAGCCTATCTCTATAAAACAGAGAAATAATTTTTTGGCTCCATGTATTTATGTCAATATTTCCCATCCTATTGCTAAAGCTAAGTTCTCAAGTGAATGTGGCCAGGAGATGGGAGGAGGGGGCTCTTTTCTTCTCTGCAGCCCCCAACTGGAGGGATGTAGGCTCTACCTTGGCTGTAGTGCTGCTGTGGCACTGACTGCTCTTGTTTTAACTTGGAAAGAGGGTGTTTCACACTGGGAGAGCCAAGCCAAGAAGAACAGGATACTGTTCCTCTTCTCCTGCTCTCCCCATCCCACCAAGTGTTTAGGTATTAGAGTAGAGATATGACTGGGAAAGAAATACACCACTGCACTCACTCCATACTCAAGAGATCTGACTTGGAGATACTGCCTATGGGCAGAAGGGGGCCATAAAACAGCTCCAAATCTCTTCCAGAGAAACAGTGATTCACTTGTAAGGCAATGAGCAAAGGTATTCCAAAAAACAGTAGAAGTCCTGGTGAAAGGTAATTGAGAGGATATTGAAGGAATCTATGGACATAAAAAAATAACCTGTAAGCTGGTTTGTTTGCCAGAGGACAGGAAACAGCCAAGAGGAGCCTTCCTACAGTCAGGACAAATCTCAAGCAGTGATTTAGGCCACTATTCCTAACTTTGATTACTTTGGCGGGTGAAGCAATTAATACCTGAAGGCATCACTAAAAATTATGAAGCAACTAGCATAGATTGGTGGATCATAACATTTTGAAGTTGTCAGGAAGATAGTTAAGAAGAGCCCTGCCAATACTACTGTCATCAGGGTTAACTGTGAAAACACAGGGCTATGGCCCTAAAGGAGCAACATCAGAGGCTGTGCACATGCACTGGGGATAAAGACTGGGGCAGATGGAAAGACAGGAAAATGGACTCTACTAAAATAACCAGCCAGTCATTAAACAAACAAGCAAGTTAACAATAATATGCACTGGGAGACATCAGCTCCAAGAATTTCTACTTTTCTACATGTGTAACTGGGTCACCATGCTATATAGTAGAAAAAAATAAATAAAAGCAAAAACAACTTGCAGAAATAAAAACAACATACCAATAAAGAGGCAAAACAATTTTTTAAAGCAACCTTCAAGTGAAAAGCATATAATAACTGAAGTAGAAAAATGACAAAAGGGGCCATGCTCTAATATACATATTTATGAACTAGTAGAATTACTCAACTTGTTGAGAGATCAACAGAGATTACACAACCCATAGATAAAAGAAAAAAAATGAAGAGAGCGTCAGAGAAATGTGGGACCTTATTAAGTTAAGCACATTGACAAACATATAATGGGAGGACTAAAAGTAAAAAAGATAAAATGGAGAAGAAGCATATCCTAAGAAATAATGACTGAACATTTCCCAAATTTATTCAAGAATACTACTATACACACATTTAGAAAGCCCAACTAACTCCAAGTAGGATGTACACAAAGAGATCCATAGATGCATCATAATTAAAAAATGATGAAAGCCAGAGACATGGAAAAACTAGTCACTAGGACAGCTATAATTAAAAAATAGAAAATTACCAGCACTGGAGAGAATATGGAAGAAAAAAAATTTTTTTTTTGTCTTTTTGCCTTTTTCTTAGGGCCGCTCCTGTGGCATGTGGAGGTTCCCAGGCTAGGGGGCCAATCGGAGCTGCAGCCACCTGCCTACATCAGAGCTGCAGCAACGCGGGATCCGAGCCGTGTCTGCAACCTACACCACGGCTCATGGGAACGCGGGATCCTTAACCCACTGAGCAAGGCCAGGGATCGAACCCGCAACCTCTTGGTTCCTAGTCAGATTCGTTAACCACTGCGCCACGACGGGAACTCCATTGCTGGTAGAAATGAAAAATGGGTCAGCTACTGGAAAATTTGGCAGTTCCTCAAAAAAGTAATTCCATTCCTAAGTATACATCCAAAATAATAACAAGTATTCAAATAAAAACTTGTACATGAATGTTCATAACAATACTACTCACGACAGACAAGATTATTGGCTGATAATCCAATGGCCATCAACTGATAATGGATAAACAAAATGATTATATAGCCATAAAAACAAAGAAATATTGATATATGCTTCAACATGGATGAACCTCAAAATATGGTTAAGTGAAGAAATTCAAGGAGTTCTTGTTGTGGCTCAGCAGGCTATGAACACAACTAGTATCCATCAGATATGGGTTCTATCCCTGGCCTCGCTCAGTGAGTTGAGGATCTGGCACTGCCATGAGCTGTAGCGTAGGTCTCAGATGCAGCTCAGATCTGGCATTGCTGTGGCTGTAGTGTAGGCTGGCAGCTGTACCTCTGATTTGACCCCTAGCCTGGGAACTTCCATATGCCCATAAGCTGCAGGTGCAGCCCTAAAAAGCACAAACAAACAAACAAACCCCAAGGTAATGGAAATAATTATAAAGTTTCTTCTATAACCACTGAGATTAAATTACTCACTATTACAGAATAAAGTACCATACAGTTTATTTTTAATAATTCTCAAGAGAGTAATTTTCAATAACTGTATAGCAGCCTTAGCTTACCAAGCTTTAAGACAAATGGAATATATAAATTATTTAACAAAGTTCAGTTAAAAAAAAATCATTCTGTCTGAAAAATATAAAAATTCTATCCAGGTATAAAATGTGACTAGCATGTGTATGAGATACCTCTTTTGAACTGCCATCTGTAATCAGCTCAAGTCTTCTAGAAGCTATCTTAATCAACTGTGATGTTAATCACTGCATTGTTTATTTAATTCTTCAACTAACAAAAATGTAAATCACTCTGTAACTGTGAAATACTACCATATTTATCCTAAAAGTTATTGAAACCGCTTTATGAAGTTGTAACTGAAAACACTGTCTGAGGTCAATATATATAGACTATCAGTATTAAATCAAAGGAAATGAGTTAATATGTAACAATATATAATGTTCAAACTTTTGCTAAAACCTATCAGGAAGAATAAAGGTGATAAAATAATAACAATATGTATATCATAAATTCCTTAAATCTATTTAAATTACGCATGTGATGACTTCATGGAAATGCAATAAGCATTTATTATGTGCTTAGATATATAACACACATAATGGAACTTGAAGCACTACAAAGATAAATAACATATAGTCCCTGCTTTGTGTAGGTGGAGAGAGAGATACATGCTAGGTTACTTTCAATATAGTAATATGATATAAGAATGTACAGAGTAATAATGAAGCACTTTCAGGACAGGTAGGATGTCCTGAAGATGGTCTCTGAGCTGGATGCTAAAGGAAGCAAACAAATTATAGGAAGACCACGAACTACAGCACAGATTTTTAACAGCAAGGGTTATATACTAAGACCAATGTGAATGAATCACTGTTTTTGTCAAATTCCATAATGTTAAAGACACTGGGCCTTTACTTTGTCTATTTAAAGATTAGAACACCTCATTTCCCTATGGTTGGTGAGTGGATAACATGAAATTTCATATATATATATATATATATATATATATATGTAAAATTTATCTGTATTTATGCTTAGTACAATATCTATATATCTGTGCTTCTGCTTACCACAATGTGATTATTAGAATAGATATACAACAAGGAAAACTTCACAGGTGATATCTGAAGATAAATCATTTGGGCAGTGGTAGTAAGGGTGGTAATTTACAAAATAATTAACGTATACAGAAAGTACTTAGAGGCTATCATGCGGTCTTCTGCTTCTGAGTATGATGAAATAGCTGGCAGGTAAACTAAATTCTACTGTGAAGTAGAAAAATCTGGGTAAAAATAAAATATCTGTTTAAAAGCCATCCAGAGCTACTCAAGCAACCAGGACAGAGGGTCCCAAGACTCCGAAGAAGAATGAATAATCTAATGGTAAGCTGATGGACTACAGATACTTTTTTCTAAGAGCATATGTTGATTCTAGCCACAACACAGAGTGAGAATCCAGGCTTTGCCCAAGCTGAGGGCTGCTGCCAAGAGGCAGAAATATCAGCAAAGATTCTGTCGGCCTCACGGGGTAGAAGATAAAAATAGGTACCTGAGAGGCTAAGATCCTGATGAAAAATGTCCTTCAAGATTTCTGTGGAATGCTGATGTGCACGGAGCAGGAAGCCAAGAAGCTTCCCAAAAGTACAGCAAAGTTTTCAGATTATCTCATACTGCTAAGAAGACAAGGATTAGAGTTTAGGATCTGCCAGAGAGAGGGGCCCAAGTGAAAACATCAGGCCTTTAGTTGGAAGGCCTGGGAAGCTAGGCTGTATGAGAAGAATAAACCATATATACAAACAGCCTTAATTCAGTCTTAATTCACTACAGTCTCCAACTAACTCAAAGTTATCAGCCCCTCTGCTTTATATCTAAGAGAGGAAACGATGAACCTTTCATGAAAGATGATATCATGTGCAACCTTTACAATTTTCATAATGGCCAGTAGTCAATAAACAATTGCCAGGCTGCCAAAAGACAGAGGAATATGACTGAAAACTAGGAGGAAAAAATCAAAACCAAAACCAGGCACAGACCCAGACTCACAGAACCTTCAGGCATTCAGAAATCAACAGGCAGAAACTTTAAAATAATTATGATTAATATGTTGTATATTAATAATATGTAGTAGAAAGGAAAATATGGCGAAAAAATAGATGAAGTTTTATCAAGAATATAAGTCCTTGGGACATCACCTCCCTGTGAGTCACTGGGCCTTGTCCTACCACAGGGGCCACACTGCTGCTGGCCCCTTGTCCTGGAGCACGGCGTGGCAGCTGCAGTCCTGGCTTCAGCCTGGGGTAAAGAGAAGCCTCAGTGTGTCAGAAGCATGCAACCTCTTGCCCGACCCAGTGAGCCCCGGGTGTGAACCGCGCTGATGGAGGATGGCAGCATCCGGGGTGGAGAAAAGCAGCAAGAAGAAGACTGAGAAGAAACTTGCCACACAAGAGAAAGCTAAATTGTTGGCAGGCTTCATGGACGTCATGAATAATAGGCAAAAACAGAAAACATTGTGTGATGTGATCTTTAAGGTCCAGGAAAAAAAGATACCTGCTCATTGTGTTGTCCTTGCTTAAGCCAGTCATTTTTTTTAACCTAATGTTTACAACTAACATGCTTGAATCAAAGTCCTTTGAAGTAGAACTCAAAGATGCTGAACTTGACATTACTGAACAACTTGTGGAATTTGCCTATACTGCTAGAATTTCTGTGAATAGCAACAATGTTCCGTCTGTTAGATGCAGCAAACCAGTACCAGATTGAACCTGTGAAGAAAATGTGTGTTGATTTTTTGAAAGAACAAGTCAATGCTTCAAACTGTCCTGGTGTAAGTGTGCTAGCAGTGTCTAGACTCTCCTGAATTGAAAGCAACTGCAGATGACTTTATTCATCAACATTTTACTGAAGTTTAAAAAACTGATGAATTTCTACAGCTTGATGTCAAACGAGTTACACATCTCAACCAGGACACTGACTGTGAGAGCAGAAGACCAGGTTTATGATGCTGCCATTGCGTGGTTGAAATATGATGAACCTAATCGCCAGCCATTTATGGTTGACATCCTTACCAAAGTCAGGTTTCCTCTTATATCAAAGAACTTAAGCAAAACAGTACAAGCTGAACCGCTTATTCAAGACAATCCTGAATGCCTTAAGATGGCGATAAGTAAGTTGCTTTAATATCCACTTATAACCTGATGATGTAGCCAGTTTCTCATGGGCTTAAAACCCTTGAGAGGAGTTCCCATTGAGGGTCAGCAAGTAACAAACCTGAGTAGTATTCATGAGGACACGGGTTTGATCCCTGACCCTTCTCAATGGGTAAAGGATCCAGTGTTGCTGTGAGCCTCAGTGTAGGTCAAAGACATGGCTCAGATCCTGGGTTGCTGTGGCTGTGGCATAGGCTGGCAGTTGTTCTCCAACTTGACCCCTAGTCTGGAAACTTCCACATGCCATGGGTGTGGCCCTAAAAAGACCAAAACAAACAAATAAACAAAAAAAACCCTGAGAATGGATCAGACTCAGCAGCCAGGGAGAAATAGCTGAAACTTCGCTCTAGGTAATTAATCTGTTCAGTTTTTTAACTGTCTATCTGGAGGGAACTTAGCCTCAACCCTTATTTTATAGGGACATATGTGATAGAAGGTAAAAATTACTTACACTTTGTCTCCTTTTGTGTACAGTAACTTTCATACACATTGTTATTAGTTTCCTTTTTAAAGTAACTCAGTATTGTACTGTGATCACATTTTCATTCTTAGAGAAAAAGGTTGGTTTGTTTGCACCTGGAACACAACATTTTTCACCACACTTTTTCATTTACTTAATAATTTCTTGACTTGCAGGTTATGTTTCAATCTCTCTGTAAAATACCATTTTAATAAAACTGTCTGTACAATTAAAAAAAAAAAAAAAAGAATATAAGACCTTGGGAGTTCCCGTCATGGCACAGTAGAAACAAATCTGACTAGGAACCATGAGGTTGTGGGTTCAATCCCTGGCCCCGCACAGTGGGTTAAGGATACAGTGTTGCCATGAGCTGTGTGGAGGTCACAGACTTAACTCAGATCCTGCGTTGCTGTAGCTGTGGCATAGGCTGGCAGCTGTAGCTCCGATTTGACCCCTAGCCTGGGAACTTCCATATGCTGCACATGCAGTGTCTGTGCCCCTAATTGAAAAAAAAAAAAAAAAGGAAAAAGAGAAAGAAAAAAGAATATAAGTCCTTAACAAAGGATCAAGTGGAAACTCTAGAACAAAAACAAATAAATAAATAAACCAGCCCTGAAATTAACAACTTAATATGTAAGCTTAACAGAAAAAAAGATAGGAATAGAAGTCTTTTTTAAGAGGTCAATAAAAGAGGAGATCCCACAGTGGCTCAGTGGAAATGAACCTGACTAGTATCCATGAGGATGCCAGTTCAATCCCTGGCCCTGCTCAGTGGGTTAAGGATCAGGTGTTGCCATGAGCTGTGGTGTAGGGTCACAGATATGGCTCAGATCCGTGTTGCTGTGGTTGTGGAGTAGGCCAGCAACAGTAGCTCCAATTTGATCCCTGGCCTGGGAAATTCCATCTAACACACCCAAAGTCCTAAAGAAAAAAAAAATATATATATACATACACACACACACATATCCCCCCCCACACCCATATGATGGAGGGGAGGGAGGGAGAGAGGGGTGGAAAGAGAAAGGGAGGAAGGAAGGTGGGGGGGGGGGGAGACAAGAGGCAAGATCTAGTGTTCCATAGCAAAAGAATGTAAGTTATTTTCAAGGAAACAGAAAACATTTATTAAATGACAAGTCTTCTATCTAAAAGAAGCTAAGAAAAAATAAGTCAAACCCAGCGAAAGTAGAAGAAATAATATAGGTATAAGCAGCAGAAACCAATGACTAGGGAAAAAATGAACAACAGAAAAAATACAAAGCCAAAAGGTGGTTCTTCAAAAAATTAATAAAATTGATTCAGTTAGACTAATCAAGGGAAAAGAGAGAGGACACAATTTTACAACACCAAAAATGATGCCGTAAAAGATAATGAGGCTATCATGAAAATGTTTAACCAACTTAATTGAAAATTTGAATAAAATGAGAAAATTACTTAAAACGCATCACTTTCTAAAACTGACACAAATATGAAAATCATAAATAGTCCTATTTTTATTAAAATTTAACTATTACAAACCCTCCCACAAGGAAAATTTATAGAGATGGCTTCTTGTTTGATGAAACAAGCGTAACTTTTTTTTTTTTTTGTCTTTTTGCCTTTTCCAGGGCTGATCCCGAGGCATATGGAGGTTCCTAGGCTAGGGGGTCTAATCGGAGCTGTAGCCACAGGCCTATGCCAGAGCCACAACAACAAAGGATCCAAGCCAAGTCTGAAACCTACACCACAGCTCACGGCAACGCCGGATCCTTAACCCACTGAGCAAGGCCAGGGATTGAACCCGCAACCTCATAGTTCCTAGTTGGATTCCTTAACCACTGAGCAGTGACAGGAACTCTGGAACAAGTGTAACTTTTGTACCAAAACCTGTCAAGCACATTACAAGAAAGAAAAATATAGAAAAGTCTCTCTTGTGAACATACACGTAAAAATGCTAAGCAAACTAATAGTAGGTCAAACCTAGGATTGTATAAAAAGTTTATTTCACAACCAATGAAGTTGTGAATAATACAAGGGTGATCAACATCAGAATTTATTAGTTTATCCTATTAAACTAAAGTAGTGGCAAAGAGATTACCTTGATAGATGCAGAAAAGGCATCTGATAAAATTTAGTACCCATTTGGGATAAAAGCTCTTTAACAAACTGCAAATAAAAGAGAACCTCCCTAGTTTTACAGTGTCTTAAAACACATGTGCATATCTGTATAGAGTTCCGGGTGAGATGAGACTAGACTTGACAAAAAGACAAGAAAGATCAGTTCTTTTCATTCAACATTTCACCTGAAGTCCCAGCCAGTACCTTAAGGTAGGAAAAATTAAAGGCCTAAGAAATCGAAAAGAAGAAAGAAAATTATCACTATTCCCAGCTAACACCATGACTGTGTAGAAACTAATAGAATTATATAACCAACAGTATGCTATATACAAAGTCAACATACAAAAATCTAATGTATTTCTATATGCTAGCAATGATTAGAAAGTTAAAAAATTAAAAAGATACCATTTATAATATAATCTAAAAATCCACTTTTCCTAGAAATAAATCTAATGAAAGACACTTATAAACTCTACATGGAAAACTACAAAATGGTATTGAAAGTAAAGAGAAATAGGCTACAGTTCATGAAATATAAAATAAATCTTACAAAGAATTCTCCCCAGATTAATACATAAATTCAAGGTAACCACTACTAAAATCCCAAAAGTGCTTTTTGTGGAAATTGAAGATGAATTCTAAAATTTATATGGATATGAAAAAGGATCAAGAATACTCAAAATATTCTGTTATTTTGCTATTTAGGGCTGCACCTGCAGCATATGCAAGTTCCCAGGCTAGGGGTTTAACTGGAGCTGCAGCTGCCAGCCTATACCACAGCCACAGCAATGCCAGATCTGTGACCTACACCACAGCTCATGGCAATGCTGGATTCTTAACCCACTGCTCAGGGCCAGAGATTGAACCTGTATCCTCATGAATACTAGTCCAGTTTGTTTCTGCTGAGCCACAATGGGAACTCCCACCCAAAACATTCTTGAAGAACAACAGAGCTAAATGATTATAAGTACACCAAGTATAAAATATCAAGACTTAAGTATAAAAAAATAAGTATAAAATATCAAGACTTAAATACTGCTATGGAAATTAAGACAGTGGTACTAATGAAAAAAATTAGAGAAACTGATCATGGAAGAAAGTAAAAGAGTCCAGAAATAGACACATGCATATTCAGCCAGCTCATTTATGACAAAAGTATAATAAAAGGCAGTATAGAAAGTATGGTTTTTATGGTCCTGGGTCAAATGGATAGTCATACAGAAAAATAAAATCTTGACTCCTACCTCACATCACATACAATGATCAACTCCTGATGTACTTCAGATATAAACATGAAAGCAATGGAATAAAGCTTTGGTGGGTGGTAATGGGAGGACATCTTTACAACTTTGGGGCAGGCAAATATTTCTTAAGCAGGATGCAGTGTATAAAAAGGTATCTGCAGTACACATATCTGATATAGGACTTATATCCACAATATATAGAGAATTCCTACAAACTACTATTAAAAAATGCAGGCAACTGAACAGAAAAATTGGCCAAAGACTTAAATACAGCATAAAAAGCTAAAAAAAACTTAAAAGGACAATATACTATGTGCTGGCAGATGCAGAGAAATTAATCTCTAAAATTACACTGATAGTGAAAGTAAAAATTAGTCTAGCTCCTCTGGAAAACTGTTGCAATATCAAAGCTAAACAACCAAATACTTTGAAACTCATCAATTTCACTCCTGAGCATACAGCCAATACCTTACATTCATATGTTCATCAAAAGATGTGTGCAAGACTGTTGATAGATGGGCTCTAGATACAAATATAAAAACAAAGGGAAAAAACACCTTGGCTGACTAAACGTGAAAACTACCCAAATGTTAAATAAGTGACAGAATGGATAAACTGTGAACATTCATATAGTGGAATACTATACAACGAGTGAATAGTCTTCTACAACATGCAACATGTATAAATTTCATAAGTTAAGCTAAAAAGCCAGACATGCTGTATGAATTCCATCTATACAAAATTTTAAACAGGTAAAACTAACTTATAAGAAGTGAGAATAGCAGAGGTATAAGTGGCAAGGTTTTGAGGGACTATAGATGATATCAAGATTTATAGATTAGAAAAAAGATTTAAGTCAATGATCAAAGGGGTTCATGTAAGAGGCACTTGGATAATTTAAGAGTTTGGGGGTGGGAGAAGAAGTAGAATTATAAACATATTCAAGAAGACTATAAAAACATACATATTTATTATAGCGCTACAGAAGTACACACACAGAAAAATACAATGGGATTAGTGTCATTTACTAGCTTCCTATAAGCCCAATCATGTAAAGAACCCTACTACTACTATTCCAGGAAGTGCTTACTAAATGGGAACAAGAGGAGTTCCCGTTGTGGCTCAGCAGAAATGAATCTCACTAGTATCCATGAGGACATAGGTTTGATACCTGGCCTTGTTCACTGGGTTAAGGATCTGGTGTTGCTGTGAGGTGCGGTGTAGGTCACAGACAAAGTTCAGATCTGGTGTTGCTGTGGTGTAGCCTGGTAGCTGTAGCTCTGATTTGACCCCTAGCCTAGAAACTTCCATATGCCACACCTGCGGCCCTTAAAAAAAAAAAATGGGAACAAGAATCTCTAGCAGCCAAACCCCTGCAGGTATGCTTGCTACTGATTCTACCAAGCCAACAAAATAACTTCCTCATTCAAAGTTTTCAACTCATGTAACAGGGATTTTTGGAGCCCTTGCCATGGCTCAGCAGAAAGCAATCTGACTAGCATCCATGAGGACGCAGGTTCAATCCTTGGCCTTGCTCACTGGGTTAAGGATCTGGCATTGCCGTGAGCTGTGGTGTAGGTTGCAGATATGGCTCGGATCCAGTGTTGTTGTGGCTGTGGCATAGGCCAGCAGGTACAGCTCCAATTCGATCCCTACCCAGGTAACCTCCATATTCCATAGGTGAGGCCTTAAAAAGACAACAACAACAACAATAATAAAATAGAGGGATTTTTCTCTGCCAATGCATTACCAGCATTACAAAGAATCACAGTGAAAACTCATTTTATAATCATCCACTTCATGACAGCTTAGCAGATACTGATCTGTCCCACAAGGAAAGGGCTACCTAAAATGTGTAACTTTTTTCTAAATAGAAGCAATCTAATAATAAGAAGAATAAATATTCTGTAAAGGCATTCTACACTCCAGGCTAAGAATTTGCCTGATTTAAGGCCCAAAATAACTATGAGGAGGGCAATCACTACCTCTGTCAATGTTACAGGCAAGTAGAGTGCAAAAGGCTATGTAATCTGCCCAAGAATATAATGCTAAAATCTGGCAATGTCTGCCAGCCTGTCTGGATTCAAGCCTAAGCTTATACTAAATTCTTAAAGATGATCTTACCAGCATGTTAGTAACAGAAACAAAAACAACCACCCACGACAAATGGGACTCATACTGTCTTCGAAACTCATGTGACAGACACATGGTCTTCTATCAATTTTCTAACTTCTAGATGCATGGATCATATTTTTAACCCAAGATGGAACTGTGAAAATAGTACATAGTCAAAGCAGTGAAGTAAGTACATATATCTGTCTCTTCTATTTCCCAACAAACCAATGAGATGACAACAAATTTTTACAAAAGAATGAAGTTATAATAGGGATGGAAAATAAATGATGATATTTGCAGGTCAAAAATTTTGAGAAATTCAATGAAGATAAATGGGAACATATTAGCAGAGAAATCAATTAGATAGGAAGAAATTAGCAAGGAAACTAAAGGAGAAAATCACAACAGACATTTGGGAAAAATATAAAACAAAATAACCCTGGTTAAAATGGGGTCAACTTGGGGATAGAATAGCACACTTAAATAAAACAAGAATAACCTGCTTTGAAAAAGTGTCAGGAAATAAGAATTCTTGTGAATTAAAAACATAAATGATAAAATAAATCCAATAGGGAGATGGGATTAAGATGACTGAGTAGAAGGACTGGAGCTCAACTTCTTTCCTAAAAACAACATTCATAACTAAAAGCTGAGCAATCTTCAACCAAATGGACCAGAAATCTTAAAAAAAATATCCTACCCCAAAAGACAAAGAGGAGGTCACATCAATAGGTAGGAGGGGTGATTACACAATATAAACAACCCCATACCTCGCAGGTGGGAAGCCCCATGGACTGGAAAGTAACTGGTTCACAGAGACTCACCTACAGGAGTGAGAGTTCTGAGCCCCACATCAAACTCCCACTGGGAGAAAGAGCCCCTGAAGCATCTGGCATTGAAGGCCAGTGGGGCTTGTGCACAGGAGCTCCACGGGACTGGGGGAAACGGAGATCCCATTCTTAAAAGGCGCACATGGACTTTCACATGCACTGGGTCCCAGGGCAATGCAAAGTCTCCATAGGAATGTGGGTCAAACCTGACTGCAGTTCTTAGAGGACATCCTGGGAAAACAGGGGTGAATGTGGCTTGTGTGGAGGAAGGACATTGGAAGCAAAGCTCTTGGAAGTATTCAGCACCTGTGCCTTTCTCTGGAAGTGGCCATTTTGGGAAAACCTGGCCCCACGCATCAGTCAGTGCTGAGAAGCCCCAGGCCAAACAACAATCTAAGTGGGATCACAGCCCCATCCTTCAGTAAACAGGCTGCCTAAAGAACCCCCAGGCACAGAGTAACCTCTAATGCCATACAGAGACAAAGCCCCACCCACCAGAGGGATTGGAAGGAATCAGCTCCACCTACCAGTGGGAAGCCATCAGCCCCTCCCATCAGGAAGCCTACAGCAAGCCCCCATACAGACTTCAGCCACAAGGGGGGCAGACACCAGAAGTAAGAGAGGCTATGACTCTATTATCTGTAAAAAGGTCACCACACCAAAAACCTATAAAAATGAAAAGACAGAGAACTATAACTCAGATGTGGGAGAAAGAAAAACTCCCAGAAAATCAGCTAAGTGATCAGGAGATTGTCAGCCTCCAGGAAAAAGACTTTAGACTGTTGATGCTGAAGAGGATGGAAGACATTGGAAATAAACTGGAGGCAAAGATGGATAATCTAGAGGAAACACTGGTCAAAGAGATACAAGATATAAAACTTAAACAAGAAGAGATGCAAAATACAATAACTGAAATAAAAAATTCACTAGAAGCAGCTAACAGCAGAATACAGGAGGCAGAAGAACGAATAAGCAAGGTGGAGGACAGATTAGTGGAAATTACGGATGTCGAAAAGAAAAGAGAAAAAAGACTGAAAACAAATAGAGTTTCAGAGAACTCTGGGACAACGTTAAACACACCAACATCCATATTATAGGGGTGCCAGAAGAAGAGAGAGAGAAGGGGACAGAAAAAATATTCCAAGAGATAATAGCTGAAAATTTCCCTAACACGGGAAAGGAACCACTCACTCAAATCCAGGAAGCAAAACGAGTACCATTAAAATAAACCCAAGGAGAAATACACTGAGACACATATTAATCAAACTGACCAAAATTAAAGGCAAAGAGAAAATCTTGAAAGCAGCTAGGGAAAAGAAACAAATAACATACAAGGGGACCCCAATAAGGTTATTGGAAGATTTTTCAGCAGAAACTCTGCAGGCCAGAAGGGAGTGGCATGATATACTTAACGTGATGAAAGGAAAAAACCTCCAACCAAGATTACTTGACCCAGCAAGGCTCTCATTCAGATTTAAAGGAGAAATCAAAAGCTTTCCAGAGAAGCAAAAGCTAAAAGAATTCAGCAACGCTAAACCAGTTTTACAACAAATACTAAAGGAACTTTTCTAGACAGAAAAGAAAAGGCAGCAAGAGGAAAAAGAAATACCACAAATGACAAGGCTCACCAGTAAAGGTATATATACAGTAAAGATACGAAATCATCCACACACAATTATGCCACCAAAATCAGAAATCATGAGAAGAGGAGGGTACAAATGCAGGACACTGGAGATGAACTTGCAATTAAGAGACCAACAACTTAAAACAATCTCGGATATATACAGACTCTTGCATCAAAACTTCAGAGTAACTGTAAACCAAAAATCTACAATCAATACACAAACAAATAAGAAAAACCAACTAAAATACAACACTAAACATAGTCATCAAACCAGAAGAGGAAAGAACAATAAAAGCGAAGAAAAAAGAGCAACAAAAATAAATCCAAAGTAATTAATAAACCAGCAATAAGAACATCCTATCAATAATTACCTTAAATGTTAATGGACTAAACCACGCAACCAAAATACATAAACTGACTGAATGGATACAAAAATAAGACCCATATATATGCTGTCTTCAAGAGACCCACTTCACTTCTAGGGACACATACAAATTGAAAGTGAGAGGATGGAAGAAAATATTTCATGCAAATGGGGATCAAAGGAAAGCTGGAGTAGCAATACTCATATCAGACAAAATAGACTTTAAAATGAAGAATATTTTAAGGGACAAGTAAGGTAACTATATAATAATCAAAGGATCAATCCAAGAAGAAGATAGAGCACCTTCTACACACACAACATAGGTTCACCACAATATATAAGGCAACTGCTAACAACCTTAAAAGGAGAAATCAACAACTACACAATTATAGTGGGGGACTTTAACACCTCACTTACAGCAATGGACAGATCGTCCAGACAGAAAATCAATAAGAAAACACAGGCCCTGAATGAAGCATTAGACCAGATGGACTTAACAGATATTTATAGGACATTCCATCCAAAAGCAACAGAGTACACATTCTTCTCAAGTGCACATGGAACATTCTCTAAGATGGATCACAAATCCAACCTTGGTAACTAAGAAAATTGAAATCATATCAAGAATCTTTTCTGAACAAAATGCGATATGACTGGAAATCAACAACAAGAGAAAAACTGCAAAAAACACAAACACATGGAGACTATAAACAACATACTACTAAACAACCAATGGATCAGTGAAGAAATTAAAGAGGAAATTAAAAAATACCTAGAAGCAAATGACAACAAAGATATGACACTTCAAAATCCATAGGATGCAGCAAATGCTGTTCTAAGAGGAAAGTTTATAGCAATACAAGCCCACCTCAGGAAATAAGAAAAAGCTCAAATAAACAAGGTAACTTTACATCTAAAGCAGCTCTAGAGAGAAGAACAGACAAGACCTAAAGTTAGTAGAAAGAAAGAAATAAAGATCAGAGCAGAAATCAATGAAGTAGAAACAAAGAAAACCATAGAAAAGATCAAATAAACGAAAAGCTGGTTCTTTGAAAAGATCAACAAAATGGATAAACCCTTAGCCAGGCTTATCAAGGAAAAAAGAGAGAAGACTCAAATCAGTAAAATTAGAAATGAAAAAGGAGAAGTAACAACAGACATCACAGAAATACAAAGGATCATCAGAGACTACTATATGCAACTATATGCCAATAAAACGGTAAACCAAGAAGAAATGGATAAATTCTTAGAAAGGTACAATCTTCCAAGACTAAACCAAGATGAAACAGAAAAGATAAACGGACCAATCACAAGTACTGAAATTGAAACTGTGCTTAAAAAACTTCCAACAAAAGTCCAGGACCAGATGGCTTCACAGGCAAATTCTATCAAACATTTAGAGAAGAGCTAATTCCTATCCTTCTGAAACTATTTCAAAAAATTGCAGAGGAAAAGATACTCCCAAACTCATTCTATGAGGCCACCATCACCCTGATACCAAAACCAGACAAAGATACCACAAAAAAGAAAACCACAGGCCAATTTCACTGATGAACATAGACAAAATCCTCAACAAAATACTAGCAAACTGCATCCAACAATACATTAAAAGGATTGTACATGATGATCAAGTGGGATTTATCCCAGGGATGCAAGGGGTCTTCAATACCCGCAAATCCATCAGTGTGATACCACCACATTAACAAACTAAAGAATAAAAACCATATCATCCTCTCAATAGATGCAGAAAAAACCTTTGACAAAATCCAACACCCATTTCTGATAAAAATCCTTCAGAAAGTGGGCACAGAGGAAACCTACCTCAACATAATAAAAGCCATCTGTGACAAACTCAGAGCTAACATCATTCTCAATGGTGAAAAGCTGAAAGAAATCGAGGTGAGATCAGGAACAAGACAAGGATGTCTGCTCTCCCCACTACTATCCAACATAGTTTTGGAAGTCCTAGCCACAGCAATCAGAAAAGTAAAAGAGATAAAAGGAAGCCATATTGGGAAGGAAGAAGTAAAACTATCCCTATTTGCAGATGACATGATACTATACCTAGAAAATCCTAAAGACTCTACCAGAAAACTGTTAGAGCTCATCCATGAATTTGGCAAAGTTAACACTCAGAATTAACACACAGAAATCGATGGCATTTCTATACACCAACAATGAAAGAGCAAAAAGAGAAATGAGGGAAGCAATCCTGTTTACCACTGCATCCAAAAGAACTAAATACCTAGGAGTAAACCTACCCAAAGAGACAAAAGACCTGTACTCTGAAAACTATAAGACACTGATGAAAGAAATCAAACATGACACAAATAGATGGAAAGACATACCATGTTCTTGGATTGGAAGAGTCAATATGATCGAAATGACTCTACTGCCCAACGCACTCTACAGATTCAATGCAATCCCTATCAAATTACCAAGGACATTTTTCACAGAACTTGAACAAAATATTTTCAAGTTTGTTTGGAAGCACAAAAGACCCAGAATAGCCAAAGATATCCTGAAAAAGAAAAATGGAGCTGGAGGAATCAGGCTCCCGGACTTCAGACTATACGACAAAGCAAGTCATCAAAACCGTATGGTACTGGCACAAAGATAAATAGAAAGATCAGTGGAACAGGATAGAAAGCCCAGAATTCAACCCATGCACCTACAGCCAACTAAGCTATGACAAAGGAGGCAAGGATATACAAAGGAGAAAAGACAGCCTGTTTGATAAGTGGTGCTGGGAAAACTGGACAGCCACATGGAAAAGAATGAAATTAGAACACTCCCTAACACCATACACAAAAAGAAACTCAAAATGGATTAAAGACCTAGATATCAGACCAGACACTATAAAACTCTTAGAGGAAAACATAGGCCAAACACTCTCTGACATAAACAACAGCAACATCTTCTCAGATCCACC